>NC_092004.1:7743266-8105141 GCF_044704955.1 Pristiophorus japonicus | reverse complement strand
CCAGACATGAATGTAAAATTGTTGTAGTTCATCCATGCGGTCACTAACTGTCTGCCATTGCCCATCCACAGTCAACCCCTTCAATATCATTTGCCAATCTATCCTCGCCAATTCACGCCTCATCCCTTCAAAGTTACCCTTCTTTAAGTTCTGGACCATGGTCTCTGAATTAACTGTTTCATTCTCCATCCTAATGCAGAATTCTACCCTATTATGGTCACTCTTCCCCACGGGGCCTCGCACAACTAGATTGCTAATTAATCCTCTCTCATTACACAACACCCTGTCTAATATGGCCTCCCCCCTAGTTGGTTCCTCGACATATTGGCCTAAAAAACCATCCCTTATGCACTCCAGGAAATCCTCCTCCACCGTATTGCTTCCAGTTTGGTTAACCCAATCTATGTGCATATTAAAGTCATTCATTATAACTGCTGCACCTTTATTGCACGCACCCCTAATTTCATGTTTGATGCCCTCCCCAACATCACTACTACTGTTTGGAGGTCTGTACACAACTCCCACTCACGTTTTTTGCCCTATGGTATTCTGCCGCTCTACCCATATAGATTCCACATCACCCAAGCTAATGTCCTTCCGAACTATTGGCTTAATTTCCTCCTTAACCAGCAATGCTGCCTTTTCCTTTTATTTTATCTTTCCTGAATGTTGAGTACCCCTGGATGTTGAGTTCCCAGCCCTGATCATCCTGGAGCCACGTCTCCGTAATCCCAATCACATTATATTTGTTAACATCTATTTGCACAGTTAATTCATCCAACTTATTGCGGATACTCCTTGTTTTAAGACACAAAGCCTTCAGGCTTGTTTTTTTAACATCCTTTTTAACACCCTTTGTCCAGCTGCCGTGGAGGGACTTAAACTCCTTTCTCCAGATTATTTGTCCCAGCCACTGGATTACTAGGTCAATTTTTTAAAAATAGCGCCACCACTTTCAAGATGGAAATTTGGGCACAACTCTTATCACAAATGGCAGTAGAAGGTTACAAAAACAGACGTTAATGCTGGACCAAGAGGTAAATTTTAAATCTGGAATTGAAAGATTTTTGTTAACCTAAGGTATTATGGGATATTGACCAAAAGCAGTTATATGGATTGAGATCGCTTATCTGCCACGATCTCATTGAATGGCAGAGTAGGCTTTAATGGCTACTAAATGGCCTACTCCTGCTCCTATGTTCTTATGTTATATTGCTGAATAGAGATAATGCGGGAATAATTATGGTCGGAGGCTTCCTTTGTCCGCCTACGACCCCCCACAAATGTACAATACTATCTGGCAGTCCTGGAGGAATTTGAATGGAGGATACACTCACAATTAGGCTCATCAATGTGACCTTTCACATCGTTTGTCCCTTAAAATCTCGACTGACGGGTGTCTCCCACTCAGCAGAAAGATGGAGTATGCTCGTGTCATGAGTAATTTTGTTGATATTCTGTCTCAATTAGTCTCACAAAAGCATAACAAAGGAATGTAAAATGAATCATGTTTTATACCGCTGTTAAGTATTATAATTATTGCAAGGTATCTGTAAATATATCTTGGATTCATAAAGATAAAAAACAACTGATATTTACAATTATGTGTTTGGTTGAAGATTTGCAGACTTTGTTAATTCCCGTCTCATCATTTTGTTGCACATTGTTCCCAATAGGTTTAAAGAATTCTAAACAGTTTCGGCAGATAAGAGGGAAATATTATTATATATAGTTGAGCAGCTACCGATCAAGGTTGATCGATTTCAAATTTTTAAAATGGGAACCAACAGAGAGGTTAGCATAAATCTATTTATGGAAAAGGCTGCTCGAGCATGCGATATATTGCATCTGGGCAGTTTAACAAGAATGAGATACGAACTGGTGCCGGAGAGTAGCGGGAAGTTTAAAAAGAGCGGGAGCCGGAGAGGAGCGGGAAGTTTAAAAAGAGCGTGAGCCTGGGTGAAGCCATCAGTCTAAAAAGAGCGGGAATCGGAGAGGAGCGGGCAGTTTAAAAGGAGCGGGAGCCAGAGAGGAGCGGCAGTTTAAAATGAGCGGGAGCCAGAGTGGAGCGGATTGTTTAAAAAGAGCGTGGAAAGAAAAACAAATAAAAGAGTGACGTTACAAGCAAGCAAGTCGAAGTTTGGTTGTGATTATTACAGCTTTTATTTTGCTCATTAAATTAGAGAAGTGTATTACATTAAGAGTGCAGAGAAAATCATATCGTAGTACTTATTAAATTAATAACAGAACATGTAAAATAATTAAACAATAAAACTAAAGCATCGATTGAATAAAAGCTTTAATTAATGAATAAAACAAGGTTATAGATGGCAGGGCAGGTCGCGCGTCATAACTGCTGCATGTGGGAATTAGCGGAGAGCATCGTGATCCGGAACAAGCACATCTGAAGTAAGTGTCTGCAACTCGAGGAACTTCAGCTCAAAGTTGCTAAGCTGGAGTTCTAGCTGCAGACATGGCAATTCATTAGCTAGGGATCGATTTACTAGTACGGTTTCGTCCAGTAGAAAGTTGCAATCCTTACATTAGGTAGTGATGCAGGTTTAATTTATTGGTCAGGGACAGGTGGGCGTGACTGCAACCTTTGCAGTTAAGAGGAGCCCAGCGGCAGTGCTGGAAGACCCTCAGTCTTTGCTGTTATCCAGAAGGTATGCCGTTTTTGTCTGCCTGTTTCGTTGTGGGGAAAGTGTGCAGGATATATGAGCAGGCTGACCATGGCCCCACGTTTCAGGACGCCATTGAAATGGCGGGAGTGAACGGGAATGTAGTTGTGGTAGGGGACAGTATTGTCTAGAGCGACAGATACAGTTCTCTGCACTCGGGATGTAAGTTCTGAAACTGGCGTTGCATGTCCGGTGCCAGGGTTAAATACATCTCCTCGCGGCTGGAGAAGAACTTGGAGTTGGATGGGGTGGATCCAGTTGTCCTGGTCGACGTACGAACCAACAACACAGGTAGAACTTGGAACGAGTTTCTGGTGAAATAATTCGAGGAAAATGTTTCTATAGTGAAAAGCAGAACCTCAAGCATAATAATCTCTGGATTGTTACTTGAGCCACACTCCAATTGGTATAAGGATAAGCGGATTAGAAATTTAAATGCCTGCCTCAAAGGATGGTTTGGATGGTTGGGGTTTTGCTTCAGGGGCATTTGCACCAATACTAGGGAAAGAGGAGACTTTTCTGTTGGAACGGGCTCCACAAGAACCGGGCTGGTACCATTGTCCGGGTGAAACGTTTAGCTAGTTCAGTAGACTGGGCTTTAAAAGAAAGAAGGCTGATGGGCGGTGGAGAGGGTGCGGGGGGTGCGAGGGCGGGGTGGGGGCGGTGGGAGCTGGTTGGATGCAGGGAAGAGTGAAGTAAAAAAAAAGTAAGGTCAATGTTCTAGAACAAAGCTGAAAACATCTTAAGTGCCGAAAATAATGGAGAACCAAGCGTCTAGCAAGAACGATGAATTGAAAGAAATTACTATCAGTAAAAAATAGCACTGGTGAAATTAATGGGACTTAAAGCCGACAAATCCCCCGAACTTGAGGGCCAAATCCTATGAATTTGAAAGAGATGGCTATAGAGATAGTGGGTGGATTGGATGACACCTTCCAAAATTCCATAGAGGCTAGATTGGTTCCTGGAGATTGGAAGGGAGCAAATGTAACCGAGATATTTCGGAAAGGAGGGAGATAGAAAACGGGGTATTACAGACCAGTTATCCTGATATCAGTCGTAGGGAGCAATGCTAGATGCATTATTTTGGATTTGGTGTCAGGGAACTTATGAAATAATATTCGGATTGAACAGAATAAACGCGGATTTATGAAAGGGAAATTATGTTTTACAAATCTCCTAAAGATTGTTGAGGTTGTAACTAATAGCATAGGTAAGGGGGAACCAGTATAGGTAGTACATTTGGATTTTGAGAAGCATTCAATAAGGCGCCACGCAAGAGGATATTACATCAAATTTGTGCTCATGGGATTGGGGGTTTGTATACTAGCATGGATTGAGTTTTTTAACGGACAGAAAACAATCAGTAGCAATTAACGGGAAATGTTCGGTTTGCCAGGCTCTAACTAGTGCATTTCCGGAAGGATCAGTGAGTCCGCCCCAGTTATTCA
This sequence comes from Pristiophorus japonicus, assembly GCF_044704955.1. Classification (NCBI taxonomy): domain Eukaryota; kingdom Metazoa; phylum Chordata; class Chondrichthyes; family Pristiophoridae; genus Pristiophorus; species Pristiophorus japonicus. The sequence goes on along the minus strand of NC_092004.1, from coordinate 8,101,009 downwards.
CAATCTATGTCAATGATTTTGATGAGGGGGCCAAATGTAATATCTAAAAGTTTGCTGATGATACAAAGCTAGGTGGGAATGTAAGTTGTGAGACGGATGCAAAGATGATTCAAGAGGATATCGATAGGCTAAGTGAGTGGGCAAGAACATGGGAAATGTAATATAACGTGGTGAAGTGTGAAGTTATCCATTTTTGTAGGAAGAATAGAAAAGCAGAGTATTTTAAAATGGTGAGAGATTGGGAATTCGTGGTGTTCAGAGGGACCTGTGTATCCTTGTAAACGAATCATTACAATTTAACATGCAGGTACAGCAAGCGATTCAGAAAGGAAATGGAATTTGCCTTTATTGCAAGTCTTTTTACAACTAATAGTAAATGTATATTATTGGAATTATATGATGATGATTCTGATGATGATATAATTGCAATAATATTTATTTAATCTTATTCTCAAAAAGTATAGATATATGTTGTTATTGCAATTATATAAAGCCCTGTTGAGACCAAATTTGGCGAATAGTGTGCAGATTGGGTCTCCTTAACTGAAGAACGATATACTTGGCACAAAGGGAGTGCAATGAAGGTTCATTAAACTGATTCCTGGGATGGGGGATTGCCCTATGAGGAGAGATTGAGCAGGTTAATACTATATTGTCTGGAGTTTAGAAGAATGAATGGTTCTCTCATTGAAACATACATAATGGTTACAGGGCTCGGCAGAGCAGGCAGGATGTTTCCTCTGGCGGTGGAGACGAGAACCAGGGATTCACAGTCTCAATATAAGGTCGGCCATTGAGGAGAAAGTTCTTCACTCAGGAGGTGGTGAATCCTTGGAACTCTCTATCCCAGAGAGCTGTGGATGCTCAGTCTGTCATTATATTCAAGACAGGGATCGATAGATTTTTGAATATTAAGGGATATGGGCACAGTGCCTGGATGTAGGATTAAGTTAAAAGATAATCCATGATCTGATGAATGGCGGAGCAGTCTCTGCAGGCCGAATTTCTACATCTGCTCCTAATTCTTTTTTGATGCTCTTTTGGAATAGCTATTAGAAATATAGATAAATGTTGCAGCAAATAAATTAAATGTCTACGGAAAGAGGAGGACAGTGTGGATCGTTGTTGATTACTTCATCAAAGAACGCAGTAGAGACAGAATGGGTCAAATGACCTGCTCCCGCCCAATATATTTCTATGGATTTATAGTGTTAGCTCTGTTAGTATCATTTTCACTTTGTGACACGAATATATCCTCATCACCGCTGAGATACATTGAAACAAATCATTAAAAGTAAACTAGTACGAAGGAAGATCCCAGATCTTTAACCGTCACCCGTCTCCTTACAGGTTCTCATTTGTCGATAGCCTACAATCTTTTTTGGAATTACCTGTCTGTGCAGTGCCAGATCTCCTACCGATCCTAAAATTCCTCACCGTTTGCAAATGTGGAACTTTGTCCGTTGCTTCAATAAAATCTGACTTGATCATTGCAGCTTTATTTCCCTGCTCTACAGACCAGTGATGAGTGTCAGAAACTCCAGCAGGTGAGTTAAAGATGATACACCATCCCAAAAAACCCCTTTACATTGTTCCTCTCCCAGGGGCTCACTAGATTTCTCCTCGCCTTATTTTAAACACTGCAATTATTTCCACCACTGTCGGATCCTCAGTAATGTTATCTAATTGAGAAATATTGCACCAGTCTAAGTAAATCCTCACTCCTGTCAGTCCCCATTCCTTTATCTCGCGGTGTCTGTGGGCCTCTATAACAGATTCTCATGTTTTGTGGTTGAACAGTGGTGTGCGCCACAGTGGCCTGCATCATATCCACCCCTCAAATCAGATATGTAAAGCAGATTGTCTTGTGATTATCTCAGTGCTGTTTGTGCTCTGCACAAATTGTCTCTCACACTTCCTACATTACAACATTACTGAGCTTAAAAAATTTACTTAATTGGCTGTAAAGCGCTTTGGAATATCCTGCAGTCGTGAAAGGAGTTGCAATCCGCTGACATTACGCTTTCAGGCAATGTGTTCCAGATCGTCACACCTCACCTGATTTTTTGGCAATCTCGTTAAATCTATGTCCATGATTACCGACGCTTCATCCAGTGGTAAATGTTTAGTCAAAACGTTTTTTAATTTTGAGAACATCTCTCCCGAACGTTGCATGCTCTGTGGGCTCCTATTTGGTGCCTAATCGGCCATGTGCTTCCTTTGACTTTTCTTGTATTATCTGTATGTTTGTATATAGTTTTTGCTGTTACTGTAACAATGTTCTCGTGCAATGTATTTCCTACTTATTGTCTTTCAGTTTTCATCTGTAATTTTTTATTCAGCTTAATTCCAAACTTAATTATGAACCTAACAATTAACATAAGCTTCCCATTTCCTGATTTATTTTATTCCAGGAATTTCTAAATTTGGCTGTTCTTCCTTTCCCACCATGCGATCATATCCAGTTTGTAACCCAACTATCTCCTCTTTGAAGGTCTACCTTTTATCACTTAATAACTCATCTGCAAAGCTTTGATTACAATGCACGTGGGTCGCATTCCTATTCACTGACTGAAAGTACCTCTGCTCCAATTGAGTATTGCCATACTTGATTCTTCCATTCCCTTTCCGTAAATAGTCTAAATGTAATAATATCATGATCACGTTGTTCCAAATGTTCCCATACTGAAACATGCTCCATTTGGCCCACTTTATTGCCCAGAACTAGATCCAATACTGGTTCCTTCCTTTTGAGTTAGAAACATACTGATCCTAGTGGTAATTCTGTACACATTTCAGGAATTCTTCCCGCTCTATAGGCTAGAACCTGCACTCTTTTGACTGCTTAACGCACACTTAACGCCCATTTAATCTGAAATAATGTATGATGCACAGAATTCGCCCATGTTGGCACAAGATGGAAACTGACGGGCTTTTTAGGAGACTTATTGCCGAGCGTTATTTTCCCCATGTGCTTAATGCCAAGTAAAAATCTTACAACCCGCCCTCTTTTTTGGGGCTGAATCAGCAAAATGGGCGATTTGAACGTCCATATTATCACCCAGCATTAATTTCTTCATGGACTTAACGCCGACTGTCAAAGATAACGCCCGGGGACAGTTTTTTGTCATAAAGAGCATAACTATGCAAACTAGCAGCCATGGCGATCGCCCACCAAAGATTTAACCGCCTCGCACACATAGCACCAGAATATTCCCCGCTCAAAAAAACGCCCACAACAAGTGGAACTAACCAGGACGATGCCAGCTGAATGGCTGGCATTTGTTAAATCTCCTTTTTCCGTGAGGAAACATAGAAACATAAAAAATAGGTGCAGGAATAGGCCATTCGGCCCTTCGAGCCAGCACTACCATTCAATATGATCATAGCTGAAAATGTTTGTTCAGTACCCCTTCCCTGATTCCTCTCCATATCCCATGATCCTTCTAGCCGTAAGGGCCACATCTAAATCCCATTTTAGTATATCTAACGAACTGGCCACAACCACTTTCTGTGGAGAGAATTCCACAGGTTCACAATTCTCTGTCTGAAGAAGTTTCTCCTCATCTCGTTCCTCAGTGGCTTACCACTTATCCTTAGACTGTGATCCCTAGTTCTGGACTTCCCCAACATTGGGAACATTCTTCCTGCATCTAAGCTGTCCAATCCAATCAGAATTGTATGTTTCGAAGAGATCCCCTCTCATCCTTCTAAATGTCAGTGAATATAAGCCTAGTCGATGCAATCTTTCTATATATGTCAGTCCTGCCATCCCACGAATCAGTCTGGTGAACATTCATTGCACTCTCTCAATAGCAAGAATGTCCTTCCTCAGATTAGGACAACAAAACTGGACACAATATTGAAGGTGTGGCCTCACAAAGGCCCTGTACAACTGCATTAGGAACTCCCTGCTCCGAAACTCAGATCCTCTCACTATGAAGGCCAACATGCCATTTCCCTTCTTCACCGCCTGCTTTACCTGAATGCCAATTTTGAATGACTGATGTACCATGACACTCAGGTCTCTTTGCACCTCCCCTTTTCCTAATCTGTCACAATTCACAAAATATTCTGCTGTCCTGTTTTTGCCACCAAAGTGGATAACCTCACATGTATCTACATTATACTGCATCTGCCATATCTTTTCCCACTCACCTAACCTGTCCAAATCACTCTGCAGCTTGTTGGCATCGTCCTCACAGCTCACACTCCATCCAGATTAATGCCATCTGGAAAATGGTAGATATTACATTCAATCCCTTCGTCTAAATCATTAATGTATATTGTAAATAGCTGGGTCCCAGCACTGACCTTTGTGGTACCCCACTAGTCACTGTCTGCCATTCTGAAAAGGACCCGTTTATTCCTTAACTTTGCTTCCTGTCTGCCAACTAGCTGTCTATCCATGCGAATGCATTACCCCCAATAAAATGTGCTTTACTTTGCATACTCATCTTTTGTGTGGGACTTGTCAAAACCCTTTTTTAAGTGCACATACACCACATCCACTGGTTCTCCCTTGTCCACTCTACTAGTTGCATCCTCATAAAATTTTAGAAAGCTGTCAAGCATGATTTCCCTTTCAGAGATCCTTGCCGACTTGTCCCATCCTGTCGCTGCCTTCCAAATGCACTGCTATTACATCTTTAATAATTGATGCCAACATTTTGTTACTACCGATGTCAGGCTAACCGGTCAAAATTCCCTCTTTTCTCTCTCCGTCGTTTTTTAAAAGGTGAGGTTACATTAGCTACACATCAATCTGTAGGAACTGATCCAGGGTCAAGAGAATGTTGGAAAATGACCACCAATACATTCACTATTTCTAGGGTCTCTTTCTTAAGAATTATGGGATGCAGACTGTCAGGCCCTGTGGATTTATCCGCATTTAGTCACATCAATTTCCCTAACACAATTTCCTGACTAATAAGGATTTCCTTTAGATCCGCCTTCTCGCTAGAACTCTGTCCCATAGTATTTCCAGAAGGTTATTTGTGTCTTCCTTAGTGAAGACAAAACCAAAGTATTTGTTCAGTTGGTCTGCCTTTTCTTTGTTTCCCATTATAAATTCACCTCATTTGTCTGCTCTAATCTTTTTCTCTTCACATATCCGTATAAGCTTCTGCAGTCAGTTTTTATGCTCTCTTCATGCTTACTCTCATACTCGATTTCCCCTTCTTAATTAAACCCATTATCCTCCTACGCTGAATTCTAAATATCTCCCGGTCCTCAGGTTTGCTGCTTTTTCTGGCCAAATTATATGCCTCTTCATTGGATTTAACACTATTCCTATTTATCCTTGTTAGCCACGTTGAGCCACCTTCTCTGTTTTATTTTTACGCTCGACAGGTATGTACAATTGTTGAAGTTCATCCATGTGGTTTTGAAATGTCTTCTGCGATTGCATATCCATCATGAACTCTTTATGTAACATTCGCCAATCTATCCGAGCCAACTCACATATCTTACCATAGAAGTTACCTGTCTTAGCGTTCAGGACTCTTCTCTCTTAAGTAACTGTGTCATTCTCCATCTTAATGAAGAATTCTGCCATATTATGGTCACTCTTCCCCAAGGGGTCTCGCACAATAAGAATGCTAATAAATCCTCGTTATACAACATCAAGTCGAGGCTGGCCAGCTCGTTAGTTGATTCCTGGATGTATTGGTCTAGAAAACCACGCCTTATACACTCCAGGAAATCCTCCTCCACCGTATTTCTACCAGTTTGGTTAGCCCAATCTATATGCTGATTAAAGTCACCCATGATAACTGCTGTACCTTTATTGCACGCATCCCTAATTTCATGTTTGATCCCATCCCCAACCTCACTGGTGTCTGTACACAACTCCCACGAGCGTTTTCTGCCCTCTGGTATTTCGCAGCTCCACCCATACAGATTCCACATCATCCAAACTAATATTCTTCCTTACCATTTCGTTAATCTCCTCTTTAACCAGCAACGCTACCCCAACTTCTTTACTTTCTGTCTATCCTTCCTGAATATTGAATAAACCTGGACGTTGAGTTTCCTGCCTTTCTCACCATGGAGCTATATCTCCGTAATCCCAATACATCATGTCCGTTAACAGCTATCTGCACAGTTAATTCATTCAACTTATTATGAAAGCTCATCGCATTGAGACACGGAGACGTCAGGCGTGTTTTTTTAACACTCTTTGTCCTTTTAGAATTACATTGTAATTTGGCCCTTTTTAGATTTTTGCCTTTGATTTCTCTGCCCTCCCTTTTCATTATCTCCTTTGTCCCTTTTGCTTCTGCCCCCATTTTCATTCCGTCTGTCTCTCTGCCTAGATTCCGATCCCCCTGCCATATTAGTTTAAACCCTCCCCAACAGCACTCAAAACATTCCCCCTAGAACATTGGTTTCGGTCCTGCCCAGGTGCAGACCGTCCAGTTTGTACTGGTCCCACCTCCCCCCGAACTGATTCCAGTGTCTCAGGAATTGAATCCCTGCCGCTTGCACCATTCTGCAAGCCATGCATTTATCTTACCTATCCTGCTATTTCGGAACTGGTATCTGAAAGATTTGGCTGAAGAAGCGTTGATGCGAGAGACAACGCTGACACACTGCTGTGCTTGCGCAGCTCAGACATCAATGGCACCCATCAGCTTGGTGCCAGTGAGAGTATACGTTGATTGATGTAGAGTTGTATTTAACCCTTTAACTATAAGGAATTACCAGTCTGTAACGGTCCAGCTATCTGAGACAATGCGCAACAAGGTTATGTTCAATAACAAAAGTTTAATAACAACATTGGTCTGAAAGCATAAATGACACAGCCAATAACACCCAACCACCGCCCACATCCCACTTTTTCCACCAGTGACATAAATTATATTGTCAACATGTCCAGCAGCACAGCATACAAAGGCAAAGCAGGAGCATGATCCCCAACCCCCATACATTGCAACAAATTGCATGCACCCAGATGGAGATCTAACACATCCATGACCTGCGCACATGCACCTCACTTTCCTTCCCCTTCCCTTTCTTGTCCCCATCTCTATCCCTTCCCCTCCTTGCTCCATGGTGCCTGGCCGAGGAGCCCCTCAGGCGGTGCCTAATTAGGGAAGATGAAGGCAGATGCAGTGGTTGCACGGGTACGGGAGCGGAGGTTGCCGAGCGGGCAACATTATCAGGATATTGGTAATTGCTCTCATCTGTCATTCACATTGGTGGTGCAGAACCTAGGAGTGGAGTGCCATGCTTGGGGACCACTGGGATCCCTCTGCCACCAGTGTACCTGGCTTCCAGCTGCACAGCCTCCTCCATCCCTTCTATGTTATAGCTTGATTGTTGGTCAAAAACTCGGTGCCAACTATGTTCTTGGTGCTTAGTAGAATTTTTGTTGCTGGTGAATCTCCCTCGTATCTCACAAAAGCCAGACAAGCACACACCACAGCCACAAACACTTTCAGTGCCTCTGAGCTCCCTCTCTCTGTCTTCTCTTCTGCGCATGTCATGATCACCCTTGACCTCCTGAATCGCGGGAATCGAGCGTTGCCATGCCGCTGCGAAGGACGGCCAGGCTTTCTGGCAGAAGGTCAAAAAAAATTAATGCTACCGTCCATTTGGTATCGCTTGTGGTAACGCCCATTTTCAAAAATGTGTTTTGAGAATGGGCGAGAAGCCTGCGCTCTGAAAATCCTTTTTTACAATCCACGCCATAAATAACACCTACCTTTGGGTGATAAGCTCAAAAGTGGAGGTTCTAGACCTTGTCGTTTAGCCTTTATTTCCCTAATCTAAATTGAGATAATTGAAATCCCCATTATCACTACTCTAAAGCCCTGCACATTTTGGTAATGTAGATGAAATTCTGCTCCTCTATTTCCTTTCCCCTATGTTGTGGTCAAAACTATACAACCAGCAGCCTATTATTCCTTTGTTGTTCTATGCAAATAGATTCTCTCTTGCAACGCTCAGGTACATCATCCATTTCTAGTGCTGTAACAATAACATAATACATTGTAGTGAGGTATATTATGTGCGCCTTCCATCCCTTGTTTGAGCCTTTCATACCTTGTTTGAGTCAGATGCCTGTTAATGCCATTATATCATAATCGCAGGTGGCATCTTTTGTCTTCAGCTCACCATCCTTGTCATCACGTTCCGTGCATTTTGCCACATGCACTCCAAACCCATCTTAGTCTTACTTGAATTTCCACCCTGGGAGTACACCATTTACTCACTCAACCCTGCTCCGCCATTGAATAAGATCATGGACTCCAGTCTTTTCCCAATGACAGATGTTAGCTTATAGTTTACTGCTTGGAATCTCCCTCCTTTCGTGAATAGTGGCGTTACACTTGCGGTTTTCCAATCTGCTGGGACCTACCCAGAATCCAGGTAATTTGGCACATTACAACAAATGCATCATCTCTGCAGCCACATATTTTAAGATCGTAGGATGCAGGCCATCAGGTTCGAGGGACGTGTTCTCGTTTGTCTAGTAATTTTTCACTATTGGTAGTGATTTTTTTAGGTAGCCCCTTCCCTCTTGCCCCTTGATTTTCTATTTAGATCGGAATGCTTTTAGAGCCTTCTACCATAAAACCAGTACAAAATATTTGTTCAATGTCTCTACCATAATTCTGTTCCCCAGTATTAATATCCCAGTCGTCCTTTAATGAACCAACGAGTACATTGGTTACTCTCTTCCTTTTTATATACCTGTAGAAGCTCCTACTCTTTGGTTTTATATTCCTTTCTATTTACTCTCAAAATCTATCTGCTTTTTCTTTCTTATTTTTTTAATCGTCCTTTGCTGGTTTCGAAATCTTTCTCAATCGTCTGGTCCACACAAATCTTCGCTTCATTGTATGTCTTTGCTTGCAATATGCTGCCTTCCTTAACTTCCCTAGTTAGTCATGGATAGTTCATTCAGCTCTTGTAGTCTTTCTTTCTCAGTGGAATATATCTTTGCTGAGAGTTAGGAAATATCTCCATAAATGTCTGCCACTGCTTTTCTACACTTACACTTAAACTTTAATCTATTTTGCAATTCTAATTTAGCCAGCGTTGTCTTCATACCTTGCAATTACCTTGATTTTATATTCTGGACAGTATTTTGAGACCCAAGTTTTATACCCTGAATCTGAATTTGAAGTTCTAACATGCTATGATCACTCTTGGCTAGAAAGTCCTTTACGATAAGTTCATTCATTAATCAGATCTCATCACACATTACCAGATATAAAAGAGCCTGCTTCCTGGTTGGTTCCACAACGCATTTTGCTCGGAAGTGGCGTGTTTTACACCCCGCCCAATTGTCTTTTTCAGTGTAGTCAATGGAAATGAAATTCCGTGGGGTGTATGACTGGCAGGCCGTCCACTTCAGCCAGATTTCCACCGAGGAATAAATTGAAAATAAACATAATTTCAGATAATTGTGTTTCCACGACACATATCTAACACATCTAAAGTCGGAGACAATGAATTGCTCCTTGCATTTGCTTCTGGAAATCTGGCTGTAACTAAAGAATCTGGGATGAAATTGGCCACTGGCAGATCGGCTAAACAGGCGCTGTGGCTTCTGTCCCCTCTGACATCCTCCACCGGATATTCAGTTCCAGTGACCGCTATATTGGGCTGTGCCTACATGATTAAGCACAATATTCGATATTTCTGCTACCATTCAAGATGAGTTCCCAGCCTTCAACATTTACATAGCGCCTTTCAATCAACTACTTTTGATTTGTAGTCAATGTTGTAAAGTCAGGAAATACGAAAGTCAAATTGTGCGTATCAAGGTCTCACGCACAGCAATGAGGTAACAAGAGTGAAATTGCACATGGGCAGGGTTCACAAATCCGGCGGTATCGCTTCACTTGCCTGATACATGCTCTGCCCAATATTCTGTTCCATTGACATCAATGGAAGCGAATATCAGATGTTTGGCATGATGCTCGGTAAATGCGAATCTGTTTGTTCTGTCCATGACCAATTTCATCACAATAATCTGTTGTTAACTCCCAATATGATTAGGTTTCTGCCCATGTGTAATACGTAATGACCAGGTACCGGCAGTTCAGATATATTGTACGAGGCCGAATCGTGTAACTGTTAGGACCTCTTTAGTGAACTCCGATCTCAATTACTTTTCCTCACTTGGATGCTAACCCATTATAGACAGGCAACCTAAGAGGGGTAATCACGACCCTTACCCCACCATCCCCTATATTGGAAGCGGGTGATTCCAGCAATGGGCAGAAAACAATATCATCAGGAAAACTACACGCATGCTGTAGATGGAAGGCAGTGCGAGAAAAATAGAAACCGATTGTGGAAAATATCGCGCGTGCAAGTCAATCAATTTAAAATTAATGTAAAACAACAGTGCAATAAAATTCTGTGGTGACCATTAGTCGCAGAAGGTGTGTAAAGACTGAGCTGACAGAGTGCTGGCTGTTTTTATGTGTAACCAATACCGCATACCCATAATATGTATAACCCATACCGCATACTGGGGCCCAGAAGAGCCGAGTGCCCAGGGCAGCACATTCCATCCCACACTGCGATACGTGTGCATGCTCGGTCCGTGCAGCATAGCAGGTCTCCAGTTGTCTTGGTTAATCCTTGCCACTGGAGCAAGTCCTAGCTCTGTCAAGCCCGTGTGATGGCTGGTGTGCAACGGCAACTACACGCTAAACAAATCCACGCAGAGACATCTTCCACCCTTCAAGATTTAGTTCAGGATCGGCAATATTAGGTCCTTCATTGAAATCTTGTGAACCCATCCCTTTTTGGCGTTGAAGCAAGTCATCCTCGCTTCGATGGCTATGATGATGATGATGATACCGCATAGCACATTAGAAGCAGTCAAAGACAGTCCTCTGTATTTCTTAAACACCCTGCAAAGTGAGCGGTGGATTTACCCAGTTGGAGGGACCGCCTCTCCTTAACATCTTCCAATCTGCAACCCAAATGTTGCTGGATAAATGGGAAAAAAGCTTCTACCATTGCACAGATATTAGTGGGCGGATAACATTCTCGTTAATTGCCTCGGATCTGTATCCGAAGCCTTTTAACCGAGTAATGCTCTCAAACTCAGGTCCCGAAGAGAAAAAGATTAGTAAAGACAAGCGGAGGTCCCTTGCAGTCTGAATCAGGTGAAATTATAATGGGGAACAAAGAAATGGCAGAACAATTGAACAAATACTTTGGTTCTGTCTTCACGAATGAATACACAAATAAGCTTCCTGAAGCACTAGGGTTCCGAGCGTCGAGTGAGAAGGAGGAACTGAAGGAAATCGTTATTAAGCAGGAAATTGTGTTCGGGAAATTAATGGGATTGAAGGCCGATAAATCCCCAGGGTCTGATAGTCTGTATCCCAGAGTACTTAAGGAAGTGACCCATGAAATAGTGAAACGATTGATGATCATTTTCCAACAGTCTGTCGACTCTGGATTAATTCCTATATACTGGAAGGAAGTTAATGTAAACCTAATTTTTAAGAAAGGAGGGAGGGAGAAAACGAATAATTGTAGATGGAATAGCCTGACATCAGTAGTGGGGAAAATGTAGGAATCAATTATTAAAGATGAAATAGCAGCGCTTTCGGAAAGCAGTGACCGAATCAGTCCAAGTCGACATGGATTTATGAAAGGGAAATCATACTTGACAAATATTCTAGAATTATTTGAGGATGTATCGGGTAGAGTGGACAAGGGAGAACCTGTGGATGTGGTGTATTTAGACTTTCAAAAGGCTTTTCACAAGGTCCACACAAGAGATTCGTGTGCAAAATTAAAAGCACATTGTATTGGGAGTAATGTACGGACGTGGATAGAGAACTGGTTGGCAGACACGAAGTGGAGAGTTGGGATAAACGGGTCCTTTTCAGAATCGCAGGCAGTGACTATTGGCGTGCCGCAGTGCTCAGTGCTGGGACCCCAGCTTTTTACAATATACATTCATTATTTACATGAAGGAATTGACTATAATATCTCCAAGTTTACAGATGACCCAAAGCTGGATGGTGGTGTGCGCTGTGCGGAGGATGCTCAGAGGCTGCAGCATGACTTTGACAGGTTATTATTGCGGGCAAACGCATGGCAAATGCAGTACAATATGAATAAATGTGAGGTTATCCACTTTGCTGGCAAAAACACGAAGGCAGAATATTATCTGAATGGCGGCAGATTAGGAAAAGGGGAGGTGCAATGAGATCTGGGTGTCATAGTACATCAGTCATTAAAAGTTCACATACATTTACAGCAGCCGGTGAAGAAGGCAAATGGTATGTTGGCCTTCATAACTAGGGGATTGAGTATAAGAGCAGGTTACTGCAGTTGTACAGGGACTTGGTGAAGCCTCATCTGGAATGTTGTATTCAGTTCTGGTCATCTAATCTGAGGAAGGACATTCTTGCGATTGAGCGAAGGTTTACCAGACTAATACCCGGGATGGCACGACTGACATATGAGGAGAGACTGGATCGATTGGGCCTGTATCACTGGAGTTTAGAAGGATGAGAGGGGATCTCATAGAAACATATAAAGTTTTGACGGGACTGGACAGGTTAGATGCAGGAGGAATGGTCCCGACGTTGGGGAAGTCCAGAACCAGGGGACATCGTCTCAAGATAAGGGGAAGCCATTTAGGACTGAGATGAGGAGAAACCGCTTCACTCAGAGAGTTGTTCGCCTTTGGAATTCCATACCGCAGAGATTTGTTGATGTCAGTTCATTGGATACATTCAAGAGAGAGTTAGATATGGCCCTTACGGTAAACGGATCAAGGGGTATGGAGAGAAAGGAGGAAAGCGGTACTGAGGTGAACGATAAGCCATGATCTTATTGAATGGTGTTGCAGGCTCGAAGGGCCGACTGGCATACTCCTGCATCTATTTACCTTTCTTCTGTGTTTCTATGTTTCTGATGGTGCCGGACAGAGCTCCGAAAACGGCACCGTGCATTGTGCATACCCATTCAAAACCAGTTTGTAAAGGGAAGACTCTATTCAGTTGCGCTCTCTGTGCAGCTACTCACTCGGCAGATTATTGCACGTACATATCGAGAGTACTGTTTACTTCTCCGTACCTGAAACGCCCAGATTATATTTTGTTATTTCGTCCCCTTTTTTACCAGTTTACAGTGTCGCTGTTTCAGATTAATAACGGGTAGATTCATTAAGATACATTTAGCAACAACAGGAAACAACTTGATTTAATGTTACTGGGCAGACTTGAACTATTTCTCATAAGCCAGACGTCAGAAAAAAAGGTAAAATGAGGCAACGCCAGTTTACTTTCAAAACAAGATAACCATCCCAAGACTGTGAAGGAGACAGCGACACCACTCCTTATTCCAAGCGGTGCAGCTGCAAATAGTCCAAGCAAAATTGGCCGCAACTGTGCAGGAACATGTATGGGGAGCAGGAGCAGTAAAGGCCAAAAAAAATCCGTAAAACCAGTGAATGATCCGGCCAATATATCATAATATTTTTACTGTGCTCAAAGTATCATATATTAAATCCGTTCATCAACTATTTTATTTCACTATTAAGGTTCATTTCATTATTAAAGGTGGATGTTCCTTTGAAAGGAGACACTCAGCCAAAGAACTACGGAAACCCACGATCCATTTTGGCGTTAAATGCTACAAAGTGCACCAAACATAATAATAACTTTTATTTATATAGCGCCTTTTACGTCGTAAATTATAGTCGCATAGCTGTGAGTTTTAACCAGAATAATCTTTATGAAGCGGCTAGCAGAGAAAAGCTCAGTTTAAGCTGGAACATGAGATCTGACGGAATTATAATGGCACGGCCGAAGCTCTAGATCGGCTTTCTTTCATTTTTATCCAATGTTCGAATCAATGTCCAGGGAGATTTCAGCACCTTCTTCAGATTTTCTCTGAACTTCCTCTGGGTCGTTGCATAAATACACGTGTTCGTACAGGAACTCAAAAGCTTCAGCATAGCTCCGGATTCAGTGGCAATATAGGCTGGGTTTGTGCGGTTGCCTCGGTAATAATTGATGTTTGTCATGCTGGAAATTAAAAAATTCACGGCAGTAGTCAGCCACAGCAGTATAAAGCTGCCCGATATAGCGAAGAGCAAAATTATGGATTTCCTTCGGTTCTCCATCTCTTGGTCGCTATGGTTTTCATTGCTCTGACCCCGGAGTCGCTGTCGGGCTCTGCTGGCCACTAAAATATGTCTGACGGTGAAATAATTAAACAAGGCCATTAACGTAAAAGGAAGCCAAACGAGCCATATGATGTGAAACCTGAGGTACGCTACTCCTGGAGGTGCCGAAAAAAAATGTACATTTGACCGGCATCCCCAGTGCACCTTGTTGATTACTTGCTGAGATTCATATGCGAAGAAAATTACAATGCCCTTTAAAAAACTCAAAACCGAGAACGTGATTATAACAGTTGTCGCAGTCCTCTCGGTGCAATACTTTGTTTTGAACTTCTGGCAGCAGATAAATACAAATCGGTCAAATGTGAAGGAGACGGTGAACCAAACAGACAAATCGATGGTGACAGCATTCATGTATAGATTGAACTTACACACGGGAGTGTGGGACAGGAAGGAAAGTGGAAAGTGATAACTAAAGATATAATACACCAGTACATTGATGATCATGACCAGTAGATCAGCTGTTGCCATGGCCACCATGTAGATAGAGATGCATTTGGAAAGTCCACAGTTTCCTCCGGAGAGAATCATCATTGTCACCAAGTTAGCTGTAAGAAACAGAGAGGAGAGACATAATATTACAGTGTCTGATTGAAATATATAGAGAGATATTAGTTGAGAGCATTTTACTCCCTTCAAAACGATTATCAACAAGGATTAAGCTGAAAACTGCATTATTATTGGAGCCATTACTTGGTAAACCGACTCACACATTTTAATGAGCCACAGCAGCGCTCACTCTGCACGGGGTGACAAGCGCTTCTTAAAATCTTCTAAAATCCTTGTGTTGGAGCTTCAACTAACAATGAAAATTCATTAAGATTCTCAGATTAAGGCTAACGCGGGAACTATGAACACATGGTTCATGAGTTGTTCCAGTCATTACTGAGTGTACTGACAGCAAGGAAACACGTTACCTGTGCGATCTGAACAGTGAGACGGTTTAATAACAATTAACAACAGACAGGTTACAATGCCTCACCAGGGACACCGAAGGCTGCGAGAATCGGGAAATAAATCTCCCTTATCAGTAGAACAGCTGGTCGCCCCATTTTCTGTGAGAATGGATGAATCCTTTCGGAGCTCAAAGACTCTGACTGGCACACGCCTCAGGCTCTGGAAGGGAACCTATATTTATCCTCAAATCAATCCTCCGGGGAAAAATTAGGCTAAATCATATCTTGCATTATTTACAGTCATTTAACAAACAGAATCAATTAAATTGTTTTTCTTGTCTGAACAGTCAGATTAAGAGAATTGGTGATATTGATATTGGACAGTTTACAAAATACACAATTACATCATTGTACACAACTGGAAAGTGAAATCTGCAGTACTAGTGCCGACCCTATTCCGACAGCCCTGGTGAAGGCAGCTCGTCTTGTTCTAATTGTACTGACCATGTCCTTGATCCTCTGCTCGTGCACCAACACCTCTAGAACAGGCGGGGAAATAGTCAACAGTACTCGAGGTGGACCTGCTCCTCCGGTACTGCTGGTTTCTGGCAATTACTCAAGAGGTGACCCTGCTCCTCTTATACTAACGGTACCCTGCACTTACAGTAGAGGAGACCGTGCTCCTCCTACACTACTGGTACCCTAAACTTACACAAGATGTGACCTTGCATCTTCTATACGACTGGTACCCTGCACTTACAGCAGAGGTGTCCTTACTTCTCCTACACTACTGGTACCCTGCACTTAAACCAAGGTTGCAATGCTTCCCCTCTACTACTGGTAAACTGCACTTACACAAGAGGTGACCCTGCTCCTCTTATACTAACGGTACCCTGCACTTGCACCAGAGGTGACTCGCTCCTCCCATACTACTGGTACCCTGTACTTACACCAGAGGTCACCGTGCTTCTCCTATACTTCTGTACCCTACAGTACACGAGATGTGACCCGCTTCTCCCATACTACTGGTAGCCTGCACTTACCCTAGAGGAGACCCGCTCCTCCCATACTACTGGTAGCCTGCATTTACTCCAGAGGTGACCCTGCCCCTCCCGTACTGGTGCTACGCACACCTACACTACAATTCACAGTGCTCCTCCGGTAGTAGTGGTACCCTGCACTTCCACTAGAGGTGACCGTAGTCCTCCCGTGCTACTGGTACCCTGCACTTGCACTCGAGGTGTCAGTGCTCCTCCTATACTACTGGTACCCTACACTTACACAAGATGTGATCGTGCTTCTTCTATACGACTGGTAACCTGCACATACACAAGAGGTGTCCTTACTTCTCCTACATTACTGGTACCCTGAACTTAAATCAAGGTTACAATGCTTCCCCTATACTACTGGTACCATGCACTTACACAAGAGGTGACCCGCTCCTCCCATACTACTGGTACACTGTACTTACACCAGACGTGACAGTGCTTCTCCTATACTATTGTACCCTGCAGTACAAGAGAGGTGACCCGCTCCTCCCATACTACTGCTGGCCTGCACTTATCCGAGAGGTGTCCCGCTCCTCTCATACTACTTGTACCCTGTACTTACAGCAGATGTGAACATGCTTCTCCTACACTACTGGTACCCTGCACTTACACCAGAGGTGAACCGTTCCTCCCATATTACTGGTAGCCTGCACTGACCCTGGAGGTGACCCGCTCCTCCCATACTACTTGTACCCTGAACTTACACCAGAGTTGACCGTGCTTCTCCTATACTACTGATACCCTGCACTTAAACCAGAGGTGACCCGCTCCTCACATACTACTGGTACCGTGCACTTACTCTAGAGGTGAACGTGCTTCTCCTACACTACTGGTACCCTGAACTTACACCAGAGGTGACCCACTCCTCCCATACTACTAGTAGCCTGCACTTACACCAGAGGTGACCGTGCTTCTCCAAAACTTCTGGTAGCCTGCACTAACCCAAGAGGTGACCCGCTCCTCCCATACTACTTGTACACTGTACTTACAGCAGAGGTGACCATGCTCCTCCCATACTACTGGTATCAAACACTTAAACGAGAGGTGACCCTGCCCCTCCTGTACTGGTGCTACGTACACCTACACTACAATTCACAGTGCGTTTACGGTACTTGTTGTACCCAGCACTTACACTAGATGTGACTGTAATCCTCCTGTACTACTAATACCCTGCCCTTACACTCGAGGTGTCAGTGCTCCTCCTATACTACTGGTACCCTACACTTACACAAGATGTGACCGTGCTTCTTCTATACTACTGGTACCCTGCACTTGCACCAGAGGTGTCCATAGCTCTCTTACACTACTGGTACCCTGTACTTAAACAAAGGTTGCAATGCTTCCCCTATACTACTGGTACCCTGCACTTACACCAGAGGTGGCCCGCTGCTCCCATACCACTGGTACCCTGTACTTACACCAGAGGTGACAGTGCTTCACCTATACTACTGTAACCTGCAGTACACGAGAGGTGACTCGCTCCTCTCATACTACTGTTGGCCTGCACTTATCCTCGAGGTGACCCGCTCCTCCCATACTATAAGGGGGGAGGCCATCTTAGACTGGGTGTTATGTAATGAGAGAGGATTAATTAGCAATCTCGTTGTGCGAGGCCGCTTGGGGAAGAGTGACCATAATATGGTGGAATTCTGCATTGGGATGGAGAATGAAACAGTTAATTCAGAGACCATGGTCCAGAACTGAAAGAAGGCTAACTTTGAAGGTATGAGGCGTGAATTGGCTGGGATGGATTGGCGAATGATCCTTAAGGGGTTGACTGTGGATGGGCAATGGCAGACATTTAGAGACCGCATGGATGAACTACAACAATTGTACATTCCTGTCTGGCATAAAAATAAAAAAGGGAAGGTGGCTCAACCGTGGCTATCAAGGGAAATCAGGGATAGTATTAAAGCCAAGGAAGTGGCATACAAATTGGCCATAAATAGCAGCGAACCTGGGGACTGGGAGAAATTTAGAACTCAGCAGAGGAGGACAAAGGGTTTGATTAGGGCAGGGACAATGGAGTATGAGAAGAAGCTTGCAGGGAACATTAAGACGCATTGCAAAAGTTTCTATAGATATGTAAAGAGAAAAAGGTTAGTAAAGACAAACGTAGGTCCTCTGCAGTCAGAATCAGGGGAAGTCATAACGGGGAACAAAGAAATGGCGGACCAATTGAACAAGTACTTTGGTTCGGTATTCACGAAGGAGGACACGAACAACCTTCCAGTTATAAAAGGGGTCGGGGGGTCTAGTAAGGAGGAGGAACTGAGGAAAATCCTTATTAGCCGGGAAATTGTTGTGGGGAAATTGATGGGATTGAAGGCCGATAAATCCCCAGGGCCTGATGGACTGCATCCCAGAGTACTTAAGGAGGTAGCCTTGGAAATAGTGGATGCGTTGACAGTCATTTTCCAACATTCCATTGACTCTGGATCAGTTTTATATGGAGTGGAGGGTAGCCAATGTAACCCCACTTTTTAAAAAAGGAGGGAGAGAGAAAACAGGGAATTATAGACCGACAGCCTGACATATGTAGTGGGTAAAATGATGGAATCAATTATTGCGGATGTCATAACAGTGCATTTGGAAAGAGGTGACATGATAGGTCCAAGTCAGCATGGATTTGTGAAAGGGAAATCATGCTTGACAAAACTTCTGGAATTTTTTGAGGATGTTTCCAGTAGAGTGGATAAGGGAGAACCAGTTGATGTGGTATATTTGGACTTTCAGAAGGCATTCGACAAGGTCCCACACAAGAGATTGATGTGCAAAGTTAGAGCACATGGGATTGGGGTAGTGTACTGACATGGATTGAGAACTGGTTGTCAGACTGGAAGCAAAGTGTAGGAGTAAATGGGTACTTTTCAGAATGGCAGGCAGTGACTCGTGGGGTACCCCAAGGTTCTGTGCTGGGGCCCCAGCTGTTTACACTGTACATTAATGGTTTAGATGAGGGGATTAAATGTAGTATCTCCAAATTTGCGGATGACACTAAGTTGGGTGGCAGTGTGAGCTGCGAGGAGGATGCTGTGAGGCTGCAGAGCGACTTGGATAGGTTAGGTGAGTGGGCAAATGCATGGCAGATGAAGTATAATGTGGATAAATGTGAGGTTATCCACTTTGGTGGTAAAAACAGAGAGACAGACTATTATCTGAATGGTGACAGATTAGGAAAAGGGGAGGTGCAAAGAGACCTGGGTGTCATGGTATGTTGTAGGAGGTAGGCACCTTTAGAATATACCAGAATACTAGGCATTAGGCACCTGCTAGATATATCTAAATGCATATAAGTTTAAAGTGGCCACACATAAAATGGCTGCCCAGGCATGATGGGAAATCAGGTAGTCAAGCTGTGAACTGTTGAATGTTCAATGACCGAGCAATAACCCTGTGAGGCCCACTATAGGAATGCCTTGGATGCAGGATAAGAATAATGAGGAGAGAACCCATCTCCCATATTCAAGGCCATAAACCAATTAATTCCCCAGGAAGAAAGAGATAAGAGAACCCATCTCCTGTAAACAAGGTTAGAAACCAATTATTTCTCCAAGAAGAAAGAACTAGTGAGAGAACCTATATCAATCAGCCCAAGCTGACAAAAGACGAACACATGGTTCCTGAGGCATAAGGGGAATTCTATTGGGTTAAAATAACCTATATGTAATCTATAATCATTGTGATTGGCTTGTGTCCAGCCGTGATGGGCTGTGTAGCTGTAGTAAACTGTTTTGTAACTGTTGTGAAACATATAAAGGTGCATGTAATCCTTTGTTCTGTGGAGAGAAACCTGGATACTGTCCTGAGTTTTTCCTCCCCGCTGAGCGTTATTAAATGCCGCCAGGCATTGGAACCGACTCTGAGTGTTGAGTGATTCTTCAGAGAAAACACTAACATTAACAATGGCGTAGTCGACGGGATTTCCCGGAGTCGCTGGACGCCCTTGGAAAAAACCCGGGTGAGTATAAAAAACAATTTTTAAGTATAAAGGGTGCGGAAGGTGGAAGCTGGTTGATCGACATGAGGAGACGGTCTAATATCTCAAACGCCGAGCCTGGGCCTGAATTAAGAGGACTTTTGTCCCACGTGACGGCCAGGAACCAAGTAGGCGTAGGGAACACACTTAGACCGTGGGATCGTGATACCGAGAGACATCTTCCGGACCCAGTAGTGTAATTTGAAATACCCCGGGGTAGAACCAAGCGGTGTACAGCGGCTAAAGGAATCCAAACCTGTGAACAGGGTCGGACCAACGGGCTGAGCGGTGGTAGGTAGTCGTTAAGGATACGTAGAGCACTGCGGGAATTGCTTAAACGCGTTTTTAAGAATTGTATAAGTTTGTGTAACAGCAGAACTTGTGACCTGACAGTAGCCAAGAGACAGTTTACTACAAGTCGCGCTAGAAAGAAAGCGGACCTCTGAGAGTAGATTCCTAACGGTACTAGTCCTACCCAGGAATGGCCATGAAAACAAGTAAACTCGAGTGGGGACCAGAAGGGTCGCTTACCCGCCACCTGGCGGAAAAACAAAAGAAGCTAATCGAAAAAATGATTAAAGCAGGGTGGAATCCTCAGGAACTAGTTATGAGAGGAATTATTTAGATAAAACTACGAATTCCCTGAAAGGTCATGGATCCAAAAATAGAGCCGGCCAAAACAAGAAGAGAGACTCTTGTAAATGTCTGATCGTTGAGTGAGAAGTGTCTGTGTGATTTTTGACTGCAGAATGAATTTTTTTCATGTTTTCATGTTCCGAAAGCCTGGTTGGAAGAGGAATGCAAGTGTCTGTTTATTTTAGAAACAGAGTGAAAGTCTTTTTTTAACCCTTTGTAATGTTGTCCTGTATGTGGGAAGTTTTAAGACATTTAAGTTAGAAACGCAGGTGTGGATTTATTCGGATGATAAGTTACGGAGCTAGGAAAATAAACAAATAAAGGAGAGGTTTGTTGAGCAAAAGATTTATTTGACACGCTCACTTACTTGCCGAAAGAAAACATGCAATGGTTGATTGGGTTGAAAGACATAAATTTAGTCTCGGAATGAGATAAAGAATGCTTTAAAAAAAAGAGCTTCAAAAAAAAAAATTTTTAAATAAAGATTGAAATTACAAAGTTTGAATTGGGATTTTGAGATATTCAGAGAAGGCACAGGAAATACTGAGGTGGATTAAAAAAAAAAAAGAAAAATATTAAATTAAATCTGATCAGGTCAAACTCCTGGGCAAGTTGCGAGCTATCTGCGAAGGTGTAAAAGGAACTTTTGGAAAATGTTAAAAAACAGCAAGCTTTAGTAACGACTTTGAAACTGGAGCATTTTGAGATAACGAAAGGCAGCCCTCAAACTCTCAAAGCTGGATTCCATTCCATTTATGAAAAAAAAGAAAAAGATAAAGACGCCACTTTGAAAGTAAACAAATGATTTTAAATTAACAACTTTATGGAGTTACGAACCCTCCGTGTAAAATACAAAACCTAATTTGAAGAAAGAAAAAAAAAAGATGTAACGGACTAAATGGAAAAAGACATAACTTACTAAATACTAGATGATGTTTGCTGTGAAAAAGATATTGGTTTAATTAGAAAAAAAAAATTGGAATAAGTAAAAAACACTCTACATGGATTCGAATTTTCAATTATGAAAAAGTTTCAATGCAGTTTGAAAAGATTTCCAAAATGGACAGTGTTTATCAAAAATGTCCCGAACAGTCTAAACAAGCAGGAGGGTTTTGAAGATAACGAGGATAAAGAGAGAAATAAAAAAAAAACAGAATTAAATTTCAGTAAACAAAATTCCTATTGTATGTGTGGTCTTGTTTTAAAACAATTAAAAAAAATTATTTGGCAAGTACTTGAATTAGAAGTTAAGAAAACATTGGAGTTTACTCTAATGATTTATGCTGTTTTTAACGGATTCCTAATTTCGAAGCCAGTTTTGAAGGCACAAAGACTTTTTTTTCAGATGATTACTTGAAGTCACGTAATGACATCAGGTCTTCTTACAAACCTGGAAAGGAGTTAACCCTTTCCATTGACAGCCGTTTTATACTGATCATTATTAATTTGGATTTCTTAATTAAAAAAAAGGACTCACCTAACAGAGAAACAAAAATAAAAACAGAACTAGCTTATGTAATAATACTTGCCTGATACAATAAAGTAATAGATACTCAATAAAACAAATTGAAGAGTTAAAAGCTAAGGTAAACAGGCTGGAAGAGATAACGGGACCAGACGGATAGTGCAGTGCGCAGCTATAGCACCATCACCTCTGGCAATAGAGCCAATGTACCCCACGGTGGGTAGGTGTAGTCCACAAACCCAACCTAATGGTAAAGCAGACAGCGATGTTTGGAGGAATAGCTTTGGCCTTGATCATAGGAGTTTGGGTAATATTTAAGTGAGTAAAGACACGGGCGCACGCCTTACAGATTCAGCTCGAAATGGTTCGATTATAACCTTGTGCTTCTGATTTTGCAGGGTGACAGGGACACTCGTAGAGCAAAAAACTTAACCCCTGGTGAAGACCAGGCCGTCTGTTTAAAATTACAGATAACACTTACCGGAATGGGAATACGAAAGGCGCTGCTCGTAATATGGATAGCCCTGCGACATGCACGTACCCTGGGCAACACCAGACGGACAGCAGAGCATGCTGGAAATAAACAACTACATGAACTATGGAGTCTTGTTTAATTTAACGGACGGAATGTGCATCCCAGCAGCCAAGGACTGGAGCAAGGACAGGACTTATTTTAATGCATGGTTACAAGTGAATCCTAATAAGAATCCTAATAAGAATAAGAGTATGTGTACAGTGCTCCACGGGTATAAGGAGCAGATGCATTAAACGGAGGGATGTCAAAGGGCCTGATGAATGTACTTTCGGCATAATTTGCGCGCCTCCGGGACAATCCCAGCAATCAGTCATCCGCAAGAAGGGAATGGGGCTGTGTGGGTATTACGAGGAGGCGGGGGCGGCTGCAATATCATTGTATGTA
Organism: Pristiophorus japonicus; assembly: GCF_044704955.1. Lineage (NCBI taxonomy): Eukaryota > Metazoa > Chordata > Chondrichthyes > Pristiophoridae > Pristiophorus > Pristiophorus japonicus. The sequence continues at coordinate 8,077,883 of NC_092004.1, read as the reverse complement.
TGTTTCTCACCCCCTCCGACACCGCGCCCCATAAGAATCACTACATTGCCCGAGGAACTGCCTTGCCCCATAACTACGAAGGGACCAGAGAATGGGATTGTAATGTACAACGAGGGGGAACTGTTGTATGATAATGTTAAACATGAAATTGTGCCTGTTCTGATCAATATTTCAGGCATCCAGATGCCAGAATACTGTACAGAACAGTCAAGGAAGATGTACAATGTATTAAGTAAAGTTGTAATGCAGCAGGCTGCCGATGCAATGGGTGCCAGTAGGTTCCGTGGACAGGGGTTAGCCCCCAGGATGAAGAGGGAAATACAAGGATTAAATGAGAGGGTGGAACAGCTTAGAGGGGTGATGAAGGGGTTATTGGAGAGGGTGGAGCAAAACCAGGAAGACTAAGCCAACCTAGGAAAGGAGGGTGCCAAAATCCAGCTGGATGGCATCTCAGTCCTGGAAGCTCACGCCAGAACCATCAATCACCTCATTGATAGAGAACAGGAAGATACAGGAAAAGCAAAGACAGGGGCAACTCTGTCACGCTTATGGTTTGTGGATGGTGGGACAGATCCGCCACAATCTCGACCAGATCCAACGCGGGGAAGTACCCGATTGGATAGACAGTTCACATTTAGCTCAGAGAGACACTGGATAATTGTACTCTGAAGGGACTGACCAGAGTATACTCAGCAATTCCAGATTGCCAGATGGGTAGGACTACCGGGATAGGGATAGTCCTGATGATCCGTATCGCCACGCCGGACTCAGGGCCTTTCCCCCTATACCAACGAGAGAATATCGGAATAATACGGGAAAATGTCTCCATACCACCACCTCTGCCGTTCGTCGAAACAACATACTTACCGGGATTTCCCTAGCAGATTGCAAGCAAAAGGGGGAAATCACAGTATGCCCTCACCCAGTGGGCAGAGGGGAGCGAGACGAGTGCGGGTTTAACCGAACCGACGGGTGTGTACTAGAAATAGTGCCCGCACACATGCACTTCGCGAGGGCAGGCTACGGAAGGAAGGGAAGATACTGTGTCTCTACTACTGAGCGTTCATTCCAGTATAATGACCTGCAATGCCCTATACCACAGCCAAACTTTTGCTTTACACCACTACGACCAATCGCGATCGGGCAAGCGCATATCACCCAGGTTAGGCGCAGGAAGTCCGAAGTTATTGAGGTAACCGATCAGCTCCATGATCATTTACAGGCTTATGATGAACCAGATCAGGTCCGTATCCCACATTTAACCGAAGTATTACGAGAGTTGAGGTTCAGAGTGGGTCAATCCGTAAAGCCATACCACCAGCTACAAACTAAAATCAAAGTACTTGAAGAGGATACCGAGGTAGACTTACAAAGTCCGAGTTGGTGGAGAAAGGTCTGGGACTGGGGAATAAATGTGAACATCCACCCATGGATTCGAATAATTTCACATATACTGGTCGGGATACAATTGATCTTAGCAATAACATGGGGCGTAATGGCCTGCCAGGCATGCAGACACCACGCACAACGAAAACGGACAAATCACCGTTCCCTGGATACTAAACAAGCCTGTTTTATAAGGGGGCAGGAGGATTTGGCCTTTGTCAATTCGATTTAAGCAACCGGGACTCCTGAAACCGCGTGACTGGCCAGCACGTTGAGGCAGGGAGTACCGGGCCGTGCACAAAATCTAATAAAGGTCGAATGGTCGGTTAAAAGGGGACTAGGACTAGTCCCTTTACCGAAAGGGGGAGTTGTTGTAGGAGGTAGGCACCTTTAGAATATACCAGAATACTAGGCATTAGGCACCTGCTAGATATATCTAAACGCATATAAGTTTAAAGTGGCCACACATAAAATGGCTGCCCAGGCATGATGGGAAATCAGGTAGTCAAGCTGTGAACTGTTGAATGTTCAATGACCGAGCAATAACCCTGTGAGGCCCACTATAGGAATGCCTTGGATGCAGGATAAGAATAATGAGGAGAGAACCCATCTCCCATATTCAAGGCCATAAACCAATTAATTCCCCAGGAAGAAAGAGATAAGAGAACCCATCTCCTGTAAACAAGGTTAGAAATCAATTATTTCTCCTAGAAGAAAGAACTAGTGAGAGAACCTATATCAATCAGCCCAAGCTGACAAAAGACGAACACATGGTTCCTGAGACATAAGGGGAATTCTATTGGGTTAAAATAACCAATATGTAATCTATAATCATTGTGATTGGCTTGTGTCCAGCCGTGATGGGCTGTGTAGCTGTAGTAAACTGTTTTGTAACTGTTGTGAAACATATAAAGGTGCATGTAATCCTTTGTTCTGTGGAGAGAAACCTGGATACGGTCCTGAGTTTTTCCTCCCCGCTGAGCGTTATTAAATGCCGCCAGGTATTGGAACCGACTCTGAGTGTTGAGTGATTCTTCAGAGAAAACACTAACGCTAACATGGTACATCAGTCATTGAAGGTTGGCATGCAGGTGCAGCAGGCGGTTAAGAAAGCAAATGGCATGTTGGCCTTCATAGCAAGGGGATTTGAGTACAGGGGCAGGGAGGTGTTGCTACAGTTGTACAGGGCATTGGTGAGGCCACACCTGGAGTATTGTGTACAGTTTTGGTCTCCTAACCTGAGGAAGGACATTCTTGCTATTGAGGGAGTGCAGCGAAGGTTCACCAGACTGATTCCCGGGATGGCGGGACTGACCTATCAAGAAAGACTGGATCAACTGGGCTTGTATTCACTGGAGTTCAGAAGAATGAGAGGGGACCTCATAGAAACATATAAAATTCTGACGGGGTTAGACAGGTTAGATGCAGGAAGAATGTCCCCAATGTTGGGGAAGTCCAGAACCAGAGGTCACAGTCTAAGGATAAGGGGTAAGCCATTTAGGACCGAGATGCGGAGGAACTTCTTCACCCAGAGAGTGGTGAACCTGTGGAATTCTCTACCACAGAAAGTTGTTGAGGCCAATTCACTAAATATATTCAAAAAGGAGTTAGATGAGGTCCTTACTACTAGGGGGATCAAGGGGTATGGCGAGAAAGCAGGCATGGGGTACTGAAGTTGAATGTTCAGCCATGAACTCATTTAATGGCGGTGCAGGCTAGAAGGGCCGAATGGCCTAATCCTGCACCTATTTTCTATGTTTCTATGTTTCTATGTTTACTTGTACCCTGCACTTACAGCAGAGGTGACCGTGCTTCTCCTATAATACTGGTACCCTGCACTTAAACCAGAGGTGACATGCTCCTCCCATACTACTGGTACCCTGCACTTACTCTAGAGGTGAACGTGCTTCTCCAACACTACTGATACCCTGCACTTACAGGAGAGGTGAGCCGCTCCTCCCATACTACTGGCAGCGTGCACTTACCCTAGAGGTGTCCCGCTCCTCCCATACAACTTGTACCCTGTACTTACGCCAGAGCTGACCATGCTTCTCCTATATTGCTGGTACCCTGCACTTACACCAGAGGTGACCATGCTCCCCGCATACTACTGGTACCCTGCACTTACACTAGGGGTGACCCTGCCCCTTCTGTACTGGTGCTAAGTACACCTACACTTCAATTCACATTGCTCCTCCGGTACTAGTGGTAGCCTGCACTAACATTAGAGTGATTGTGCTCTTCCTATAATACCGGTACCCTGCACTTACACTGGAGGTGTCCCTGCTCATCGTATACTACTGGTGCACTGCACTTACACCAGAGCTGACAGTGCTCGTACTGTACTCCTGGTACCCTGCTCTTACACTAGAGGTGACAATGCTCCTCCGGTACTAGTGGTACCCTGTACTTACAATTGAGGTGAACCTGCTTCTCCTATACTACAGGCACCCTGCACTTACACTGGATGTGACAGTGCTGCTCCTGTACTACTGGTAGCCTGAACTTACAATAGAGGTGACCCTGCTCCTCCGATACTACTGGTACCCTGCACTTACACGTAAGGTAACAGTGGTCCTCCTCTGCTAGTGGCAATGTGCACATTCACTATACGTGATGATGCTCTTTCGATACTTGTGATCCCCTGCACTTACACGAGAGGTGGCAGTGCTCTTCCTGTACTCCTGGTATCCTGCACTTGCCCTGGAGGTGACAGTGCTCCTCCAGTACTGGTGGTACCCTGCACTTACACTAGAGGTGATAGTTCTCCACCAATACTTCTGGTACCCTGCACTTGCACTGGAGATGTCCCTGCTACTCATTTACTACTGGTACACAGCACTTACACCAGAAGTGACAGTGCTCCTCATATACTACTGGTACCCTGCACTTACACTAGAGGTGACTCTCCTAGTCCTAAACTACTGGCACCCTGCACTTACACTAGACGTGACAGTGCTGCTCCTGTTCTACTGGTACCCTGCACTTACACTAGACGTGAGAGTTCTCCTCCTTAACTAGTGTTGCCCTGCACTAACACTAGAGTGATGGTACTCCTCCTCTCCTAGTGGTAGCCTGCACTTACAAGAGAGGTAACACTAGTACTCCTCTGCTAGTGGCACCGTGCACTTTCACTATACGTGATGGTGCTCCTCTGATACTTGAGACGCTCTGCACTTACACTAGAGGTGGTAGTGCTCTTCCTCTACTGGTGGTACCCTACACTTAAATTAGAGGTGAGAGTACTCCTCCAATACTCCTGGTACCCTGCACGTACACTACAGGTGGCAGTGCTCCTCCTATAAACTGGTACCCTGCAATTACACTAGAGATGACTCTGCTTTTCCTGTACTATTGGTATCCTGCACTTACACTAGAGGTGGCAGTGCCCCTCCTGTACTGGTGTTACCTACTCCTACACTAGAGTTCACAGTGCTCCTCCGGTACTAGATGTGCCCTGCACTTACACTGGAGGGGACTCTGCTCCTCCTATACTACTGGTACCCTGCACTTACACTAGAGATGAACCTGCTCCTCCTATACTACTGGTATCCTGCACTTACACTAGAGGCGACAGTACTGCTTCTGTACTGTTTGTCACCTACTCCTACACGAGATTTCACAGTGCTCCTCAGGTACGAGTAGTACCCTGCACTTACACTAGAGGTGAACCTGCTCCTCCTGTACTACTGGTAGCCTGCACTTACAGTAGAAGTGTCCGTACTTCTCCGGCACTGGTGGTACCTACAACTATATTAGAGCTCACATTGCTCCTCCGGTAGTAGTGGTGCCCCAACACTTACACTGGAGGTGACCGTGCTCCTCTTGTACTGATGGTGCCCTACACTTACACTAGAGGTGAGTGCGGTTCTCCAGTACCCGTTCCACTCCTACATTAATAGTAGATGTGTCGCGAAGCTACTCGTTGCAGGCTTACATTTGAACATGGTAATAGCGATAGCACTACACTAACACAAGAATTGACAGTGCTCCTCTGGTAGTGGTGCTACCCCTCCACTGACACTGGATGTGCATGGGCTCCTCCTGCACAAATGATTCTTGTTACATCCATGATAAAGGATTGTTGTGAGTACTGTAGATGTAAATATGACCTAAGTTCCTTTATTCTAACTACACGGGAGGCCTGCTTAAATACAGTGCTCCCAATGGAACCTGGGATCATTTGGGACTCCTAAAGATACGCTCTCTGGTGGCGGTAGGACACTAGTTACATAGGGTTGCATACATAACATTTGTCCTACACTTACATGGCAGGTGATCTTTCTCCGGTGCGAGTGGAATCCCTACATTTACAATAGATTTGACCGTTTTACTCTGGTAAGAATTATTTCAGTAAATTTGCAATGGAGTTTTGCGTGCTTCTCTAGTCCTAGTGGTACACTTACACTAGAGTCGAGCTTGCTACTAGAGAAAGAGTGGTACACTGTGCATATACAAAGAATTATCATAGAATATACCGTGCTCCTCCAGTGCTACTGGTATCCTACACCTACTCCAGTTGTAAGCGTACTCCTCCTTTACTGCTGGTAACCAAAAACCGATACAAGAGGTGACCAAACTCCTCCAGTACTGGTTGAACATAACACTAGAGAAGGGCGTACACGTGAAAAGTGACGTTAAAATTTCGGATGAAGTACATGTACACTGACGACACCCAGCACTACCTCATCACAAAATCTGCCGAACCCTCCACTATCTCTAAATTGTCACTGCGTGTCCAACATCCAGTACCGGATGAACAGAGATTTCCTCCAACCGAGTGTTAGGAAGATCAAATTCATCGTCTTCGGTCCCCAATACAAACCCCGTTCCCTTGCCACCTACTGCGACCCGCTCTCTACACTAGAAATAATTGTGCACCTCCGTTACTAGCGGCACCCACACTTACACAAAATATAAGCGCACACCTCCGGTACTGGCGCCACCCACACTTACACAAGTTCTGAGCGTTCACCTCCTGTACAAGTGGCACTTACACTAGGTGTCAGTAATCTACTCCTGTACAACCGGCAACTGTACTTTTACTAGACGTCGCCGTGCTTCTGCTGTACTCGTCGTGCCTACACTTATATTAAAAGTGACCGTGCCTCATCTTTATTATTTGCACCATTACATTTACACTAGAGGTGACAGGGCTCCATCGGTACTAGTGGTACAAACATTTGTTTCGTTCAAGGGATGTGGGCGTCGTTGGCACGGCCAGCATTGATTTCCCACAGCTAATTGCCGTTGTGAAGGAGGTGCTGCGCCACCTATTTGCACCGTTGCCATCCGTAAGTTGAAAGTTCTCCCATACTACTGTTGGAGAGGGTGTGACAGGATTTTGACGCAACGTCAATGAAGTAGCGACCATAAATATCCAAGTTAGGATGCTGCCTGGTTTGCAGGTGAACTTGGCAGTGATTGTGTCCCCATGCACCTACTATCTTTGTCTTTCTAGGTGGTAGAGGTCGCAGTCTGCGAAGGTGATGAAGAAGCCCTGGCAAGTTGCTGCAGTGCATCCTGTAAGCAGTACACACAGCACCCATGAGGCGCCATGCGCCAATGTGGACGGGGTGAATGTTTAAGTTGGAGATGAGGAGACAATCAAACGAGCTACTTTGTCCTGAATCCTGTCGAGCCTCTTGCCTGTTGTTGCAGCTGCACTCATTCAGCTAAGCAGATTGTATTCCACCACGCTACAGGCTTGTGCATTGTAGACAGTGGACAGTTTTTGTGGAGTCAGGAGGTGAGACGCTCGTTGCAGAATGCCCAGCCTCAGACCTGCTCTTCTAGCCAGTGTATTTAGGTGGCTGATCCAGTTAAGTTTCTGGTCAATGCGGACCCCCAGCATGTTGATGATTGGGGATTCGCCGATTGTAATACCGTTGAATGTCAATACCTGAAGCAACCAGGACGATATCGTGCATTCTACTGGCCAATAGAGTAAGGAGCGGTCTCCGAGGAAACTAGGTTCTGTATCACACTGATCCAGAGATGGAGAACCGAAGGAAATCTATACTTTTATTGCTTGCCATCTCAGGCAGTTTTATACTATTATGGATGGTAAATGTAATATTTTTAATATGTTTGCAATTTGCAGATATTCAATTTTTAGATGCAAATTACACTGACACTTTCACCATTGCGGAGGAATCAGGTTATATGCTTATTTGTTTGAGTGCTTGCACAAATACGTTTATTTATGCAGTGTCCCAGAGCAAATGCAGAGAGGGATTGAAGATTGTGATTAAGCATCTCCTGGCTCTCATTACTAATTTAATCAAATAAGTTAAATGGCTTTACAGAAGTAAAATGCAATTACAGCAATCGGAAGCAAACAAAAGTTGCTCCATTGACATCAACAAACAGGAATCTCTCAAGAAAATGGAAGCTTCCATCTGTTCACCATATTAGATGTTACAATTCAGGAGACCAAAGATGCTTGCAGTATTATTAACTTTTGCCGACAATGTAAAACAGGCGATAGGAGATTGGAAAAATCATCTAAACATTTTTCAGATTCGAAATAAAATAAATTAGACAAAATATATCTGTTGCTTGTAATTGATCTGAACCAAAACTGGTTTGCTGACCATATCCTTCAACCCCTTCTCCTGGCAAAGGCACATGTAGATAACAGTTGGTACAGCCATCTATTCCCATCAATGGATTAACATTTCAATTGATTCCCCAGGCGTATGATTCTTTCATCAGTGAAAAGGTCCTCTCTGACCTGCCATTTTGTTCCCATGTTGCCAATTTACAACTTTGGTACACAATTTATATTAACGAATTAGACTTTGGAATCAACAATATGACTCCAGGACACCAAATTGAAGGGAGAGTTTCGGCAAACTAAGGGGAGCTGCAAGAAAGTGAGAGAAGTCATTATTCAACTTGCCAAATTGGCATACAATTAGAAAATTATTGGAAGGTGTGTAATTATGAAGTGTAACATTTTGGTAAGAAGAATTAGGAGGTTTCATTTTTTTTGGAAATAATAATCTAAATGGGGCTGGGGAGAAAAGGAACCAGAACAATGCAAACGCAAATCATTTCAGAGAGAGAAGCAGAGACGATTTCCAAAAATAATTGAAGGAAGCTCAGACGGATTGTAATGGCTGAATTCGCTGCACTGACAGGGATCACCTACCTCAGTTCCAACTGGGAATATACCTTTCGGGAACAAGTTTGGAGAGGAATTTTGGTATGTTTATGTAAATATCATTCATGTAGCAGAAAGCGAACAATCTAGCTTCCCGCCACTCACCCAACACCCTCTCCCATTCTCAGCATCTGGTGGTGTGAGAATAGTAATCCTTTTGGAGAACAATCTGAGTGGACATCATTAATTTAACATAAATTACACCAAAATTCATAGTTGAACTAATGGTTTACTATTTTAAAGATGGCAGATATGAGGCCAATCTGTCATATTTCTAAAACAACTCAGCTTCAGGCAGGGCTATTTTTCAATGACCCAGGTATTTGTGAACATTTTTTGATCGAACGTACACCAGGGAGCCTCCTTATATTGAAGTTATATAGACTATCAATTAAAAAATAAATATTATGATGCACCTAATATGGAGCCTTTCCAATGTTAATGCACAAAATTATTTAACCAAATGCCTTCCATGAACCTATGATGGAATTATGTCAGCTTTAGGAGTGTGTATCTTCGCTGCAAAAATATATTTTTTAAGTATTATCAAAGTAATATTTTAGATTATTTTTGAAGGTGAAACCCCTGCTTCCTGATCATTCGGAGCAAGTACGGCTCGGCTTATACCGTTTGTTCAAATGACTTTAACTGTTGCCAATGGTGCAAAATATTTTATCATAATAACATATGAACATTAGAAATAGGAGCAGACATAGGCCATTTGGCCCCTTGAGCCTGCGCTGCCATTCAACAAGATCGTGGCTGATCTGATCATGGCCTCAACTCCACTTCCTTGCCCACTCCCCAAAACACTTAACTCCCTTATTGTTCAAAAACCTTATATATATTCAGTGACCCAACCTCCACTGGTCTCTGGCTTAGAGAATTTCAAATATTCACGACCCTCTGAGAGAGGAAATTCCTCCTCATCTCCATTTTAGTCGGCGACCCCTTTTTCTGAATCTATGCCCCCTAGTTCTAGATTGCCGCATGAATTGAATCATCGACCCTTTCACACCCCCTTAGACTCTCATATATTTCAATAAGATCAGCTCTCATTCTTTTAACTTTCAATGAGTGAAGGCCCAACCTCCTCAAACTTTCTTCACATGGCAACCCCTTCATCTCAGGAATCAATCGAGCGAACCTCCTGTGAACTGACTCCAATCCAAATATATCCCACCTTCTATTTGGAAACTGAAACTATACGCAGTACTGCAAGCGTCGTCTCACCAACGCCCTCTATAGTTTTAACACGACTTCAGTACTTTTATGCTCCATTCCCCTTGCAATAAAGGACAACATTCAATGTTCCTCCCAAATTAATTGCTGTATCTGCATTTTAACTTTTTGTGTTTCATGTACACTGACCGCCAGTTCCCTCTGTACCGCAGATTTTTGTAATCTCTCACCATTTAAATAATTATTTGCTTTTTTATTTTTCCTACCAAAGTGGATAACCAGACAGTTGCCCACGTTATACTCTATCTGCCAGCGCATTTCCCACTTACTTAGCCTATTTATATCCCTTTACAGATTATTAATGTCCTTCTCACAACGTGCTTTCCCAAATGTCTTTCTATCAACAGCAAATTTGGATAAATTACACTCGATCCGTTCTTCCAAGTCGTTAATATGGATTGTAAATAGTTCAGGCCGCCACACTGATCTCTGTGACATCCCATTCCATTTATCCCGACTTTCTGTTTTCTGTTCGATCGCCAATGTACCCGCAACCCCGTGAGCCCTTATCTTGGGCAGTAACCTTTTATATCATCATAATCATCGGCAGTCCCTCGAAATCGAGGGCAACTTGCTTCCACATTTAAAGTGAGTATCAGTTGACTGAAGAGTCCAGTGTAGAACCTACAATCTCTGGCACAGGTGGGGCAGACAGTGGTTGGAGGAAGTTCTGGGTGGGGAGCCTGGGTTGGCGCACGTTCCTTCCGCTGTCTATGCTTGGTTTCTGCTTGCTATCTGCGATGGGACTCGCGGTGCTCAGCAGCCTTTAGGATGCTCTTCCACCACTTTGGGCGGTCTTGGGTCAGGGATCCCCAGGTGCAGGCTTCAATTTATCAAGTCGACTTTTCGGGTGTACTTGATGCGTTTCCTCTGCCCACATGGGGCGCGCTTACAGTGTCGAAGCTCCACGTAGAGCATTTAGTTTAGGAGTCTCGTGTCGGGCATGCGGACAATGTGTTCCACCCAACAGAGCTGATCGAGCATGGTCAATGCTTTCATGCTGGGGTTGTTGGCCTGAGCGAGAACACTGACTTTGATGCGTCTATACTGCCAATGGATTTGCAGGAACATGCGAAGGCAGCGCTGCTGGTACTGTTCCAGCGTTTGAGGTGACTACTGTATACAGTCTATGTCTCTGAGCCATATAGGAGGGCGGGTATCACTACTGCCCTGTACTCCTTAAGATTGATGCCAAATTTGAGGTTCTGGTCTTCAAACACTCTTTGCCTCAAGTGAACATTAATGTGGCACCTTATCAGGTGCCTTCTTGAAATCTAAACACACAGCATCTACTGGTTCCCCTTTATCCATTCTGCTCGATATATTTTCAAAGAAATTCCTCATATTTCAAACATGATTTCCCTTTTCTAAAACCAGGCTAACTCTGCTTGACTGTGTTTTGATTTTCTAAATGTCCTGCTATTATTTCCTCAATAATGAACTCCAGCATTTTTCCAGTGGCAGATTTTATGCTAACTGGTCTATCGTATGTTGTTTTTTGCCTTGCTCCTTTCCGAAAATAGGGGTTTTCAATTGTCCGTTTTCCAATCTGCAGGGACGTCTCCAGAATCCAGGGAATGTTGGTACATTAGAAGCAAGATATGCACTATATCTGCAGGCACTCCTTTAAGACGCTAGGATGCAGGCCATCATGCACCGGGGAGAGACCTCCTTTAGTTCTATTCGTTTGTCCAGCACTTTTTCTCTCGTGACATTTATTTTTTTAAAGTCCCCCTTTTCAATAGCTTCTTGATTATCAAATATTGGGATGCTTTTAGTGTCTTCAACCGTGGAGCCGGATACGAAATATTTGATGAAACCCTCTGCCATTTCCCTGTTTCCCAGTATTCATTCCCCAGACTCACCCTCTAGGATACCAATGTTTATTTCAGCTAATATCTTCATTTTAGATACATTTAGAAGAATCTTACTATTTATTTTAATATTTCCTGCTAGTTTACTCTCATAATCTATCTTATCTTTCAATTCATTATTTTTTCAGTCGTCTTTTCCTAGTTTCTAAAACAATTTCATCTCCTCTAACTGCCCCACTAATCATCACAGCATTGTATGTTTTTGTTTTCAATTTGATTCTATCCTTTACTACCTTAATTAGCCATGGATGGTTCAATGTTCATGGAGTCTTTCCTTCTAACTGGAATATATCTTTGCTGAGAGATACGTAATATCTCCTTAAATGTCTGCCACTGCTAATCTACCGACTTACACTTTAATGTATTTTCCAGTCCAATTTAACCAACACTTTGTCATTGACTATTTCTCCCACACCAATCTTTGAGCCACGTGTTCATCGCTCTCATCTTATTTATCCTATCAATTGGGTTTTCTGCCAAGTTTTAATCAGATCTCATTTAGAAAGCCGATCATATTTGTGTCACTGACTGAGAGCATAATTTCGCTCCGAAAATAGGACATCAGGTAAGTATCTTAGGTTTCGTACACATTTTAAACAGTTACTTCTCTATTCTTGCCAATATATTCCATACTACATAAACTTGAAGTCGTCCAAAACTGAGCAGTTCATGTACTAGCCCGCACCACGTCAAGATCAACCATCGTCCCTGAGCTTTCTAAGCTACATTGGCTCACAATTAAAGAACGCCTCTATTTAAAATTCTCATCCTTGTTTACAAATCACTCCATGGACTTTCCCCTCCCTACCTCTGTAATCCCATAATCTCTCTGCCCTCCTCTAATTAAGGCCTCTTGAGCATCCCTCATTATAATTGCTCAACCATCAGTGGCCGTGCCTTCAACTGCCTGGACCCTAAGCTCTGGAACTCCCTCCTTAAACCTCTCCACCTCTCTACCTCTCTTTCCTCCTTTAAGACGCTCGTTAAAACGTACATCTTTAAGCAAGCTTTTGATCACCTGCATTCATTTCTTCTGTGGTTCGGAGTCTAATTTATCTGTTTTAATTGTTGTTATATTACAAGTATCAGACGGCTTGTCCACACACTGGACTTGTAGTGTGATATTTAATATGGGTGGGGATGTAACTACAGGTTTACATATAGAGTGTAGTCGTTATGATCCATGGGGCTCTTAGAATGCTTACTTACACGCATTGACCAAAGGTGGCCCATAATACCCCTACCAGTGATTACGAAGGCATTTGTACATCCATACCATCGAGACGCATTTAACTTAATTTCGTCTGACATAGTGTCATTGCTTGATGTAATGTTGCGGGCCCAACTCCTTAACCATGTGACATTGTGCAGTAACGACAAATTGAAGTGCACATTGCATATCATTGTCATATCTTTTTGCCACATGATTGATAACGTGATGCTGGCCCCCGTGCTTACTGGTAATAGCCCCTGTCCTGGCCCTCCCCAGTACCCGCATGCGTCACAAGTGCAGGCTTACCCGGAAGGACAGGTAAAATTGACTTGCGTAGGATCAGTGTTACCTAACCACCAACCTGTATGGCCATCCCATACTGTGTTTGAGGATGGAAGTAGCACAGTCACAGATAGCGAGACACAGAGACTGGCCAGCACGAGTTGGTAAATCGCCATTTTGGGCAGAATCCCTGTGGTAGGAAGCATAAGTATATTAAATCAGCCTCGTTTAGTCAATTTAACCTTGTCAAAACAGAGATTCATATCTCGACCAGTCAGGAGCACCCAATAAGTGTGTCCTTCTCCTTTCGCTAAGATTTCCCTTGCTTGTAAGGGTTTCTGGGTGTACTGCACCCTCACTTTTCCTCCTTCACAAAATGTATCCTGAGTCTGATTTTCTTTTTCAATAATAGGGACACTAACTTTGCCTAACATGTGGCTTCTGCGAGTCCACCCACCCCGCCCCCCCACCGCAATGGTCGGTGAGTCAGATTGCGCACTGCTTGTGGCAGTAACTTTAACCACTCTTGCAATGTGTTAGTGGGAGTTAATATTTCAATCTGTTGCTTAAGTAGTCCATTCATGCGTTCTATTAACCCTGCAGCTTTCGGATAGTAAGGTATGTGAAACTTTCAATAGATCCCGTTATCTACCGCCCACTATTGCACTGTTTGATCTGTGAAGTGCGTCCCATTATCGGACTGTACTTCGACGCGCTCACCGGAGTATGTGATTAAATTCTCCAGTCCTTTAATCGTACTTTGTTGATTCGCTTTAGTCACAGGAAAAGCTATCAAAAGTCCAAAATAGGTATCAACAGCAGTGAGAAAATATTGGAACCGTTGTTGCAATGGTAAAGTTCCTACATAGTCAACTTGCCATATTTGTGCTGGTTGAGTCCCTCTCTTAATATGGGCACCGGGTTGTCGTTGTAGGGGAAAATGCTTCACCTTTTGACGAATTTCGTAGGTGTTTATGATTTGTTTAACTCCGTCCAAATTCAAATGTAACCCCCTATTTCATGCCCATTGTATCGTACCCTGAATGCCCAAATGTCCAGATTTGTGGTGGGCCCACTTGCCTTTGCCATATTCTTCCTCTACCGCCTCTTTGACAGCCCGTACCCGGGCTATTATCGATGGAGTTATTATATTCAGAAGTCTTTGAAGTGTTTTTCATGTGAGCGTCCACATGATATACAGTTATTTTCATCTTCTTGGCTTTGGACCATATATGTTCCCGTGGATGCTTTGCCCACAAGTCTTTCCCAGTTATTTACCAGTGATGGTGATGCCAGTTTCGCATCCAGCTCGCCATGTCATTGGCTACTGCCCATGAGTCAGTATATATGTGTACTTGTTGCTGTTCCTCTTCTAATGGAAGGACTACAGCTGCTAGATCTGTTAGCTGGCTGGAGCCTCACACGCCCTCATCATGCACAATTGTCTGGGTTTTTGGATTGAAGGCAGCGGCTCGCTGAAGGCCGTATCGCCAGACCGCTTAGCCATCGGTGAACCAGGCATGGCTACTTTCAAGTGTTAACTGTTCAAATCACTCGCCGCAGGAGATCTGTGACTCTTTCGTTAAACTGACAGAAGACTGCGTAAGTTCACTCTCAGCTGTTTGTGGCTATTCAGCCATATGCTCATGTTGTCGGGTGAGTCCTTCTTTTATTTTATTGGCTCCGTTTGCCATATACCATTTCCCGTGCACTATGGTGCTTTGCTGCGCTCGCCCTACCTTGTGTGTCTCATTTTATGAGAGAACCTAGGATAATAAGTTTGGGTCTGGCTTTAAACTGATTTTGTCGTCCCCTGTTTCTGTTAGGGCCCAATAACATGCTAATAATTGTTTCTCAAATTGAATGAAACGAGCAGCAGCATCTGTCAATTTTCTACAGATAGACTAGAACCCGAACGGCATACGAGTGCCATTTTGAATCTGACACAAATTTCACACTGCAGCATCATTTGGAACGGATACCTGTATCTCAAAATGTGCCCAGGGACTCACGGGGCTAGTGGTAAAGCTTGAGGTAGGGCTTCTTTGGCTGCATCAAAAGCCACCTGCTGTTCCTTTCCCCACTCAAAGTGGGCCTTTTTTCATGTTACCGCATATAGCGGTTTTAATAACATCGTGAGGTGAGGTATTTATCTCCTCCAATAACCCAGTATTCCCACAAACCGTTGTGTCTCAATTTTATTCGTGGGTGTGGCCATTTCTTGGATGTTATTCTTCACAGGCTCGGGTATGATGCGCTCACCCCGTGACCATTGGATTCCCAGAAAGTGCACAGTCTGGCTAGGGCCCTGCACCTTCTTCGGATTTATCTCCCAGCCCCTGTTTCGCATGTGTTGGACTAAAGTAGCTAGGGCTTCTGACACCACTGCCTCTGTGGGACTCCTTATTAGTACATCCTCGATGTAATGTGCCAGTGAGACATTAGGAACCAACGTGCACATGTCCAGGTCCCGGGCCACCAATCCGTGGCATCGGGTAAGTCTATGTAGGTAACCTTGAGGTAGGCGTTTAAACGTGTATTGCCTCCCTTCCCAAGTGAATGCAAACTGGTCGTAGGATTCTTCCGCTATTGGAATGGAGAAAAACGCATTGTCAGGTCGATTACTGCATACCACTCCGCACCTTCTTCAGACAGCCGCTCTGTTATAGTTACTACATCTGGGACAGCGATTGCCAGGGGACGGCCAAATTTGTTCAGTTGTCGGTAGTCCACAGTAATCCTCCAAAATTCGTCGGGTTTCTGCACAGGCCAAACAGGGCTATTGTATGGGGGCACAGCATGTCTAATGATACCCGCCTCCAAGATCCTCCAATATGGTGTCCCCTATTTATTTGTGTCCCCGTGGTGTTCGGTAATGTTTCATAGTACTATACGCGATGTTGGTGGTATTACTCGTGGTTCCCAGTTTGCTTTCCCTGCAATCACAGTAATCGCCCGTATCCCGAATGAGAATCGCACGAACGAGGTGTTGTGTGGGGTTCCCTTTAAAAGGTCCATCCCGGTAATATGTTCCTTAACTGCCAATATTAAGACCATTACCCAGCGCGGAGGCCCATTTCCCAATTCGATTCTGATAGTTGTTCCGACAGCGGGCGTTTCTGCCCCTCTGCACGTATTAAACATCATACCTGTGTGTTTCCTAGAATTTCCAGGGATAATAGTAACTTCTGCCCCATGTCTAGTGAAGCAACATCTCTTTGTATATTCCACCGCCCCCCACCCCCCCCCCCCCCCCGCCAATGTATCGTGATCGGAATGTGCAGCATCAGGCACCCGGGAGCTTGGGTTGATGTGGTGCAAACGGGGAGTACTCCTGCCGCGGCCACATCCCTAGTCTAGGGGATTACTAGCCTTCCAACAGTCTTCTACATTGGTGAAAAGGCTAGCGGGACGTGGTTTCTCCGCATCTGCAGACTTATCGCTATCCGAATGAGTCTCTCTTACCTCCCTCCTTTCACCCTTTTCTGTTCCCGGGATGCAGTGTTGCTTCCACATAGCATACATCGCTCCTTTTGGGATTCCATCGATTTATTTCCTTTTTTACTGCCTTCCGTAAAGCTGCGAACATTTCCATCTGCGTAATTCTTTTGTTTTGTCTTTCCTGACCCAGTACCTTTCCCAGAGGTCGAACCTTGTCGCTCGTCCCGACCCTATCTACATTAGCCATTCTCGACTCTCGCACACTATCTTCTACATCCTCTCACTGTCCTAACAATAGGCAAGCGTGCCACACCCGCTGCCCTTGGGCTGGTCCCAATAATGCGCGTAGGAGGGCCACTCTTCATCAGCCTGCTCCGCATTCCTGCCGTAAAGATCTCCTGATCTGGCCCCCCCATATGGTTGGTGATATAACCCTCACTGTGTTGCCGTGTTGCGCAACTGTATCGCGTCCTCTGCCACAGTGTTCCAAGGCTTTACCTCTCTTTTCCAATCAATGGCAGAGGGATATTTTTGCCTGAACCCTGTTGTAACCATGTCCCATAGCGAACTTGTGCCCTCGACATTCCGTAGCATTGTTGTGATATAGTGCTCTGTAGACATAGTCACCATTTTTGTTATCTCTTCGGGGTTAAGTATTATGCGTGATGCTACCTAGTCCGAAAACAGGGTATGTCATTCTGACAATGATTCCCCCGGTTTTTGGCCCAAACGAGACACTATTTCTTGGAACTCACTAGTGGTGAAGTCATGAACCCCTCTAGTGGTTACCGGCTGTTCCCCATCTTGCTGTTTAGTCTTATTTGTCATAAGGGGTCAAGCTTTCGAGCCCGGAGCGTATGGGGATGATTTTTATTTTCCTCCCGTTCTCCCCCTCTCCATCTGTCCACTCATATTCTGACTCAGAGCAGTACCAGATGTCTCCGTCCCAACGGGCCGGATCCCAAGTGGATCCAGCCACCAATGCGCGTACCTTTGACCGATCTATCTGTAATTTCCGTCGTCTGACTTTTAATAAATGTTGTCCTGTCGCCAGATGCCACATTAAAGTATCTGATTGTTCATTGATCTTGTCCGCCCGTTCTTGTGCAGTGCGGACTGCTTCAGTCAGAGTCGAGTTTTGACTTTCCAAAATCTTAACAGCTGTTTTTAACTGTAGGTTTTCTGCCTCACTTTCCTTAAGTTGTTGACACATTGCCCTTAATGCTGTCAACAAAATACATCCCATTTGTGGTGGACTATTCTTCTCCTGTGGGATGCCTGCTTCCTCCAGAAGAGATAGTACCGCGTGGGGTACGGTTCTATCTTTGCTCTGTTCCAATAACTGCGTATCCCAATATAGCGGGGGTCCAAACTGGGCTAGCACATTGGCAAGAGAGCCATAATCCTCACCCCTCCTGCCCCACCCAGGTATTCTATAGTTCTCTGCTGCGCGAGGAGACTGCTTCTTGTCTTTTCTCTTAAACATTTTACCACATCCTGTTCGTGACGCCAAAATGTTTTGAATCGATAATAATAGACCCAAGTTCGGGGTCTGGATGGATGAATGTTAAATAAGAGACAAGACAAATGAAGTGAAGATAAAACACAGTTCACTGAGAGAAAAGAAACACAATACAGTTTGCGAAGAAAAGAGAAGTATGATCAGTTGCAACAAAGCTCACGGCCTTCAGCCCGTCGGGAAATCCACAACGACGGCTGGTCAGGAGCCTTGGGGGTCCCGGCACCGCTCGAGAATCACGTTCCAAGGTGAAGTTCAAACAGCTACTGGACAGTTCCGTTCCTTTATACAATTGAACGAACGTGTGTGCATGTGGCTTATGGCCAACTCCTAATCTATAAAGCCCCAGGTGTTCTTCCACAAAGCATGAGATATCGAGGCGCCGACTTTCCCATAAACAAGCTAGTGTGCGCCTCAAGGTCTCACTCTCTCTCTCCCTCTCTGCATCAGCAAAATTCCACGAGGCATGAAACAGAAACACACTGTAAATGTCGAAATATCATAATTAACTCTATGTGATTAACACTATACAATACAAGGACTGAGTATCCGAGAATGACATAGAACTGAAAGAGACTAATCGGCCATTAATGACTGTGCCTCCTTTGTGCTATCCAATTTGCCCCACTCCGCTACATTTTCCACTTGGCACTGCAATTTATTATTGTTAATAATAGCATTAATAACTTTTATTTGTAGAGCACGTTTAACGTATTCAAACACCCGACGCACTTCAAAACAGTGTTACAGGCATTGAATTATTTTTAATCAAATTTTAGCACATTTTCTTCACATCTAGCTTTAATTAGTGTACTTTTGATTGCATAATGTTAAAGAAATAATTCGTAATTCGCAGAGCATGTACATTCCCTTCAGGAATCAAGGCATCACGGGAAAAATCGCCCAACCATGGCTAACAACAGATATAAAAGAAAGTAGAAGAAGAAACAAAGACACGGTTAACATTGCCAATAAGAGTACTACGTCTGATGATAGGGGAATTTTAGAATTTGGCAAAGTAGACCAATAAATGTGTTTAAATCTCTGTGTGCACTCTGTCCCGGATCATTCTATGTCTGATTAAAAGGGATGTACTATCAATCCCAGATCATTCTATGTCATTATAAAAGGGACGTGCTGTCAGTCCCGTATCATTCTGTGTCATTATAAAAGGGACGTACTGTCAGCCTCGGATCATTCTGTGTGTGTGACTGTTTAAAATTAGTGTGATTACAGCTGTGAATTTCTAAGGTGATATTTTAGAAAGCGCATTGGGTTTCCCTGCTGACAGCGCATCTGTTGAATAATTCAAAATGTATTTAGCCTTTAGTAAAACCGTTTCTGTAATCATAGCAGTGGCCCTGAAAAAGCTTCACATTCTCTTCACAACAAAATGACTAGCGATGGTTGCAGACACGTGGATGAATGGATAAATCATCCGAATTCAATATTAATCGTGATATTATCAGAAGATTGCAGTTCGGGTTGTGCCCAGATTGTTTAACTCACCGGCAAAACTTATTCTTCTGTGTTCCGAATCTCCCTTCAAAACGACGAGTTCTGAAAGTTTCTCACCTGAAGTTATGGAAAAGGCGGATAATCCTTTTGCTTGCAGGGAATGATTCTACGTTTTCCACATTGTTGATCTGGGGGCACGCGCAGGGCGAGCGGTGAACATAAGAGCGTAAGAATTTGGAGAACTATTCGGCCATTCGACCCTTCGAGCCTGCTGCGCCATTGACTCAATGAAATCACCTCATATTCTTCTAAACACTATAGATTATAGGCCCAGTCTTCTCAACCTCTCCTCATAGGACAATACACCCATCTCAGGAATCAGACTGGTGAACCTCCGTTAAACGTCCCTTGAAGGCAGATATAACCTTCCTTAGGTACGGAGACCAAAACTGTACACGTTATTCCAGGTGCAGTCCACCAGGATGCTATAATTGCAGTAAGACATAAAAACTCTTATACTCAAATCCTACCATAATAAATGGCAACATTCTATTATCTTTCTTAATTTCTTGCCGTTCCTGCAGGTTTACTTTCAGTGATTCGTGTAGAAGGATACCTAGGCCCTTCTGAACAACAACACTTACCAAGCTCACACAATTAAAAAAAATAATCTGCTTTTCTATTTTTGTACCAAAATGGACAACTTCACATTTTTCTACATTATTTGCTATTTGCCTTGTTATTGCCCACTCACTTAGCCTGTCTATATTCCCATGCCATGTTTAATGCCTACTCCTCACAACATACACTCCCATCTAACTTTTTATCATTAGAAAACTGGGATAAATTACATTTGGTCCACTGATTCAAATCATTGATATAGATTTTGAATAGCTGGGGCATAAGCACTGATCCTTCCAGCACCACACTAGTTACAACCTGCCAAACGAAAATGACCCGTTTATTCCTACACTCTATTTTCCGTCCATTAACCAAATCTCGATTACTGCCACCAATCACATGAGCCCTAATTTTGTTCCGTAACCTCTTCGATGGCACCTTATTGAATGCCCTCTCAAAATCGAAATACAACACATCCACTGATCCCCTTACCTATTCTATTAGTTACAGATTCAGTAAACTCTAAAAGATTTGTCAAATATGACTTATCTTTCATAAAACTGTGTTGATTTTGCCCAGTTCTATTATTATTTTCTAAGTGCCCTGTTACCACTTCCATAGAATTGTCCCTGTGACTGATGTCAGGCTCACGGTAAAGTTGACTTTCACGTAGAGTTTGTCTGTTTGTACGCAAAAACAGGAAATTTCATTTCAATTCATTGCATTATCAACTCACAGAAAGATACACTAATGTATTGATTAATAGAAGCACACATATCCAAATTCATTACAGCTAAGAAGCAGTCACACGCAAATATAAAGCAGGGCTATGGTGGAATATCAGTGGGGCCTGAATAATTGATCGCTTCTTGCTGAGAGTCGGTACAGATACAACGGGATAAATGGTCTCTTTCTGTGCAGTATAATACGATGTTTCTATATCTTATTTCGTTTGAGACAGCTGTAAAAGGCAGTTGCATTATGGGAGTCCTGATACCTCACAACACTTGTACGTGGTAGTCGTGGCGCAATCGGTTAGTGCATGGCATTTACATGATAGAGCAGATTTGGGGAAATGCTGAGGCTGTGATTTCGAAACTAACATACAGCCGCCAGAGCCTTTGCTTATAACATCTCTACTGTCTATAAAGACGTAAAATGCTCATCGGCTATTGCAAAATTGTGTGCCACAAGAAACTAATTGGCCACATGGAACATGTAATAAAGAGACAAAGTTTGGGTGCACTACAATTATACTTTCGAATATTGTCAAAAGGCTTTTGACAAGATCCCACACAAGAAATTGGTGTTCATAATAAAAGCACATGGTATTGGGGGTAACGCACTGACGTGGATAGAGAACTGGTTAGCAGACCGGAAGCAGGGAGTCGGGATAAACAGGTCCTTTTCACAATGGCAGGCAGTGACTAGTGGGATACGCAGAGCACAGTGCTGGGACCTCAACAAGATAGATTAATTATTTAGATGAAGGAATTGAATGTAACATCTCCAAGTTTGCAGGTAACACTAAGCTGGGTGGCGGTGTGAGCTGAGGAGGATGCTCAGAGGCTGCAGGTGGTTGGACAGGTTAGGTGAGTGGGCAAATGCATGGCAGATGCGGAAAATGTGGATACCGGTGATGTTATCCACGTTGAAGGCAAAAACACGATGGCAGAATATTATCTGAGTGGCGGCAGATTAGCAAAAGAGGAGGTGCAACAAGACCTGGGTGTCATGGTACATCAGTCATTGAAAGTTGGCATGCAGGTTCAGCAGGCGGTGAAGAACGTAACTGGTATCTTGGCCTTCATAGCTAGGGAATTTAGTATAGGAGGAGGGAGGTCTTACTGCAGTTTTACAGGGCCTTGGTGAGGACTCGCCTGGAATATTGTGTTCAGTTTTGTTCTCCTAATATGAGGAAGGACGTTCTTGCTATTGAGGAAGTGCAGCGAAGGTTCACCAGACTGATTCCCGGGATGGCAGGACTGACATATGAGGAGAGAGTGGATCGACTGGGCCTGTATTCACTGGAGTTTAGAAAGATGAGTGTGGACACCATGATGCCGTCTTGCTGTAGCCTGGCCAGCTCAATTTCCACTTTCTCTCGCATTATATACGTTACCGCCCATGCCTTGTGGTGGATGGGTCATGTACCGGGAGCCAGTGGATCTGTATTTTTGCCCCCGAGAAACTTCCGATGCTTGGCTCAAACAATGACGGGAACTTGCTCAGAACCTGGGCACATGTGGCGTTGTCAACGGACGAGAGCGCTCGAATGTCGTCCCAGTTCCAGCAGATTTTTCCCAGCCAGTTTCTGTCGAACATTGTGCGGCCATCTCCTGTTACAATCCATAGTGGGAGTTCATGCACTGATCCATCAAAGAAGACTTTAACTGCTGCACTGCCAATTACAGGAATCAATTCTTTAGTGTAAGTTCTCAGCTTGGTATGAAAAGGGCCTAGCTTGGGCCTGTATGCTTTGTAGCACCAAAGCCTGTCGAAGGCCTTTTTGCGCATGATAGACTGACTTGCATCCATGTCCAGTTCCATTGATACTGGAACGCCATCCAATTCGATTTTACCATGATCGGTGGACATTTCGTGGTGAAGGTGCGTAACTCGTACACTTTTGCCTCCTCTGTTCGAGTCTCTACTTCAGCCTGATCCGCCATGGATCTGTTCTCCTCTGCAACGTGTTGTTTTGCAGGGTTTGCAGCTCGTCTGCACATTCGCTTGATGTGCCCCGTTGTTCCACAGCCTTTGCACACTTACCTTTTGAAGCGGCATTGATCGGCTCGATGATCACCTCCAAAGTACCAACAGATTGTTAACTGCCTCGCATTAACGATTAATGGCGGATTCTGAGTCATCTGAGGTCGTGCAGCTGCGGCCGCGTAAGTTTTGCCATGTACATTCCTCCCTGAAATCGACATTACTTTGTTTACAGTACTTGCTGAAACCTCTTTATGCTGCGAAATTTGTTTTGTGTTATCGCTGGTGGACATAAAAGCCTGGAGTATCATTATGGCTTTGCTCAGACTCAATTTCAACATTCAAGAGTTTGCGAAGGATAACCTCATGGCCAATACCAAGCACAAAAATGTTTCTTAGCATTTGCTCAAGGAATCCATCGAATTCGCAATGTCCTGCAAGGCGCCTTAGTTCAGCGACATAGCTCGCAACTTCCTGGCCTTCAGACCGCTGACACGTGTAGAATCGATACCTTGCCATCAGAATGCTTTCCTTTGGATTTAGGTGCTCCCAGGCATGCGTACACAGTTCTTCATAGGACTTGGTTTTTGGTTTCACCGGGGCGAGAAGATTCTTCATGAGGCCATAGGTTGTTGCCCCGTAGACGGTAAGAAGGATCACCCTTCGTTTGGTAGCGTCTCATCCATTTCCAACTCGTTGGCTACGAAGTATTGGGCGATTCGCTCGACGAAAGGCTCCCAATCGTCCCATTCTGAGAATTTCTCCAGGATACCAACAGGTCCCTGGATTTTCACATGGTTGTTCATTATGCCTTCGCCAATTATTATGCTCACGATAAAGTTAAGCTACTGAGTACTTTATGCAATGCGTAAGTGTGACCTTAGCTCCTTTATTCAGGCTCAAGAATGTCCGTACAACGTGGAATGCCTGCTTATATACAATGCTCCCAAGGGATGATGGGATCCCTTGGGACTCCAAAATGTAAGCCCTTTGGTGGCGGTATTATGCAGGTTGCCTGGGGTTGCATACATAATACTATCTCAACGCCTTTACAGAAACGTTATGTTTTCCTCAGAACTTACTGTCCCAACTAGCTTTGTATCATCAGCAAATTTGGATAGATTACACTCAGTTCCTTCATCTAGGGGGTGTCCTTAATGTAGATTGTAAATAGCCGAGTCAACACCATTTATCCTTGCAGGACCCCATTATATCGAACTCGCCAAACTGAAAAAGACCCGTGTATCTCTTCTCTCTGTTTTCAGCTAACCAATCCTCTATTCATACTAATTGATTACCTCCAATCCCATGAGAAAGTATCTTGTGTAATACTCTTCTACGTGTTCCTTATCGAATGTTAATGGAAATCCACATATTCTACATCCACTCTTTCCACGTTATCTACCCGGCTAGGTAATAAATTTGTTAAACACGATTTCCCTTTCAGAAAACTATGTTCACTCTGCCTAACCATGTTATCATTAACTAAGTGTCATGATACCACTTACATAACGACGATTTCCAGCATTTTCCCGATGTCTGATGTCAGGCTTACTGATCTGTATTTCGCGGTTTTTTCTCTCCCTCCTTTCGTGGATAGCGCTGTTAAATTTGCTACCTTCCAATCTGCTGGGATCGTTTTAGAATCTAGGGAATTTTTATCGATCAAAACCAATGCATCCAGGATCTCTGCAGCCACCTCTTTTTGAACCCGAGGATGTAGGTCATCAAGTCCAGTGGATGTTTCGGCTTTTCGTCCTATTAATTTCTTTTGTACGTTTTCTCCACTTATGTTGATTTTGTTAAGTTTTCACACCCACATTAGACTTCGCATCCCCACCATTTTATAAATGCTTTTTGCATCTTCGACTGTCAAGACAGATACAGAATATTTGTTCAACGTTTCTGCTATTTTATAATCCCCATAATGATTCATCTTGCTTCAGCCTCTAAGGGACCGATGTTTAATGTTGCTGTACTCTTCATTTTTGCATACTTGTAGAAGCTCTTTCATTCTGTTTGTATATTTTTAGCTTTTTTATCTCATAGTCTGTTTTTTCCCCTTTTTATTAATTTTGTCTTCACCTTTTTCTGGTGTCTGAAGCTCTCATTCCATAGGTTAATGTCCTTCGCAAAATGATAAGCTTCTTATTAAATCCAATGTTATCCTTTACTTCTTTAGTTAGCCACAGCTGGATCACTATTCCTTTGGAATTTTTGTTTCCCAATGGAATGAGTTCTCGTTGAGAATTATGAAATATTTCTTCAAATGCTAGTCATTGCTTATCGATTTCCAAACATTTTCATTTATTTCCAATCTACCTGAGCTAACTCGACCTTGACACCTATGTAATTGGCTTGATTAATGTTTACGTTTCTGGGTCCAGACTTAGGCAAGTCACGCTCAAATATATTGTGAAATTCCATCGTATTTTGATTACATTCACTGAGAGGATCACTTACTATAAGATTGCAAATTAAACCTCTCATATTACTTACGAACATAAGAACATAAGATCTAGGAGAAGGAGTAGGCCATAAGGCACCTCGAGAATGCTCCGCCATTGAATAAGATCATGCCTGATCCGATCATGGACTCTTGAACACTTATCTGCCGCTCTCCATAACCGCTTATTCCTTATTATTAAAAAAACTGTCTATCTGTCATAAATTTATTCAATGTCCCAGCTTCCACAGCTCTCTGAGGTTTCGAATTCCACAGATCCACAACGCAGTGCTAAATGGACGGTCTAATATTATGCTCTCTAGTTTTGTCTCCAATATCAGTGGAAACATCCTCTCTGCATCCACGTTGTCCTGCCCCCTGATAATGTTATAAGTTTCCATAAGATCACTTCTCATTCTTCTGAATTCCAATGAGTAGAGGCCCAACCTACTCAAACTTTCCTCAAATGTCAACCCCCTCATCTCTGGAATCAACCTTATAAATCTTCTCTGAACTGCCTCCAAAGCAAGTATAATCTTTCTTAAATATGGAAATCAAAACTGCACGCAGTATTCCAAGTGTGGCCTCACCAATACACTGTACAACTGTAGAAAAACTTCACTGCTTTTATGCTCCATCCCCTTTGCAATAACGGCCACGATTCCATTTCCTTACTGATCACTTGCTGTAGATGCATACTAACCTTTTGTGTTTCATGCATAATACAAGATCGAAAATAACCTATTACTTGGTTGTATCCATGATATATTGTTCTTCGAAATTGTTGCAGATGCATTCCATGAGCTAGTGCTCCAGACTATTTTACCAATTTGATTTGTTCAGTCTATAGGAAGATTAAAGTCCCCCGCGATTATTGCATAACCTTTGTTGGAAGCTCCTGCTATTTCTTGATTAATATTCTGTCCAATGGTATAACTATTGTATAGTACTCCCACAAGTGATTTCCACCCATTGTCATACTTATCTACAAGCATACTGATTCTTCTTCATGATCTTCCAAACCAAGACCCCTTCTCTCCACTCTCATCATCATCATCATTTGCAGTCCTTCGAAATCGAGATAGACTTGCTTCCACTCTAAAAGTGAGTTATTACGTCACTGAACAGTCCAATGCGGGAATTAAAATTTCTGTCATAGGTGGGACAGCCATTCTTTCAAGATAACGGAAGGAGGGGGCGGAATCTGTTCTGTCGGACGCTCCTTCTGCTACCTGTGCATGTTACCTGCTTGCTCTCGGCGATGAGAGCCGAGTTGCTCAGCTCCATCCAGGACGCTCTTCTTCCAACCCTGGCGGTCTTTGACCACGAACTCGCATGTGTCGGTGGCGAAGTTATTTTTCATCAAGGAGGCATTGATGGTGTCTTTGAAACGTTTCCTCTGCCAACCTGGGGCTCGATTGCTGTGTTGGAGTTCAGAGTAGACCGCTTGCTTTGGGAGTCTTGTGTCAGGCATGTGAACCATGCGGAGCTGGTCGAGTGTGGTCAAAGCTTCACTGCTGGGGATGTTGGCCTGAGCGACGAGACTAATGTTGGTGCATCTGTCCTCTCAGGGTATTTGCAGGATGTCCTTTTATCATCCTTTATTATCATTCTGCCTGTATTTTCAAAACGTCAAGAACCCTGGAACATTTCGTTCCTAAACGTGGTTACCATGCAAGCAGGATAGCGAAAGGTACACTGCCAGTAATACCAGAAGAGCACGATCACTGCTAGTGCAAGTGCAAGAATAACACTCATACCGAAAGAACACGGTCAAATCTAGTATAAGTACCACTGGTCCTGAAGGAGCACTGTCATGAGCAACATAAGTGTAGCGTATCACTTGCAGCGAAGGATCACTGTCTCATCCAGTGTAAATGTAGATGGTACCACTAGAACCAGTGGAGCATTGTGACCTCTAATATAAGAATAGGTTTACCATTAACAAAAGAGGGGCATGGCCACGGCTAGTGTAAGTGTAAGGTACCTCTAGTACCAGAGGAGAACGTTCAATTAGTAAAGAATTTAGTAAAGACAAACGTAGGTCCATTACATTCGGATTCAGATGAAATTATACTGGGGAACAAAGAAATGGTAGACCAATTCAACCAATACTTCGGTTCTGTCTTCAAGAAGGAAGATACAAATAACCTTCCGAAGATACGAGGGGACAGTGTGTCTAGTGAGAAGGAGGAACTGAAGGATATCCTTATTCGGTGGGAAATTGTGTTAGGGAAATTGATGGGATTGAAGGCCGATAAATCCCCGGGGCCTGATAGTCTGCATCCCAGAGTGATCAGGGAAGTGGCCCTAGAAATAATGCATGCATTAGTGATCAATTTTCAACAGTCTGTCGACTCTGGATCAGTTCCCATGGACTGGAGGGTAGTTAATGTAACCCCACTTCATAATAAAGGTGGGAGAGAGAAAACGGGTCATTATCGACCAGTTAGCTTGACATCAGTCGTGGGGAAAATGTTGGAATCGATCATGAAGGACGAAATACCAGCGCATTTGGAAAGAGGTGACAGGTCGGATCAAGTCAGCATGGATTTATGATAGGGAAATCATGCTTGACGAATATTCTGGAGATATTTGAGGATTTAACTGGCAGAGTGGACATGGGAGAACCAATGGATGTGCTGCATTTGGATTTTCAGAAGGCTTTTGACCAGGTAGCACACAAGAGATTGTTATGCAAAGTCAAAGCGCATGGTATTGGGGGTAATATACTGACGTGGATAGGGAACTATTTGGCAGACAGGAAGCAGAAATTCGGGATAAACTGGTCCTTTTCAGAATGGCAGGCAGTGACTAGTGGAGTGCCGCAGGGCTCAGTGCTGGGACCCCAGCACTTTACAATATACATTCACGATTTGGATGAAGGAATAGAGTGTAATATCTCCAAGTTTGCAGATGACACTAAACTTGGTGGCGGTGTGAGCTGTGAGGAGGACGCTAAGAGGCTGCAGGGTGACTTGGACAGGTTAGGTGAGTGGGCAAATGCATGGCAGATGCAGTAGAATGTGGATAAATGTGAGGTTATCCATTTTGGAGGCAATAACACGAAGGCAGAATATTATCTGAATGGCGGCAGACTAGGAAAAATGGAGGTGCAACGAGACCTTGGTGTCATGGTTCATTACTTACTGAAAGTGGGCACGCAGGTGTAGCAGGTGGTGAAGAAGGCAAATGGTATGTTGGCCTTCATAGCGATGGGATTTGAATATAGAAGCAGGGAGGTCTTCCTGCAGTTGCACAGGGCCTTAGTGAGGATTTACCTGGAATATTGTGTTCAGTTTTGGTCTCCTAATCTGAGGAAGGACATTATTGCTATTCAGGGATTGCAGTGAAGGTTCACCAGACTGATTCCAGGGATGGCTGGGCTGTCATTTGAGGAGAGACTGGATCAACTGGGCCTTTATTCACTAGAGTTTAGAAGGATGAGAGGGGTTCTCATAGAATCGTCTAAGATTCTGATGCGACTTGACAGGTTAGATGCGGGAAGAATGTTCCCGATGTTGGGGAAGTCCAGAGCCAGGGGACATCGTCTTCGGATAAGGGGTAGGCCATTTAGGATTGAGATGAGGAGAAACCTCTTCTCTCAGAGGGTTGTTAAATTATGGACCCTGCCGCAGAGAGTTGTTGATGCCAGTTCACCAGATATATTCAAAAGGGAGTTAGTATGGCTCTTAAGCTTAAGGGGATCATGGGGTATGGAGAGAAAGCAGGAAAGGGGTACTGAAGGATTGATCAGCCATGATCTTATTGAATGGCGGTGCAGGCTCGAAGGGCCTAATGGCCTACTCCTGCACGTATTTTTCTCTGTTTCTATGTTTCTAATTGTAGGTTTTCACTAATACCAGAAGAGCACTATCATTCCCAGTGAAAGTGTGTGGTTATTACCACCAGTGCAGCATGGTCACCTCAAGTCTACACCTAAGGGTACCACTTGTACTGTATAAGCAGGCGCCGCGCTTGTAGTGGGTGATCCTAGAACAGGAAATTCCGGTCCAGCACTAGCATGGTTGTCGTGAGCACCAGAGGAGCATGGTGTCATCAAGTATAAATGTCGTTTGCCACTAGTTCTGAAGGAGCACTGTCTGTTCTAGGGTAAGTGTAGGGGTAGCCATAGAGTCGAATAGGCACGCTCACCACGACTTTCTGT
This sequence comes from Pristiophorus japonicus, assembly GCF_044704955.1. NCBI lineage: Eukaryota > Metazoa > Chordata > Chondrichthyes > Pristiophoridae > Pristiophorus > Pristiophorus japonicus. The sequence continues at coordinate 8,048,353 of NC_092004.1, read as the reverse complement.
TAAGGACTTTCACAAATACATGACGAACATTGTTACCTCCAATGTAAGTATCGGTGTACTAAAATTACCAGAGGAGCATGGTTACCTTAAATTGTGGATGCTTTTCTGAAACTTTCTGTTAACAATTTCCATTATTACTCTAAGCTTACGTATCAGATCGAAACAAATGACATCATTCTGTTTGTTAAGTGACTGTAACTAATGCTAATTTTGATTTAACCTGATTGACGCCCTGGAGGACAGATGTGTTTATACATATACATTCCAACCCACAGCCACAGCCGTGCACCAGTCAGAGCCGTTCAGCTCTGGCATAATTCATCCATTCTCAAGGAAAATGGGTCAACTAACGATGCTGCAGATAAAAGGGATTTTTTACCCGATTCTGGCAGCTGTCGGTGTTCCCGCTGAGCCATGTTAACCTGTGTGTCATTAATCTTTGTTAATTGTATCCCGGTTATATTAAGATAATATAATGTGTTTCCTTGATGGCAGCATTATAGAGTCGGCAGAGACTGGGACCAACTCGTGAATCGCGTTTCCGCACTTTTTTAGTGCCCCTTAAGCTGATAACATTAATGAACTTATACTTTTCTTTGAAGCTGCAGCAAAAGGACTTTAGCTGACTTCCCGACTGTTTTGTTACCCCGTGCGGAGTGAGCTCTGCAGCATCTCAATAAAGTGTGTGTCGATTTCCCAGATGGTGGCCACAATATTAAAGCTGTTCTCTCACTGCTTTGTGCTGATAATCACCCTGAATGGATTACATGCTCTTGGCATGTACCTCGATATATATATATCAATCTTACACGGGAATATTTTTTTTCTCCTTGCTCTTTCTTACAGCGGACTTGGTTACAATGCTGATTATCTCGCGAAGAAACTGCGGCCTTTCCAGGTGTATCTATTTCTACATGTTGGCCATGGCAACAGCAGATCTACCAGTCATGATCATCAATGTAACAGTGTATCATATATTCAGTTATTATTTTCCATTTTCATTCATTTACCACACTCCCGTGTGTAAGTTCGTTATATGCATAACCGCTGCCAACCTCCATTTATCCGTTTGGTTCACCGTCTCCTTCACAATTGACCGATTTGTAGTTATCTGCTGCCAGAAGATTAAATCAAAGCATTGCACCGAGAGAACTGCAGCCGCGGTTGTAACAACTTTCACAGTCCTAATCTTTTTAAAGAACATCCCTGTTTTGTTTGCATTTGAACCTCAGCAGATAATTAACAAGGTGCAGTGGGGCTGCCGGACAAGTGCGGCTTTTATTTCATCACCTGCAGGTGCAGCCTTCGTCTGGTTTCAAAGCGTCTGGGGCGTTTGGCTTCCATTTACTTTAATCGCCATGATAAATTGTTTGTCAATCAGACGTATTTTAGTGGCTAATAGATCACGCAAGGAACTCCGAGGCCAGAGGAGTGAGAATCAGAGTGATCCGGAGATGGAGAAGCGAAGGAGATCAATAATTATACTGTTCACTATATCGGGCAGTTTTATACTGTTGTGGCTGACAACTGCCGTAAGTATGGTAACTACCAAAATGATAAACCTTGTCAATTATTACCGCGGTGATCTCACAGACCCTGGATATATCGCCACTGAAACAGGGTCCATGCTGAAGTGTTTGAGTAGCTTGCAGAACCCGTGTAATTATGCAGCGACCCAGAGGAAATTCAGAAAAAACGTGAAGAATCTGGTAAAATCTCCCTGGACACTCATTCTGTGATTAGTTAGAAAATGAGAATAAAAAGTATCAAGTCAAACGAACGCTGCTTCGACACTAAAGCTCAATTTCAGTTTCGTTTCCACCATGGAACGACCGTTTTTATGGTCATGTGAAAAATGGGAGAGTTCACATATGATCATTACGTCCAGTTTGTAACATGCATTTGATGTTTGTATTGCTTTAGTTTTTCACGCTTTTTTAGATGAGTAAAACATAACCCATTGCTTCAAATTTAGCATATTTCAACTTCAGAGATCAAAGATTACAATGAAGAAGTTCAATAGTGGAGTCGGACTTGTGGACAACAGAGGAATCCACCTTACCCGATGGATACTGGGATCTGGCGTGCGACTTAAACATCATCAATAAAGTTCCAGTCAGTGCCGCAATAATGAACGGTGTTGAGATCGCCGATATTACTAACTCTCCGAGAGGACTGTTGTGTATATTGCACGCGCGTGTCTCGTTATGTATACAATTCCTCACTGACAAATATAGCGAGCTCTTCTCACGTGGTCAGCATTCGAATGGAGGAAACAATTTCACCTCTTTTGTCGCAGATAGTGACTCAGAATCTCGATTATGCACTGAGTGGGTTCTCTCACACAGCTCAAAGATGTGGTCTGCTGTCAAGACAAGTATCATGAATAATATTATTGATATTCTGTCTCAAACACTCTCCAATACAAAATAGTAAGGGAATGTAAAATGAATGTGTTTAAAGTTCTTAATTATTATAATTCTTGCAAGTTATCTGTAAAACGCTGCCAGAATTTCGGATAAAATCAAACCGATACTTAGGTATTCTTGTTTTTGTCTGAATATTTTCAAAAGATCGGTCAGAATCATTGGAAAATATCATGTTATTTGAATATAGGAAAATAATAATTAGGAGCAGCAGGAGCATTAGGAGGATGCTCCGCCATTCAATAAAATCTGGCTGAACTTTCACCTCAACAGCAATGAGCTCACCTATCCCGCTATCCCTTCATTCCTATAAAGACCAAAATCTATCTAACTCAGCCTCGAATATACTTAATATTTCAGCAACCACAGCCCTGGGGGGTAAATAATTCAAAAGGTTTACATCCCTCTGGGTGAAGAAATTGCTCCCCACTTCAGTGGCCCCTTGACCTGAGACTCTGCCCCCTCACACTTGACTCTCCAGCCAAGGGGAACAATCGATCAGCATTTATCGTTCGAATTCCCCTTTGAACCTTATACATATATTTTAATGAGATTCTGTTCATTCTTCTAAACTCCAGAGAGATAACGCCCAATATACTCAATATTTAACCGCAATATCAGTCCAGTCAACATTTGTTGCACCACCTCTAAGGCAGTATTATACTTCCTTAAATTCGACCAAAACTATGCACAATACTGGCATGGTCTCACCAGATCCCTGTGCAATTATAGCAAGACTTCCTTACTCTTGTTCTCGAACGTTCTAGCATTAAAGAACAACATGCAACTTTCCTTCTTAATGTCTTGCAGTACATGCAGTCTTAGTGTTTCTTCTACTAGGGCAACTGACTTTCTATGAGCACCAACATGTAATAGTCCCACAACATTTAAAAATATTCATTCGATCGATTCTTGCTACCACAGTGAAAAACTTCACATTTGTCCACAATATACTCCATCTGCCACCTTACTGGACAATCACTGAATCTGTCTAATCCCTCTGCAGGCTCTTTGCGTTCTCTTCACAGCTTACCTGACAACCTAGGTTTGTATCTTCAGTCAGTGTGGATATATTGGCACTCGGTCCTTTCATCTATGTCATTAATATATAGGGTAAATCGCTGAGACCAAGCACTGCTACTTGTAGCACCACACTGGTTGCAACCTGCTAATGTTAATTAGTTTACGTTCCTCAGTTGAATTATCCGCTCATTTCCCCACTAAGCCTGGAATAATTTTTGTGACCAGTACCTTGAAGTCAATTATAAATATTTGTTTAAATCTCTGCCGTTTCCTTGTTCACCACTGTATGAATCCCTAACAAATTGTCCATTGGTGGTCTCGTTTGAAACTGCGAGAAATGCCAAGGAATCGGATAAGTCTCTCAATGGAAATGAACTGAAGAGTGGATGTTACAGCGAGATCAAGGATCCATTTGCACGATGCCGACAAAGCGTTTTTGTAGGTGGATCAGTCCGTAATAAAGCCAAGAGAAATGTATATTTTATAGGCATCCGAATAGAAAACAAGTATAAATGGGTTATTATGAATATTTACGAAGTTTTGCAGTGGCCACCATTAGAATAGTATGTACAGCTTTGGTCACCTCAAGGCCTTCAGGCCAAAAAAATCCACTAAGAGCGAGCATTGAATATATCCAAGAAGTGTGTCATGGATCAGGACTGCAGTCATGATATTGAGCATATTTTTGCTGAATGCAACAAATCTAAGGGTAACGTGAGGTTTTAAAAATTACTCAGTAAGATAATGCAATTAAAGGCGGATAAATCCCCTGGATTTCATTGGCTTGCATTCTGGTGTCTTAAGAGTAGTAGCAGCAGGGATAGTGGATGCATTGGTTGTAATTTACCAACATTCCTTGGAATCTGGGGAGGTCGCAACAGATTGGAAAACTGCAAATGTGACGCTCCAATTTAAAAAAGGAGGCAGAAAAAAAGCAGGAAACTATAGACCAATTAGGCTAATATCTGTGATTGGGAAAAAGTTGGAGTCCATTATTAAAGAAGCAGTAGCAGGACATTTGGAATAGCGTAATTCAGTCAGACAGATTCAGCATGGATTTATTCAGTGGCAGCCATGTTTGACAAATTTGTTGGAATTATTTGAGGATGTAACGAACAGGATGGATAAAGGGGAACCAGTGGATGTGGTGTATTTGGACTTTCAGAAGGCATTTTACAAGGTGCCACATAAAAGGTTACTGCAGAAAATAAATGTTGACGGGATTGAGGGTAATATATTAGCATGGATAGAGTATTGGCTAACTAACAGAAAACAGAGAGTCGGGATAAATGGTTTATTCTCGGGTTGGCAATCAGTATATAATGAGGGGCTGCAGCGAACATTGCTGGGCCACCAACTATTTACAGTCGATATTAATGACTGGAATGAAGGGGCTATAATGTATTCTAGTTTGCTGATGATACAAAGATGGCAGGTAAAGCAATGTGTGAGGAGAACACAAAATACCTTCAAAAGGGCACAGACAGGCTAAGTGAGTGGGCAAATATTTGGCAGATGGAGTATTATTTTCGAAAATTTCAGGTTATGCATTTTCGCAGAAAGTAAATTGAATAGCAAGGTATTATTTAAATGGAGACAAATTGCAAAGTGCTGTAGTACAGCGGGACCTGGCGCTCCAGGTTGATGAAGTAAAAAAAGGTTCCAGTTTTGTTTTCCATATTTAAGAAAAGATATACTTGCTTTGGAGGCAGTTCAGCGAAGATTCGCTCGGTTGATTCCGGAAATGAGGGATTGAATTATGAGGAAATGTTAATTAGGTTGCTCCTCTACTCATTGGATTTTGGATGAATAAGAGGTGATCTTATCAAAAAATATAAGGTTATGTGGGGGCTTGACAAGGTGGATGCAGAGAGGATGTTTCCACTGATAGTGAGACTACAACTAGTGGGCATAATTTTGAATAAGGACCACCCATTTACAACTGAGATGAGGAGGATTTCCTTCTCTCAGAGGATTAGAAATCTGTGGCAGTCGCTGCCTCATGCTAGCTCATTCCACACATCATTATTAAACCTCATTTCACACATCATTCCACTCGTCATTCCACACATCATTCCACACATAGAAACATAGAAAATAGGTGCAGCAGTAGGCCATTCGGCCCTTCTAGCCTGCACCGCCATTCACTGAGTTCATGGCTGAACATGTGGGAACTCGGTCATTGAATATATTTCAGACAGAGCTTGACAATTTCTGAACCGATAACGGAATAAGGGGTTATGGGGAGCGGGCAGGGAGGTGGAACTGAGTGCCAGATTAACATCAGCCATGATCGTATTAAATGGTGGATCAGGCTCGAGAGGCCGTCTGGCCTACTCCTGCTCCGATTTGTTATTTCTAATGTTCTTATGAACACTTTTGTCAAATTGAAGAGGGAGGGATCATTATGTCTAGCTGAATGGTCAACGATCAAGGATGATCACTTCAAATTGGTCACAAGGGGACTGAGTAGAGTGGTTAGCGGGCATTTGTTTATGCAAAGGGTTCTAGAGCTTGCAATGATTTGACTCAGGGAATAGTCAAGGTAAACTTGGATAACAATATGAAGCAAATAATATAATTGATTGTGGTGAGTAAGGAGTACAGTGCATCTTTATTTTGATTGCTCTATGAAAGAATTTAATGGAGAGAGTTTGGATCAAATGATCTTCTCCCACCCAATATGTTTCTATGGTTTCAATGTGTTACTACAGTTGGTATTATTTTTATTGTTTTGCTTTCTTATATACCATTATTCCCCTTGAGATTCTATTAAACACAACATTACAAACAAACTGGTATTGAGGATAATCCCAGAATTTCAAATGTTACCCGTCCCTTACATGTTCCCATTTGTCGATAGATTACTGTCATTTTGTAATTAGCTCTCTTTGCAGTGCCACATTGACCACCCCACCCAACACCATAATTCCGCACCTTTTGTCGATGTGGAACTTTGTCCATTGCTTCGTTAAAATCCGACTAGACCATTGAAACTGCACTTCCCCCATCCTACAAGGCGGTATTTTGTTTAAACGACTACAGCAGGTTAGTTAAAGATGACACATCGTCCCTCGAACCAAGATAATACCATTTTACATTGATCATCTCCCAGGTGCTCTCCCACAAATCTTTCCTTGGCTTAATTTCAACACTGGGATTATTTCCTCAGGAATCTTCTCTAATTGAGGAAAAAAAACGAAGTCATTAAAGCTACACTCCTGTCATCTCTCATTCATTTATCTCGTGGCGCCTGTGTGCCTGGATTCCACATTCCCATATGATGTGGTTGAATTACATTAAAAAATCGCTTTATTGCTGTGATTCCAACAATCACCCCTTCGATGATTCACGTCGACTGCACTCAACACAAATTAAACGTTTTATTTAAACCTCTTAATCTACCTGTTAGCTGTCTTCTATTCTGAAAAATCTGTGTCTGTTCCCATTTCTCCATCATCATCATCATAGGCAGTCCCTCGAAATCGAGGAAGACTTGCTTTCGCTCTAAAAGTGTGTTCTTAGCTGACTAAACAGTCAAATACGAGAATTACAGCCTCTGTCACAGCTAAAGGAAAGGGTGGAGGGAAGTCTGGTTTGCCGTAAACTCCATCTGCTGCCTGAGCTTGATTTCTGCATGCTCTCGGCGAAGAGACTCGAGGTGCTCAGCGCATTGCCGGATGCTCTTCCTCCACTTAGGGCGGTCCTTGGTTAGGGATGTCCAGGTTTCGGTGAGGATGTTGCATTTTATGAAAGAGGTTTTGAGGGTGTCCTTGAATCGTTTCCTCTGCACACCTGGTGCTCGCTTGCCGTGTTGAAGTTCCGGGTAGAATGCTTGCTTTCGGAGTATTGTGTCAGGCATGCGAACAATGTGGCCATCCCAACGGAGCTGGTCAAATGTGGTCAGTGATTCGAAACTGGGGATGTTGGTTTCATTGAGAACACTGACGTCGATGCGTCTGTCCTCCCAGAGGACTTGCAGGTTCTTGCAGAGACATCGTTGGTGGTATTTCTCCATTGACTTCAGGTGTCTACTGTATATGGTGCTCGTCTCTGAGCCATATGGGAGTATGGGAATCACTGCAGCCCTGTCGGCCACCATGATTTTGATGGCAAATGTGAGTTTGTGATCTTTGAAAACTCTCTTCCGAAGGCTGCGCAGGCGCACTGGGGACGATGTTGAATCTCGTCATCGAGGTCTGACCTTGCTGATAATAGGCTACTAAGGTATGGGAATTTGTCCACGTTTTCCAGGGCCGCGCGTGGATCTTGATGATTCGGGCTGAGTGTTGCGTGGTCGGGTCAGATTGGTGGAGGACCTTTGTCTTTGTCTTACGGATGTTTAGTGCAAGTCTCATGCTTTCGTACACCTCAGTGAAGATGTTGACTATGACTTGGAGTTCATTCCCTGAATGTGCGCAGACGCAAGCGTCGTCCCCATTCTGTGGCTCAATGACAGTGGATGGAATATTCTTGGATCTGGCGTGGAGACTACGAACGTTGAACAGCTTCCCACTGCTTCTATAGTTAAATTCCATTCCAGCGGGGAACTTGTTGAGTGCGAGGTGGAGCATTGCAGTGAGGAAGATCGAGAAAATATTACACCTACTTAATTAGTGGACCTGTGGTGCCTGTTATTCTTTTTACCATGAATAAATATATTTAAATTCCAGACACCACTGCCAGCATCTCATATGCACATATTCTGGTTCATTAGCAAATGCAGATGTGATACCTGAGATATCATTCCTTTGAATGGGCAGAGGATCACGCGCAATACAAAATACATAGAATTATAGAGCACAGACCTAAGCCATTCAGCCTATCGTGTCTCTGCCAGTTCCGTAGTATATGCAGGCAATTATTCCAACGGCCCTACTCTTTTCCCATAGATTCGCAAAGATAGTTGGATAGGAAGAGGAGGATGCCACTTATTCACCCCCCCCCCCCCCGGCTAAGTCTGTTCCACCATTCAATGAGATCATGGCTGATCAAACATTAAGTTTCCAAAGTATGTATCCAATTTCATTTTGAAAGCTACTATTTTAAAAACGTGTCAGCTGTGTCTCCATCGTCACAATCTCTGTTTCAAATGGTCGAGGGTTAAAGTCCCTCACCAGAAATCTGGACCGAAAATCTATGCTTACAGCTCAGTGCAGCACTGAGCGTGTGCTACATTGTCAGAGGTGATGTCCTTTGTGCGAAAAGCAACTGAGGCCACTTCTGTCTCCTCTGGTGTACATATCATATGCTAGGCTATTGATTCAAAGACGGGCAACGGAGTTCTCCACAGTGTCCTGGCCACCATGTATCCCTTAACCAAACCTTTTTGCATGGTGCTCATTACATTGCTGTTTGTGGGACGTTGTTTTTGCATACATTGACTCCCACATTTCCAACATTAAAAAAAATACTCCGTTTCAAAAGTAATTACTTGTCTCTACTGTGCATTACGGAGTTCTCGGGTAGTGGAAAGGCGCTATATAAACGCAGATGTTTCTTTTTTATTGAATCTGCTTCCATCACAATGAAAAGCAGTGCATTCCAGATCAGTACAATTCACATTGTTAAAACAATCCATGGTTCTTTGGCCAATTACCTTAAATTTGTGATCTCTGTGTACAGACCCTACTGATAGCGGAAGCAATTTGTCCTTATTTACTCAAGCCCTTTCTTATTTTGAACAAGTCGATCACCTCTCCCCTGAACTTGTTCTGCTCTATGGAGAACATCCCAGCATTTGTGCATGTGGAGAATGTTCAACTCATTCACAAGCTGACGTCGAGGTCCCGCCCAAGTCCTCACTTGTGGGCCACTCCAATCTTACCTTGATCTTTTTATTCAGTTTGAAGATTTTTTTTTAATTGGTATGTATATTCAACAATTCAACATTACATAAAACGCATCATAAGTATGTTAACCAATTCATAAATGAAACTGATGCAATCTCTTCCTTTAACTATTTCCTCGAATCGATGTTATTATCATTTCAACGATTAGTATCTAAAAGCTGCAAACAAATTATGATTGATATTTTATTAATTCAAATTGGACTCTCTTCGTCTATTGATGTATTCTGCTCTACCGGCTATCCTTTTCGTCATGGCCACAACTCTTCTGGTTCCCTTTATTTCTGTTGGTCCCTCGCTCTGCCACAATTGAGCCCCACAGCTATCCGTGCTCTGCCAGTTCCCGATCTCCCCATTATTCGAGAATGGTCTTTGGAATATCAGAAGGATAGAGTTCAAATCTATCGCGTTATATGTTGTTACAGGAAGTGTTGGGCTTACCCAATTTATAATGTCTGTTCCCTTCTGGTAAGCAAATCACGGAAATAATTCCTCTGCACTATGTAGTACACACAGGTCAGCGACAATGATTCACTTTTCCAGTTATGATGACACTGTAAGAAATCTTACCTTTACTTCAGAAAAGACGTTAACTGTAAGACATCCAATGTCATGTTCAAGGTTTTGAAGACAATGGACAATTTGTTTGCTCAAATTATTCTCCGTGGTATAGAGTTCAATCATAATGATCAACATGTAAAACACGTGAAGGTGGGCAGAAAATTTCAGCTCATTGAGTAACCATTTTCTATATGCTATTTATTGAATTACCAGGAGTGTCATTCACAACAAACCTATTATCTGACCCTGAAAATTGTATAATCGAAAGTTTTTCAAGTAACACTTATTGCTGTTTGAAAGCATCACAACCTACTCAGCTGTAAAAAGACTACAATCTCTATCTCCTGCTTAACAAAGGCCATCATGTTGGTACACTGTTCAAGCTCGATGCTGGCATTTTGACAATTAAGATTGATATAGAAGAAAGCCTCAAGTTATCTTGAAAGCAGCGAACAACATCAAAAAGACACTTTTAAAATGACTATTCCTGTCAATGCATGTTTGGTAGCTTAGCAGGCAAGAATAAAAACTCTATTATTTAACATTATTATGTTCAGGTCCATATTTATCCTGTCAGTTTTAAGTGTATACTCTTTGGCACCTGTCACTAATTTATCAAATGAAAATCTGGCAACCCAGTTATATGCATCCTATTGAAGTACAAGCAAACGTTTCTCATTGTGTTGTTTTGAAGAGACCCAGAGATAGCATCAAACGCACGCCACCTCCCGTACTGTGAATCCAAGTATCTTCCTAAGTCCTGGAGATCCCATTGTTGTAAAGCTGTCTTTAGGTATATTGTAGATATATGCTGAGGAATCTGACGAATACTTACTTCCCTCCCGTATGTTCTTAATAAGGCATTGACTTGTGTTTGCCCAGCAGAGCTCCAGGAATGAATGATATTTGACTCAGTCCCCAAACTCTCTTACCTTTAACACAGTTCGGATCTAAATTACTAACTACTGATGAGGTATTTCCTAATGCTGCAAAATCAGTAAGGTAAAACCCAGACCACATGCCATGTATTAAACGCTATTTCACCAGAACCAAACACAGCCTAAAGTTAAGGTTGGACACAATGGCAATTAAAAAACGGGAAGACATGTGATTAGTTATCTATCCATTCAGTCGCACAACACTGACGGATAGATTTGCTTAACGAGGTTAAGTCGAAAATGTTGCAAAGCGAATTCCGTGCTTCTCTGTAAATCAGCACCAAATGTTGCTGACATTAAAAGCAACACTTCCAGCAGTCTGAGGTTATAAATCGATAGGACTAGTTTAAATGTAAATCCTTAGATTTCTGAAAAGTTACCCACTTTCGATGGCCAGTCTACTAAATAACTCTAGACCACGTGTGAATAAATACATACAGAATTTGCAGAACCTCATCTTTCCCAAAAGTGTCGTTGAATCAACCTCTTTCATTGCCTTTACCGGAGGCATTAACTTCTGGAGAAATGAATCGTTGAACCCCTTTCAGCAGCAGCGTTAACGGTTTCCATTTGGATCCTTTCTCTCTGTGGGGCCCTAACATTAAATTTCCCATTAAAGCTGTTCGGTGGCCTGAGATTCATCGCGTTCATTTTCCCTGCAGTAGTGTGTGCCAGGAATGTATTAAATGTAATTAAAGGAACTGAACAGGAAATTCTGAGTCGTAGAGAAGTTCACAGAAGAGCACCTCATAATCATCCACACACTGCTGCAAAACAAAAACATAGTTGCACAATAGATAGTCTCCTAAACTAGTTAATTTCGGTCAGCTTTACTTTTTCAAAAAAAGTTTTGCTCATCCATTCACGTCATGACGGCGTCGTTGGCCATATCAGTCTTTATTGCAGACTGCGTGGTGTAGGCACTCCCAGTGTTCTTCGGTACAGAGTTCCACGATATTAGCCCAGTGACAATCAAGGAATGGCAATAGTATTCCAAGTCCCGATGGTGTGTCACTTGGGGGAGTATTTGCAGATGATGTTCTTCTCAAGTGTCCATAGTCCTTATTGTTCTATGTGGTAGAGGTCGCGGCTTTGGGAGGTTCAGTGGAGGAAGCTTTGACGAGTTGCTGCAATGTTTTTATAGTTGGTACACAGTGCAGCACATTGGCGCTGGTGATGAAGGGAGTTATTCTTTAACGTGGTTGATGGTGCGCCAATCAAGCAGACTGCTTTGTCCTTGATGATGTCGAGCTGCTTGATTGTTTTTGGAGCTTCACTCATCCAGGCAAGTGGAGAATATACCATCACATTACTGAATTGTGCCTTGTCGGTGGAGGAAAGGCATTGGGGAGTCGGTATGTTCATCACACGCCGTCGAATATCCAGCCTGTCACCGACTCCTGTAGGAACAATATTTATGTGGCTGGTCCATTAATGCTTCTGGTAAATGGGGACCAGCAGATGATGATTCTGTGGGACTCGGCCAAAGTAATGCTGTTGGATTTCAAGGGGCGGTGGTTACACGTTCACTTGTTGGAGAGCATCATTGTCTGACACTTGTGTAGAATGAATCTTATTTGACTATTAGCAGCTCAGGCCTGGATGTTTCCAAGTCTTGCTGCATGAGGGCTTGGCTGCTTCGTTATCTAAGGAGTTTCGAAGTAAACAGGACACTGTGCAATCATCAGCGAATATCCCCACTTCTCCCTTGATGATGGAGGGAAGGTCATTGGTGATGCACCTGAAGATAGTTGGGCCGAGGGCGCTTCCCTGACGAATTCCTGCAGAGTTGAATTGCGGCTTAGATGGTTGACTTCCAATAACCACAGCCATATGCCTTTGTGCTGCTGGAGCTAGTGGAGGTTTAACCTACTATTTCCCATTGCATTCAATGTTTCTGGTGCATCCTGATGCAACACTTGGTCATATTCTTCCTTGATGACAAGGGGAGATAATCTCACATTCTCCCTCGAATTTACCTCTCTTGAAAATGTTTGGACCAAAGATGTAATGAGCTGTATTGCTGAGTAGTGCGGGCAGAACCACAGCAGAACATCAGCGAGCAGGATATTGATGAGCAAGTGCAGCTTGATAGAACTGGTCCAGGGAACCTGCCATTATTTTGTTGATGATTGAGCATCGGCTGAATGGGCTGGAATTCGCCGGGTTCAACTTGGCTTGCTTTACGTGGACTTGTGATAGCTGGTTAAGTATTCATGTTTTCGGTTAGATGCAAGTGTTTAATTTTACTCGAACAGCATGGCTAGAGGTGGACCTAGTTCTGGTGCACAAGTCTTCAGCACTACAGCCGGGATGCTATCGGGACCCGTATATTTACTGTTTTTCTTACAAATCGTGATATCATGAGGTGTTGAATTTCTGAGTCTGTGCCAATTACCCCTTTCATTCTTCTGTTCGAAAAGAATCGACTTGAACTTTTGGGGAGAGTGAGTACAATTTATTCAGTGTAAGCAAGACCTGATACATTATTGTATCTGAGAAGTTTCTACCAAGGCGCAATCAAGTGTTATATTACCAGTTGTGTCCTTGGTAGAACGGTTACGATCTCCATGTGCAAATCCCTCCCCCCACCGCATGGGTTTTTTAGCCTCTGCTTTAGGTCAGTTTCATACATGTGGTCCCTCCTCCAGCCCGTCGCTCTTTGGACCATCTGTGGATATATACAAGGTTTTTGGCCGAATTTATCTACAACACGTAGATCTAAGAGAGCCCTCTTATACCTCTTCCTCACATAAAAGTTTATGGAGACCAGTAAAGCCATTGAGGGGCTAAAACATGAATTTAAATACACAAATAGAGAGATGTCACATACTCATTAATCCTGACTGCCATTGTCAGCCCATCATTCTCATGATCTCAATCCTTCTCATTACACCCTCTGTGTTTCATTTCGTAACAGCGTCCAAGTCAAACTGGAAATGATGTCTTGACCATCATTTATCTCGCCTGGGAAGTTAACAATTATGATTTCGTTATGGCATCGCTCTGACCTAGTCTTTGTCCCTTATCAGGATATCTGGAATCTTGCCAAGCTGGACATCTTGTTTTACAGGCAGCTATTTTTTATAAGAAATGCTGAAATCGTCTTTTTACATTTTGGTCAAATATGAACCAGGCGCATTTAGTTTCTGTCCATCATCCCTCAAAAACCAGATCTACCCAGAGTATTTCACAACAGATTTACATTTAAAAATGTGAAGCAATTACATAATTACGTTTTAAATCTACAATTACGAAAATTATGTATTGAATATAATGTTGTCCAGTGAATAAGTAAATGTGGAGTGAAAACTTTCCCAGTATTCCCACTGCGTGGCATGACTTGAATTTGATAAAGCATGACAACTCTGATAGTGGGGACCACAGGGGGAGGCCGACATGAATGATACAGTCGGCACTTCTCGGTAAAGATGGTTGCAAAAGCTTCAGGCTCGTTTTTTGTACTTGCGTTCTGGGCTCCATCATTAATGCGGATGGGGATAGTAATGGATCCTCCGCCTCTACTAGTTGTTCACGTGTCCACCACCATTCATGGATCTGAGGCAGCACTGCAGAGCATTTACCTGATCCCTTGGTTAAGGGACTGGTTACATCAGTCTATAGCATGCTCCTTCCAATGTGTCGACTTTTGTTGAAGATTCAATAGTTTGGCACGTCATTATCTGGTAGGCCTGCTGCTGCTCCTGGTGCATGTCGTCCAGGAGTAGCGAGTGCGAGCAGCAGGAATCCAGCGACATTTGAGCAGCCTATCAAAGCCCAGCAGTCGTCCAGGAGGCGAGAGCGCGAGCAGCAGCAGTCTGGGTACGTTGGACCGGCCTATAAAGGGCTACCGGTGTAGCTGCAGCAGGGAGTCAAAAAAGAAGTAGAATTAAATTGAAAGGTGACATCACAGCCAAGAGGGTAAGTGATGGGCTATTGATTGTTGAGTAGCTTTTCTTTTTTCTTTTCTCTATCAGTTAGTAACCTTTAGCATTGTTGTTGCCGAATTAAGTTTATCTAAGGGTTAATTCATGGCAGGACAGCTTGGACACGTGATATGCTCCTCCTGTACTATGTGGGAAGTCAGGGACGCCTCCGGTGTCCCTGACGATGACGTCTGCGGGAAGTGTATCCGCCTGCAGGTCCTGACAGAGCGCGTTGCGGAGTTGGAGCTGCAGGTGGATTCACTCTGCAGCATGCACGATGCTGCCAATGATGTGAACAGCACATTTAGTGAGATGGTCTAACCGCAGGTAAAGGGTCCACAGCGAGGTTGGAAATGGAAGACCAACAGGAAGAGCAGTGCAAGGAAGGTAGTGCAGGGATACCTGCGGTCAACCGCCTGCTAAACATATACACCGCTTTGAGCACTGTTGAGGGGGATGACTCATCGGGGGAGAGCAGCAACAGCCAAGTTCATGCCACCATGGTTGACTCTGATGCCCAGGAGGGCAGGAAAAAGAGAGGGAGAGCGACAGTGATAGGGCATTCAATTGTAAGGGGAATAGATAGGCGTTTCTGCGGCCGCAACCGAGACTCCAGGATGCTATGTTGCCTCCCTGGTGCAGTGGTCAAGGATGTCTTGGAGCGAGTGCAGGATATTCTGGAAAGCGAGGGTGAACAGCCAGTTGTCGTGATGCATATAGGTAGCAACGATACATGTAGAAAACTGGATGAGGTCCGACAAGACGACATTTGGGAGCCAGGAGTTAAATTAAAAAGTAGGACCTCAAAAGTAGTAATCTCAGGATTGCTACCAGTACTACGTGCTCTTCAGTCTAGGAATCGCACGATAGCTCAGATGAATACGTGGCTTGAGCAATGGTGCAGAAAGGAGGGATTCAAATTCCTGCCACATTGGAGCGGTTCTGGGGGAGGTGGGACCAGTACAAAGTGGACGGTCTGCACCTGGGCAGGACCGGCACCAGTGTCCAAGGGGGAGTGTTGGCTAGTGCTGTTGGGGAGGATTTGAACTAATGTAACAGGGGGATGGGAACCTATGCAGGGTGACAGAGGAAAATAAAATGGAATCAGAAGCAAAGTTATACAGGAGAATAGTAAAAGTGGAGGGCAGAGAAAACTAAGGCAAAACACCAAAAGGGCCACATTACAGCAAAATTCTAAAGGGGCAAAGTGTGTTAAAAAGTCAAGCCTGAAGGCTCTGTGCCTCAATGCGAGGAGTATTCAGAATAAGGTTGCCGAATTAACTGCGCAGAAAGCAGTTAACGGGTATGATATAATTTACATCACGGAGACATGGCTCCAGGGTGACCAAGGCTGGGAAGTCAACATCCAAGTGTATTCAGCATTTAGGAAGGATAGGCAGAAACGAAAAGGAGGTGTGGTGGCGTTGCTGCTTAAAGAGGAAACTAATGCAATAGTAAAGACGGACTTTAGCCTGGATGATGTGGAATAGGTATGGGTGGCGCTGCGGAATTCCAAAGGGCATAAAACGCTAGAGAGATTTGTGTACAGACCACCAAACAGTAGTAGTGAGGTTGGGGACAACATCAAACAAGAAATACGAGATGCATGCAATAAAGGTACAGCAATTATCATGGGCGAATATAATCTACATAGTGATTGTGCTAACCAAACTGACAACAATGCGGTGGAGGATGATTTCCTGGACTGTATGAGGGATGGTTTTCCAGACCAATATGTCGAGGAACCAACTTGAGATCTGGCCATCCTAAACTGGGTGATGTGTAATGAGTCGGGACTAATTACCAATCTGGTTGTGCGAGGCCCGTTGGGGAAGAGTGACCCTAATATGTTAGAATTCTTTATTAAGATGCAGAGTGACACAGTTAATTCGGAAACTATGGTCCTGAACTTATGGAAAGTTACTTTGACGGTATGAGGCGTGAATTGGCTAGAATAGACAGGCAAAGGATACTTAAAGGTTTGTCGGTGGATGAGCAATGGCAAACATTTAAAGATCACATGAATGAACTTCAGCAATTGTACATCCCTGTCTGGAGTAAAAATAAAACGGGGAAGGTGGCTCAACCATGGCTAACAAGGGAAATCAAGGATAGTTTTAAAGCCACGAAGAGGCATATAATTTGGCTAGAAAAAGCAACAAACCTGAGGACTGGGAGAAATTTAAAATTCAACAGAGGAAGACTAAGGGTTTAATTAAGAGCTGGAAAATAGAGTACGAAAGGAAGCTTGCAGGGAACATTAAAACTGACGGCAAATGCTTCTATAAATATGTGAAGAGAAAAAGATTAGTGAAGGCAACCGTAAGTCACTTGCTGTCGGATGCAGGTGAATTTATAATGGGGAACAAAGAAATGGCAGACCAATTGAACAAATACTTTTGTTCTGTCTTCACGAAGGAAGACACGAATAGTCCACCGAATGTACGAGGGGACAGTAGGTCTAGTGAGAAGGAGGAACTGAAGGATATCCTTATCAGGCAGGAAATTGTGTAAGTGGAATTGACGGGATTGAAGGCCGATAAATCTCCGGGGTCTGACAGTCTGCATCCCAGAGTACTTAAGGAAGTGGTCCTTGAAATAGTGGATGCATTGGTGATCATTTTCCAACAGTCTGTTGACTCTGGGTCAGTTTCTATGGACTGGGTGGTAGGTAATGTAACACCACTTTTTAGAAAATGAGGGAGGGAGAAAACGGGTAATCAGAGACCGGTTAGCCTGACATCAGTAGTGGGGAAAATGTTGGAATCAATCATTAAGGATGAAATAGCAGCGCATTTGGACAGCAGTTACAGGATTGGACAAAATCAGCATGAATGTATGAAAGGGAAATCATGCTTGACAAATCTTTTGGAATATTTTGAGGATGTAACTCGCAGAGTGGACAAGGGAGAACCAGTGGATGTGGTGTATTTGGATTTTCAAAAGGCTTTTGACAAGGTCCCACACAAGAGATTGTTGTGCAAAATCAAAGCGCATGGTATTGGGAGTAATGTACTGAAGTAGATAGAGAACTGGTTGGCAGACATGAAGCAGAGAGTCGGGATAAATGGGTACTTTTCAGAATGGCAGGCAGTGACTAGTGGAGTGCTGCAAGGCTCTGTACTGGGACCTCAGCACTTTACAATATACATTAACGATTTAGATGAAGGAATTGAGTGTAATAACTCCCAAGTTTGCGGATGACACTTAACTAGGTGGCGGTGTGAGCTCTGAGGAGGACGCTAAGAGGCTGCAGGGTTACTTGGACAGATTAGGTGCGTGGGCAAATGCATGGCAGATGTGATATAATGTCGATAAATGAGAGGTTATCCATTTGTGGGGAAAAAAGACGAAGGCAGAATATTATCTGGATTGCGGCAGATTAGGAAAAGGGAAGGTGCAACGAGACATGGGGGTCATGGTTCATCAGTCACAGAAAGTGGGCATGCAGGTACAGCAGGAAATGGTATGTTGGCTTTCATAGCTAGGGTATTTGAGTATCGGAGCAGGGAGGTCTTAATCCAGTTGTACAGGGCCTTAGTGAGGCCTCACCTTTAATATTGTGTTCAGTTTCGGTCTCCTAATCTGAGGTTGAACGTTCTTGCTATTGAGGGAGTGCAGCGAAAGTTCACCAGACTGATTCCAGGGATTGCTGGGCTGTCATATGAGGACAGATTGGATCAACTGGGAGTTTATTCACTGGAGATTAGAAGGATGAGAGGGGATCCCATCGAAACATGCAAGATTGTGATGGCACTGGACAGGTTAGATGCGTCAAGAATGTTCCCGATGTTGGGGAAGTCCAGAACCGAACATAGTCTTAGGATAAGGGGTAGGCCATTTTGTTCTGAGATGAGGAGAAACTTCTTCACTCAGAGTTGCTAACCTATGGAATTCTCTGCCGCAGAGAGTTGTTGATGCCAGTTCATTGGATATATTCAAGGGGAAGTTAGATATGGTCCTTACGGCTAAGGGGATGAAGGGGTATGGAGAGAAAGCGGGAAAGGGGTACTGAGGGAATGATCAGCCATGATCTTATTGAATGGCGGTGCAGGCTTGAAGAGTCGTATGGCCTATTCCAGCAACTATTTTCTAAGTTTCTATGTTCCTAACACGATCCGGGCATCTTTTCAGGATGCTCAGGTTTTCAGGAACCGCAAGAGTTCCACTCCATGGACGGCCAGCTGGTTGTCGACCACCAGCAAATTTTACTTGCGGTGAATGCTCAATTTGTGGGCAGCATCCATGATGTCCACATCCTGCGTGAGAGCATGTATCTGACTTGTTTAACAATGAGCCACAAGGTCAATGCTGGATGCTTGGTGACAAAGGATATGGCCTCGCCACCTGCGCGATTAGCTCTCTGCCAAGCCCCCACACCGAGGCCGAGAGGCGATAAAACTAGAGCCACAGAGCAACTAGCAATATCATTTTATCAAACCATTGGAGTGCGGAAGCTAAACTTCAGATGCCTGGACCACTCAGGAGGCGAGCTCCAATATCACCCTGAGCAGGTCGCTCAATTCGTGGTGGTCTGCGACATGCTACACCACTTGGTATCAGGAGAAGACAGGAATTACCTGATGAGTCTGCAAGTCCACCTCACCAGAGAGAGGAAGAGGAGGACGAGAAGGCGGACGCTGACATCGGACCAGACATTCGGGCTGATGCTGCGGCTATGCCCCCGGCCCGCTGTCGACTGCATGAAAGGGCCCATGGTGGCATGATGGCTGCAAGAGCCTAACGTCAGGAGCGCATCAATGATGTATTGCCTGAAATAACTTTGGTGTTATTTACAAGGCTGACACATTGCTGGTTGTGCAGGTCATACATCAATGGTGGGCATCAACTTGGTGACAGTTAAAGTTTACGTTGATTAAATTTAAGTGTGATTATACCCTTTGATGTTAAGAAATCACCAGTGTGTAATGGTGCTGCTATCTGAGCCAATGTGCTGCAAGGTGTTGTTGAATAAAAAACATTTAAACCAAATATCACTCTGAAATCATCAGTACTTATCAATAAATCAACCCTTCCCTCCGCGCCCCTTGCTCATCCTCCCCACCTCAACCCCTTACCCTCCTGGCTCCAAGCAGCCTGTTCCAGGACGTCCTGATGCGATGCTTCGTGGGAGGCGGGGGGCTGGGTGTGGTGACGGCC
This sequence comes from Pristiophorus japonicus, assembly GCF_044704955.1. NCBI lineage: Eukaryota > Metazoa > Chordata > Chondrichthyes > Pristiophoridae > Pristiophorus > Pristiophorus japonicus. The sequence goes on along the minus strand of NC_092004.1, from coordinate 8,028,470 downwards.
GAAGCGCTGCTTGGACAGATACGGTAGAGGGCGGCCCTGATTTCGGAGACTGCTCCGAGCCATTAACAAGATTTTGCTGCTGGCTCTCCTGTGGTTGGCAATGCGGGTGTGTCACCTTGCGTTGCAGTGCAGCGCTCCGGGTCTACTGGGAGCCCTCTGCCACCAGTGCTCCTGGCTACAGCTCCAGGGCCTCCTCCATCCCTTCCATTTTATATGTTATTTGTTGGACAAAAACTCCGTGCAACTATGTTCTTGGAGCGTAGTTGGCTTTTTGCTGCTTGTGAATCTCAGTCGTTCCTCCCACAACAGCCAAACAAGCACACACCACAGCCACACGCTTTCAGTGCCTCTGAGCTCCCTCTCTCTCTGTCATCTCTTCTGCACATGTCATGATGAACCTTGACCTCCTGAACCACGGGAATCGAGCATTGCCGGGCCGTTGCTAAGGACGGCAACACTTTACGGCAGAAGGTCAGAAAAATTTAACGCTACCGCCCATATGATTTCGCTCGCGGTAACACCTATTGTCAAAAATGTAAACTAGGTGTTTTGAGTATAGGCGAGAAGCCGGCGATCTGAAAACACTTTATTCATGCGCACGCCCGAAACAACGCCTATTTTTGGGCGATAAGCCAAAAAGTGGAGGTTCTAGCACAATGAACCTTAACCCTGCAGATTTCCAGCGGTTCTCAGATTTTGTTCAGTATAAGCCTGTGCTAATGGTAAAATTTCTCAGAAAACACATCAATGAAATTGTGGCGATGAGGCACATCATCAGCACTGTATCATCAGCTTCAGTCTACCCTGATTCCAAGTACACTTGGATCCTCTGAGCTTCTGGTAAAATCAGGGTTAGGTGCTCAGTCCGCAGTTGTGCCTTTAATGAATATAGTAGAGAGAGAACATCATGAAAACAGAATCGATTGTCCTTTAAAAGGAACAAAGCACTAAATACGTATTCCATAGGCAAGCAATCTCTTCTGCTAAGAATTTTTTTGAAATTTGAAAGAGCAAAACAACCCACGGACATATCCACCAGTCCGTTCTGGCGGTCTGGAGGACAGGTTTAGTCCAATATCTCATTTCCTGTATAAAAGGCAAACATCTAATAACTTTGGATTTAGAAGCAAATGGAGGATGATTGTTGCAAGTTCTGTTATTAGCTTGTGGAAATTTTGTAATATTGAAGAAAGAGATATCTGGTGTCAGGGGCACTCGAGGAACATTCACAATCAGGATCCTGCCCACCTGTAGAAGTTCCATTTCAAACTTTGTGTTTAACATTACATTGGTGATTTTAGATAATGCAGAGTTGGACTGCAACATATCTAGGAAGATATTAATAAACGTGCACATTTGGTGTGTAATTGTCAAATATCGTTTAATATATATGTGTGTGTTGGCAATTAGTGGTAGGAAGCAGAAGGAGGATGCACACTCCTTGGAAAATAAGTGTCAAAATGGTGGAGAGGAGGAGTGAGACATGGGGGAAGATAGACAAATCGCTGAAGGTAGCATCACAAGTTAATATGTCAAAAAAAAGCAAACAAACAACTGTGTTGTTTATTACTAGGGGATTGAATTGAAAAGCAGAGCTGTTCTGTTAAACTGATGTTGGGCCTTATTTAAAGCACACTTGGAGGAATGTGTACACTTGTGGTCTCCATTTTATAATGTTGATTTGGAGACATGCAATAGGTGCTCGATGTACCAGAATGAAAGCAGAACTGAGAGGGTATGACGATCAGGAATGATTGAATAAGGATATTTTGTCTCGTAAAGTAAAGACTGAGAGTTGACCTGATAGAAGCCTTTAAAATTATGAAAGGGTTTGATAGCTTCGATGTAGAATTTACACTTACGGACCAGACCCAAAAAATTATTGGTATGAATTTCAGCTATCAAGAGAACATCCTATAAGGTATTAAGGAGAAATTCTTACACCAGAAGCTGACTCGAATATGTAACTTACTACAATGGGGAGAGCTTCAGTTAAAGGGATTCTGGATATATGTCATATGGAGAAAGGAATTGAAGGATATGGTGATGGGGTGAGATGAAGAAGGGAAGGAGGAGACTGGTTGGATCATAAGAACATAAGAACATAAGAACATAAGAATTTCGAACAGGAGTAGGCCATCTAGCCACTCGAGCCTGCTGATCTGGCCGTGGACTCCGCTCCACTTACCCGCCTGCTCCCCAAAACCCTTAATTCCCTTATTGGTTAAAAATCTATCGATCTGTGATTTGAATAGATTCAATGAGTTAGCCTCAACTGCTTCCTTGGGCAGAGAATTCCACAGATTCACAACCCTCTGGGAAAATAAATTCCTTCTCAACTCGGTTTTAAATTGGGTCCCCCGTATTTGGAGGCTGTGACCTCTAGTTCTAGTCTCCCCGACCAGTGGAAACAACATCTCTGCCTCTATCTTGTCTATCCCTTTCATTATTTTAAATGTTTCGATAAGATCAACCCTCATCTTTCTGAACTCCAACGAGTAAAGACGCAGTCTACTCAATCTATCATCATAAGGTAACCCCCTCATCTCCGGAATCAGCGAAGTGAATCGTCTCTGTACACCCTCTAAAGCTCGTATATCCTTCCTCAAGAAAGATGATCAAAACTGCACGCAGTACTCCAGTTGCAGCCTCACCAATACACAAGACAGTTGCATGAGGACCTCCCTGCTTTTGTACTCCATCCCTCTCGCAATGAAGGCTAACATTACAATCGCCTTCCTGATTGCCTGCTGCACCTGCAAACGAACGTTTTGGGATTGAGGGGTTTCTTGTACGGGCTGCTCCTGCACACTCTCAACTTTGCCATCCTCGCCTGCCGTCCGGACACGCCATGGCGTACACTCTTGCCGTCCGGAGGAGGCGAGGGTCCCCGATGGAGGGCACTCTACGCAGGGGTCCTCACACTATTCATCGGGGACTTGGCCTGGAGGGTGGTGCACGGAGCAGTGCCGTGAAAATCTTTTAAGCCGGTTCACGGACTCCCAGGCCGCCTGCAATTTCTGCGGCCTGGAGGAGTCCGTGTTCCATGTTTTTATTGAGTTCACGAGGTTGCAGCCCCTGTTCCATTATTTGAAGGGGTTGCTCCTGAAATTCTGGCTGCACTTCAGTCCCACTCTCCTGATCTTTGGGCACCCTGCGCGGAGGGGAGCGGGTAGGTCCGAGGGCCTCCTCGTAGGACTGCTCTTGGGCACGGCCAAGGGTGCCATCAGCCGGTCCAGGCAGCGGGCGGTCGAGGGGGTCGTTCAACCTGACTGCCTGCCTCTCTTCCGCTCTTATATCCGGTCCAGGGTGTCCTTGGAGATGGAGCACGCCGTGTCCACCGGTACGCTCGCGGCCTTCTGCGAGAGGTGGCACCGGAGGTACTGGATTGCATCATCACGCCCGGCAACCAAATTTTAATTTGATTTTACGTTTTAAAGTTTAATTTGTTTTAATTGACGGTGCTTTTAGTGTCCCCTTCCATTTTATAGGGGGCACTGGGGAAAATTGTGATTTTAGTGCCCAAAAAAAAAGAACCAAAAAAAAAAGGAAAACACAAAATAAAAACCAAAAAAAAAGGAAAAAAAAGGTCCTTGTAAATGTCTGGTGTGTCACCCAGGTCGGGTGGCACGGTTTAATGTTTTATGTTTTGCAGGTAGACTCTAAAAGAGTTTCATGCACAAAGACCCCCAGGTCCCTCTGCACCGCAGCATGTTGTGAGTTATCCCCATTCAAATAATATTTGCTTTTACTGTTTTTTTTTCCAAGGTAGATGACCTCACATTTTCCGACATTGTATTCCATCTGCCAAACCTTAGCCCATTCGCTTAACCTATGTAAATCTCTTTGCAGCCTCTCTGTGTCCTCCACACAACCCGATTTCCCACTAATCTTTGTGTCATCTGCATATTGTGTTACACTACACTCTGTCCCCTCTTCCAGGTCATCTATGTATATTGTAAACAGTTGTGGCCCCAGCACCGATCCCTGTAGCACACCACTAACCACCGACTTCCAACCCGAAAAGGACCCATTTATCCCGACTCTCTGCTTTCTGTCAGCTAGAGAATTGTCTATCCATGCTAATACATTTCCTCTGACTTCTCGTACCTTTATCTTCTGCTGTAACCTTTTGTGTGCCACCTTATCGAATGCCTTTTGTAAATCTAAATACACCACATACATCGGTACACCACTATCCACTATGTTCGTCATATCCTCAAAGAATTCCAGTAAATTAGTTAAACATGATTTCCCCTTCATGAATCCATGTTGCGTCTGCTTGATTGCACTATTCCTATCTAGATGTCCCGCTATTTCTCCTCAATGATAGCTTCAAGCATTTTCTCCACAAGAGATGTTAAACTAACCGACCTATCGTTACCTGCCTTTTGTCTGCCCCCTTTTTTAAACAGAGGCGTTACCTTAGCTGCTTTCCAATCCGCTTGTACCACCCCAGAGTCCAGAGAATGTTGATAGATTCTAACGAATGCATCTGCTATAACTTCCACCATCACTTTTAATACCCTAGGATGCATTTCATCTATACCAGGGGACTTGTCTACCTTCAGTCCCATTAGCCTGTCCAGCACTAGCCTCCTAGTGATAGTGATTATTTCAAAGTCCTCCCTACCCATATTCCCGTGACCAGCAATTTTGGGCATTGTTTTTGTGTCTTCCACTGTGAAGACCGAAGCAAAATAATTGTTAAAGGGACCAGCCATTTCCACATTTCCCATTATTAAATCCCCCTCCTCATGTTCTAAGTGACCAACCTTTACTTTAGTCACTCTTTTCCGATTTATATATCGGTAAAAGCTTTTATTATCTGTTTTTATGTTTTGCGCAAGTTTACTTTCGTACTCTATCTTTCCTTTCTTTATTGCTTTCTTAATCATCCTTTGCTGTTGTTTAAACTTTTCCCAATCTGCTAGTTTCCACTAACGTTGGCCACCTTATACGCATTGATTTGTAATTTGATACTCTCCTTTATTTCCTTGGTTATCCTCGGCCGCTTTTCCCTTCTCTTACCGCCCTTCTTTTTCACTGGAATATATTTTTGATGAGCACTATGAAGGAGCTTCTTAAAAGTGCTCCACTGTTCCTCAATTGTGCCACCGTTTAGTCTGTGTTTCCAGTCTACTTTAGCCAACTCTACCATCATCCCACTGTAGTCCCCTTTGTTTAAGCATTGTAAGCTCGTTTGAGACACTACTTCCTCACCCTCAATCTGTATTACAATTTCAACCATATTGTGATCACTCATTCCTAGAGGATCTTCTACGAGGAGATCGTTTATTATTGCTGCCTCATTAAACAGGTACAGACACACTAACTTAAGGAAGGATATACTAGCTTTGGAGGGGGTACAGAGACGATTCACTAGGCTGATTCCGGAGATGAGGGGGTTATCTTATGATGATAGATTGAGTAGACTGGGTCTTTACTCGTTGGAGATGAGAAGGATGAGGGGTGATCTGATAGAAATATTTAAAATAATGAAAGGGATAGACATGATAGAGGCAGAGAGGTTGTTGCAACTAGTCGGGGAGACTCGAACTAGGGGGCACAGCCTCAAAATACGGGGGAGCCAATTTAACACCAAGTTGAGAAGGAATTTCTTCTCCCAGAGGGTTGTGATACATTTTTAAACAATAAGGGAATTAAGGGTTATGGGGAGTGGGCGGGTTAGTGGAGCTGAGTCAACGGCCAGATCAGCCTTGATCTTTTTGAATGGCGGAGTAGGCTCAAGGGTCTAGATGGCCTACTCCTGTTCCTAATTCTTATGTTCTTATGTTCTTATGTACTGATAGCTTGCTCCCTGTAGTTTCTGTAACATACTATTCTAAGAAACAATCCCGTATGCATTTATGAATTCCTCCTCAAGGCTACCCCGTGCGATTTGGTTTGACCAATCGATATGTAGGTTAAAATCCCCCATGATTACTGCCGTTCCTTTTTCACATGCCTCCATTATTCCCTTGATAATTGCCCGCCCCACTGTGAAGTTATTATTTGGGGGCATATAAACTACGCCCACCAGTGACTTCTTCCCCTTACTATCTCTAATCTCCACGCACAATGATTGAACATTTTGTTCATTCGAGCCAATATCGTCTCTCACAACTGCCCTGATATCATCCTTTATTAACAGAGCTACCTCACCTCCTTTCCATTCTTGTCCGTCTTTCCGATTGTCATATACCAATGTATGATTTATTTCCAGCCTTGGCCACCCTGCAACCACGTTTCTGTAATGGCCACAAAATCATACCCATTTGTAATGATTTGTGCCGTCAACCAATTTACTTTATTTCGAATGCTGCGTGCGTTCAGGTTGAGTGTTTTAATACTAGTTTTTAAACCATGATTTTTAGTTTTGACCCCTCCTGCAGTCCCTTTATATTCATAAATACTGTCCCTTCCTATTACCTAATGGTTTACACTTACCCCAGTGCTACTCTGCTCTGTTGCGTCCTGCCTTTTGCATTCTTTCTTGGGGTCCTGTTCATCTGAGCTCTCATCCACTCTATCTAGCTCAGAGCCCTCTCCTGGGTTCCGAATACTCCTTGCATTGAGGCTCCGAGCTTTCATGCTTGCCTTTTTATTACACGTTGAGCCTTTAGAATTTTGCTGTAAAGTGGCGTTTTTTGTTTTTTGCCAGCATGTGTGCTGATAAATACCAGCATGAATTTGGTGTACCGAATGGCCTGTTTCTGTCCTGTAAAGACTATGTAATACTACATGACTCGCTATGTGCTTTGATCGAGCAGGCTCTGTATTAGAGATAAAGAGGTGGACATGTCCTTTCCACAGAGTTCTACACAATAACTCAAAACATTTGATAGAAATCTAACACCTGCAGTTCGATGTACTGGATTACCTTGGGGAGACTTTGCACGAACAAGATGCTCAACCATCACAATTACAACTAGAGCACTGAGGCTGGGCCGGATTGGGGCCGCCGTGAGATATTGTTCTGTGTGAGAAGCAGAGAATATTGCAGCTCATTGTGTGCACATCTTTACTTAGTAATTAACGCTTCCAATGTTATCTGAAAATGGATGTGCACCCTATCTTTACTATTTATATTATAACATTGTTAACATGCGCTGGCAGTTTCGGTATTGCAACATGAAAATAACCCCAGTAATAACAAGTCATGTTCAGGCTAAACATTGTCGGAGTTTAACAGTTTTACCATCAAAATGCTTAACCCATTCCTTTAGAACATATTGATGAATGGAGGGAATCTTTATCAATGCATTTACGATGAACTTAAACATAGTCATTGAAGCAATTGCTACTATTGTTTGTGTGTAGTGAATTTTGATGAATTTTACAGCTAATTAGATTTATTGTGTTCTCATTAATTCATAACCTCAGTACAACATTGCACACGGGTTTCACCCTGACAGTACTGGGGGTACAAAAGTAGGATTGAAGGTCGTTAACTGTGCACATATTGGGCCTGAACTCACTCTCCCCATGGTTGATTACTAGGTGCACACGTGTCCGTGGGCTCCCCACAAGTTCCGGGTTTAGGTATGCGAAGCATGACAAGAATTCTCTTGACAGATCCACCACATCCGACACTAAAGGCCGTCCACGGGCGGAGAGTTGAGCTTTATGCCCTTCAAATTCTTACTTTAAAAGCACAAGTAAGGCGTGCTCTATCAGTCGTAAGACTTTTAAACTACAGAAAAATACATTTAAAAAAATAATTTAAATATACCAAATCCTGTTAAATAAGGTAAGTGCATTCTTGGACCCAATAAATATGTACTTATTTTTCAAAACATTCGTTTTTTTGTTTTAAATCATTAACTAATGTCCCTTGTTATTAATATGAAATATGTGATGGTTTTTTGAAGTTATTTTCATTGTTTCCATATTTTGGGATGGTATTCCTATTCAAACATATGATGGTTCTGTACGTATGGAATTCACATAAGTTTGAATTGGGATTCCCTGTACTCTGATAGATTGGCCTGGCCCACATGATGCCATTTGATGCGTACTAATCCCGTACACTCCTGGGACACGTGTGCAATTTCTGGGCCAATCTCAATATTGGTCATAGCTCGCGAGGTGGTGACAAATGGAAGAGCTTCAGTCCATCCCATTTACCCGCATTGACAGTATGGAGCCAGCCGCTCCCTTTTATGTGTGCTTTCTTCATGGACGAACGGAGGGAAGGGGGTGGCGATGAAATCGAAAGGTACCTGAAATAACTACACCTGTAAACAGAGTTAAATAATCCACCCAGCCTTTATATCCTGATGTGTACTTGTGGATAACGCGCTAAGGGTGCAGCACGAATGTAAAGATTAAGACAGGAGATCAAAAAACTGTCCCTCAATTAACCATTGCTTGCAAATTCGTGGAACTAGATTCAATGTTAAAAGGAATTGGTCAACTATGTAAACTATTCAACATTCAGTAAGGATAGAATAAAAGGAAAAGGAGGTGGGGTAGCATTGCTGCTTAAAGAGGAAATTAATACAATCGTTCGGAAGGCCGTTAGCTTGGATGATGTAGAATCTATATGGGTAGAGCTGCAGAACACCAACGGGCAAAAAACGTTAGTGGGAGTTGTGTACAGACCTCCAAATGATAGTAGTGATGTTGGGGAGTGCATCAAACAGGAAATTAGGGGTGCATGCAATAAAGGTGCAGCAGTTATCATGGGTGACTTTAATATGCATATCGATTGGGCAAACCAAACTGGAAGCAATACGGTGGAGGAGGATATCCTGGAGTCCATAAGGGATGGTTTTCTAGACCAATATGTCGAGGAACCAACCAGGGGGGAGGCCATCTTAGACTGGGTGTTGTGTAATGAGAGAGGATTAATTAGCAATCTCGTTGTGCGGGGCCCCTTGGGGAAGAGTGAGCATAATATGGTGGAATTCTACATTAGAATGGAGAATTAAACAATTAATTCAGTGACCATGATCCAGAACTTAAAGTTGGGTAACTTTGAAGGTATGAGGTGTGAATTGGCTAGGATAGATTGGCGAATGATACTTAAGGGGTTGACAGTAGATGGACAATGGCAGATATTTAGAGACCGCATGGATAAACGACAACAATTGTACATCCCTGTCTGGCGTAAAAATAAAAAAGGGAATGTGGCTCAACCATGGCTATCAAGGGAAATCAGGGATATTATTAAAGCCAAGGAAGTGGCATACAAATTGGTCAGAAATAGCAGTGAACCTGGGGACTGGGAGAAATTTAGAACGCAGCAGAGGAGGACAAAGGGTTTGATTCGTGCATGGAAAATTGAGTACGAGAGCAAGCTTGCAGCGAACATTAAGACGGACTGCAAAAGTTTATATAGATATGTAAAGATAAAAAGGTTAGTAAAGACAAACGTAGGTCCCCTGCAGTCAGAATCAGGGGAAGTCATAACGGAGAACAAACAAATGGCAGACCAATTGAACAAGTACTTAAGTTCGGCATTCATTCAGGAGGACACAAACAAACTTCCGGATATAAAAAGAGTCAAAGAGTCGACTAAGAAGGGGGAACTGAGGGAAATCCTTATTAGTCGGGAAATTGGGTTGGGGAAATTGATGGGTTTGAAGACCGATAAATCCGCAGGGCCTGATGCACTGCATCCCAGATTAATTAAGGAGGTGGCCTTGGAAATGGCGGATGCATTGACAGTCGTTTTCCAACATTCCATAGACTCTGGATCAGTTCCTTTCGAGTGGAGGGTACCCAATGTAACCCCACTTTTCAAAAAAGGAGGGAGAGAGCAAACAGAGAATTATAGACCGGTCAGTCTGACATCAGTCGTGGGTAAAATGATGGAATCAATTATTAAGGATATCATAGTAGCGCTTTTGTAAAGAGGTGACATGATGGGTCCAAGTCAGCATGGATTTGTGAAAGGGAAATCATGCTTGACAAATCTTCTGAAATTTTTTGAGGATGTTTCCAGTAGAGTGGACATGGTAGAACCAGTTGATGTGATATATTTGGACTTTCAGAAGGCTTTTGACAAGGTCCCACACAAGAGATTAATGTGCAAAGTTAAAGCACATGGGATTGGGGGTAGTGTGCTGACATGGATTGAGAACTGGTTGTCAGACAGGAAGAAAAGAGGAGGAGTAAATGGGTACTTTTCAGAATGGCAGGCAGTGACTAGTGGGGTACCGCAAGGTTCAGTGCTGGGGACCCAGCTGTTTACATTGTATATTAATTATTTGGATGAGGGGATTAAATGTAGTATTTACAAATTTGCAGATGGCACTAAGTTGGGTGGCAGCGTGAGCTGCGAGGAGGATGCTACGAGGCTGCAGAGTGATTTGGATAGGTTAGGTGAGTGGGCAAATGATTGGCTGATGAAGTATAATTTGGATAAATGTGAGGTTATCCACTTTGGCGGAAAAAACAGAGAGACAGACTATTATCTGAATGGTGACAGATTAGGAAAAGCGGAGATGCTACGATACCTGGGTGTCATAGTACATCAGTTATTGAAGGTTGACATGCAGGTCCAGCCGGCGGTTAAGAAAGCAAATGGCATGTTGGCCTTCATAGCGAGGGGATTTGAGTACAGGGGCAGTGAGGTGTTGCTACAATTGTACAGGGCATTGGTGAGGCCACACCTGGAATATTGTGTACAGTTTTGGTCTCCTAACCCGAGGAAGGATATTCTTGCTATTGAGGGAATGCAGCGTAGGTTCACCAGACTGATTCCCGGAATGGCGGGACTGACATATCAAGAAAGACTGGATCTACTGGGCTTGTATTCACTGGAGTTCAGAAGAATGAGAGGGGATCTCATAGAAACCTTTAAAATTCTGATGGGTTTAGACAAGTTAGATGCAGGAAGAATGTTCCCAATGTTGGGGAAGTCCAGTACCAGGGGTCACAGTCTAAGGATTAGGGGTAAGCCATTTTGGACCGAGATGAGGAGAAACTTTTTCACCCAGAGAGTGGTGAACCTGTGGAATTATCTGCCACAGAAAGTTGTTGAGGCCAATTCACGAAATATATTCAAAAGGTAGTTAGATGTAGTCCTTAATACCAGGGGGATCAAGGGGTATGGCGAGAAAGCAGGAATGGGGTATTGAGGTTGCATGTTCAGCCATGAACTCATTGAATTGCAGTGCAGGCTCGAAGGGCCGAATGGCCTACTCCTGCACCTATTTTCTATGTTTCTATGTTTCTATGTTTCTATATATGCACCCACAGGTCAGAGATTGACACAAGAACATAATACCTGCTTTTGATATGGGTTGGTCCCTACTTTTCTCAGAAATCGCTGCATTTTTACTGAATGGCAAATACAGCCTCTGTTTGATATCGGCACCTATATTTTCCTCCAGATCCTTCGCTTTGCGTATTTATGTTGAAGGTCACAACCAGCTCATTGCCGGTCACAGTATGAGACTGTACAGGAGATCCTTTGCCATCATTGTACAAGTGAAATGCCCCCCGGGAGCGAAAGTCACCATTGCAGAAAATAGTCACATGACTGTTCCATCTGGGCAACTGGGTTCTTCTGGCCGACAATGTTGCAATAGCGGATGAGAGATTTATATATTTACAGATCGCAGTGGAGCAACTCTGATGTGAAGAATAATGTGCCAGAAAGAGACTCGATCCCAACGCAGTTTCAAGACATTTGTCACAAACGAGTAGATGTGTAAACTCAAAGGTTATCTGCAAATGTTTCCTGCAGCTCGTTCAACAGAAACAAGAATTCTCCTGAACATGTTGCTGAGAATTCTGCGCTCACTGGAGTAATGACTCGTGGATTGGACTTCTTGCTGATTCTATTCTATCGAAACATTCAAATGTTGTCGATTCGCGTACCGTCCCAACGTGCAATTTTACAAAAGTGTTCCCTTTGCTCCTGTGGTGGAAAAATAAATTTTGTTGCAAAGTTGCAACTGTCCAATCTCCGGGCATGCAACATCTGCCGCTCACAGCGGCGATGGCCGGAATGGTTAATGCGTTGGGATTGAGATCCACTCGGGTTTCCTGCTCACTGCGACACTGTTTAAAGATCGGTTCAATACTATAATAAATAAGAGCTGGAGCTGGCGGGCTGCATTTCCCCTTTTCAGAGCCTGAGAGATCCACCAGCGAGGGAGGCACGTTTAAATTGTTGCCCAATGCCCTTCTGCAAGATTTCAAGAGACGAGAAGGATTAATCCTCAAGCTGCATTGGTAATATTCTTACTTTTCTCACATGCATCTCACTATCTCTGCTTCAAGTCGTTCTCTATATTTCGGTTATTGGCTTCTCAAGCTTCGTGGACCGCGAGGGCTGATCTAAGCCATAACAAATGCAGATAAGTGGGAAAGAATGACTGGGACGAAAGATCAAGTAAACATAAAAAATCCTGTCCCTTGTCTTCTCACACATGTCTCTTCGCTCTCACAGTGTAATAACGCTACAATTCGATTGCAGCTGGCTGATGGTGGTGTGTATAATATGCGGATTCTGAGGCAGATGACAATTTAGGGATATGAATTCTGCAAAATGTTATTTAAAATTACAAGTCGTAGATTCTAAAATAATTTTGTAAAGAAGATCTAATATTGTTGACTTGAAAATGTCCATACCGCTCGCACGGCAAATGGATGCCTGTGTCCAGTTGGAAAGCTGCCAGAAAGAACAGGCAATTGGCAAGCTGGACCTGCAGCAGACTGACTTTTCTACTCTGCAGACAATGACCCTCACTCTTGAAAATGGTTCTCCAGTGCAGCTCAGACATATTTAACCCTCATGAGAGTCGGATGGGTCTGGGGCCACTTGTACACCAGGAAGTGTAGGGGGCATTTTCCATTCCTTGAAGAACATTAATGATTCAGTTGCAGTTTTTGCAGCAGAATGTGTTTGCACCACTCGCCACTCGTCCTAATGATGAGGCGAGCCTATCCCGTGGAGTTAATTCAATTCTTCCAGTCAGTTACTTCAGTTGGCATTTCAAGAAAAATAAGACATCAGTGCATCCGAGTCATTGACCGCGCAACCGTATGTATCTTAATGCTATCAGAAAATTAGATTTTAGAGATGGTCGCAGTCAGATTGCACACTGGGTTCCAACGTGGTTCGGAACTGTGTTACAACCGATCATTTCCAACAGTCTCTGACCTCATACTGAAATACTGACTAAAGCTGACTGTACATTTCCAACATGGCAGATCTGGATGCACGGGCAAGGCCTGAAGTAAAATAACTTTCAGGCAAGTTTTTCCTGTTTGGATGTCATTTTAAAAAAAATCTACGTTAGTTCAGTCCAGCCGAATGAATTGAAGGAAGAAGTGAGGGAAAGTTCTTTCTCTGGTTTGCAATCTCTGTTCAATGTTCATTCAAGAAGGTAAATAAATCCAATGGTCCTTGTTAATTTCAGCAAGTTATGAACAATGCCGGAGTGCAGCCCACTGGTTTTGAGGAGATTAGGAATCAATTCCAGTTTTATGTAAGCTTCTGTCAAATGCGTGGAAGGTTTATTGGCATCAAACGTTTAACACAATAAATTAGCTCAATGAATTAGTGGTCAATCGCCGTGACATCTTGTCTGCTGTCTGCAACAATTCAGCCAATCCATTTCCTGCTTTTTGCATCCAAACGGAAATACTCTGCAAGAAGTCCCTTTCACCACTTGTCCTGCCCGAGCACCTAGATCGACAATGTTGAAAATGTATAATCAACTTCTGAAAGCAAAAGGTCTTCAGTTACTTCAGGAATACTGTAAAATGCCTTATTGAAAGATGAGATGTCGACCCCTTTAATCAGAACAGGCAGCCTGGCCACGCCCGATTGATTCCTGGTGTACTTCGCCCAATTCTGGTCGCCATATTATAAGAACAGATGTAAAGGCACTGGAGAGGGTGCAGAGAAGATTTACAAGGATGATACAAGAAATGCGAGCGTATACTATCAGGAAAGGATGAACAGGCTGGGTATTTTTTCGCTTGAAAAGGGAAGTCTGTAGGATGACCTAATAGAGCTCGTGAACATCATGAATAGTTTTGACAGAGTGGATACACAGAGAGAGTTTCCATTTCAGCCATGATCTTATTAAATGGCATAAAAGGCTCAAGCGGCCAAATGGCCTATTCCTGTTCCTATTCCTTATGTTCTTATGTTTCCACTTGTGGGGAAGAGCGTCACTATAGGCTATCATTATAACATAGTCACCAAGATATCCAATCGGGAATTCAGGTGAATCTTCTTTACCCAGAAAATGTTAAGAATGAGGAACTCGCTACCATAGGGTTTGGTTGCAGCGAATACTATAGATGCATTTAAAGGGCGATTAGAGACGTAAATAAGGGAAAAGGGAATCGGGGGTTATCCTGATAGTTAGATGAGGAAAGAGGGAGGATATTCTAATGGACCATAACCGCCTGCATTGACTGCTTGGAACCAATCGCGCGATTCAGTGCTGCATATCCTGTGTAATCCTGTAAATTCGGCACCCATGAGTTAAATTCAACTTCAGGTATAGCGAAAGCAGCATTGACTAATAGTCAGCGCAGAGGGTGTTTCAAGTGTATCTGGAGATTGACCCTGAATAGAAGATCAGCGCCATTGAGGCGAGCTCATGGGTGCAGAAGGCTAAATGTAAAGGTCCTTCATTGGCAGCAATGGAACACGTTTGTAGGTCGTCCAATGAGACATAAATGTACAGTCCCGGAAGCCTTTAACTTTACTCAGTTGGTTGGTTTTCACGTTGCTGCTGTGGAACTCTTTTTTTGGACGATGTGGTGCAAACTCACTGGTTTTTAATTTAATGTACTTATGTTTTCTGTAGTTTGGATCGGCTGTGAGAAGATGATTTTTGACTAAAACCTGGCGAGGATTGTCCGCGATTTAAACCTCGTATTCCAACACTGAAAATCCCAAAGCGAGAATCAAATCTCCAGACCAACGAGCCGATAAAATTCATTACATATTGCAATCTCATATTCTGACGGTATTGAATCTCATATACTTGCCTGTGCTGTGTCTCTGAGTGAGATCTCTGATTATTTCCACATCCACACAGTCCTACAGATGTTTTCCCTATAAAGTATATATTAGTAATTTGAGACATGACGTGCTAAGTGCCGCATGTTTGGAGGATAAGGTAAATTTAGACATGAAGTTTCAGGTGATGGAGAAAACACCCATCGGCAGCAAAGATTTACCACAATAATGATGAGCAAGAGATTCGGAACCCACATGCAAGCACAATGGATTAGGATTCTGGCACATAACCTCACGGCCACCTCGTCTTAGTGGCACAGCCCAATCAGCCATTCCCCGTCTACACACGTTAACCTCAGGTTCTCTAATAGGCCCTACTCTTTCTTTAGTTATCCCCTTACTCTTAATATATTTATACACCATCTTTGTGTTTTCCTTGATTTTAATTGCCAATAATATTTCATGGTCCCTCTTTGCTTTACTAATACACTTTTTAATTTACCCCTTGATATTCTGTACTCCTCTAGAGATTCTCCAGTATTTAGCCCATGCAGCCTTTCATAAGCCTCCCCTTTTTCTTTATCCTACTTTCGTAGTTGGGGCACAAGGTCCTGTGATGACAAGTCATTGTACCAACATTTGTTGGCAATGGTTCAAGCTCAGAGGTGCCAGGGATTGGAATGATCAGTAGCAAGAAATAAAATCTAAATATAATTAAGCACCGATAAAGTTTATCTGCATCTATTTCTATTAAATAACTTGAGCTGATTGTGGCCCACGCCAAGTCCCAGGATATCGGGTCGGGTCCTCATGGAAAATGATTTGGACACCATTGAGATTTTTCTCCTTAGACCATAGAAGCCCAAGTGTAGATTTAAGAGAGGTGTTTAAAATCACAAATCCTTCAGAAAGAATACATAAAGTCAAACAGTTTCCAGTAGCTGAAGCGTCATTAACCAGAGGACACAGATTTCAGGTGATTGGTGCAAAAAAACAAAGATGACATGAGGATACACTTTGTTAAGTAGCGAGTGTTTAGGATTTGGAATGCACGACCTGATAAGGTAGAGGATACAGATTCAATAGTAGCCTTCAAAAGGGAATTAGATCAACACTTGAGGGAGAAAACATCGCAGGGGTGTGGGGAAAGAGCGGAGGAGTGGGACTGACTAGATTGCTATTTGAAGAGCCGGCACAGACTCGATCAGCACAATGGTCACCTTCTGTGGGGTACTATTCCATGATTGTATGACAATCCTATTCTATTTTAATATTTATGATAATATTGTCGGCAGCACGTCCCACAGCTTGAGTCAGATAAATTTATGGCACAGAAACAGGCCATTCGGCCTATCGTGTCCGGTATGGCCGACAGAGATATCCAGCCGAATCCCACTTTCCAGCACTTGGTACGTAGCTTTATTCGTAAGGGCACTTCAAGTACATAGACATGGATTTTAAGCAGTGAGTTTCACAACTCCACCACATTCTGGGTGGAAACATTGCCCCCCAAATCCACGATTAACCTGCTACCATTTATTTTAAATCTACTGCAACAGGCTATTGCCCCCTCTGTTATGGGAAACAGGTCCTTACTTTTCACGCTATCTCGGCCTGTTCAAAAATGTATGCACCACAATCATTTGTCTATTCTGCTGTAAACTAAATTTATCGTGATTTCAGCTGTCTTCAATATAAGACAGTTCGGCGAGTCAGGCATCATGCAGATATTGACTTCTGCTGACAGCTAAAACCCCAGACGCCTCCTCAGTAAGGGTCCCTTTGGTTTGTCACCATATATTTATCAGAATACTGAAACCCAGCTTTCCTACAGTCCACTCTTGGAGGCCCTACTCTCTGAGCGTACAACCTTTAGCAGGGTCAGTGGTGGAGTTCCACAGCGGGAGGGATCCCAGAGCAACTGTCGGGATCGCACCCCGTGCATATTCCAGGTCATGTATTTTTATTTAATCTGCTGTATAACACGCAAACATCTTTAAAACTGGGAAATCCTGGAAACACACTGCAGGCCCCTCTTTATCTAGAGATCAAATATCTGTTGTATAATAGTAGCAGCAGTTATCAGGCTCCTATGAACACCTCCCTCTGATATTTTAATGCATACTTTAATCAGTTTATTTTAAACGCGTTTATTTAAATGAGATAATGCCCGCATTAAAATGGTAGACTCAGGATTGTCCCACAAACACGTTAAATCTTCGTGGAATAATAACCACAGTAATAATTAGACAGGAAACTTACACCAGCTAGGAACAGATCGCAGTTTAAAACAATCTCTGATTGGACTGCACGTTTCCAGCATTTATCGCTGTTCTTCCTGACTCTAACCATCGTTGTAAAGGAGTCCTCTTTTCTGTGCCCAGGAGCTCTGACCCATGGAAATGAGCGGCAGGGACACAGTTCATCCACACCTCAAGATTAACCTCCATAGAGACTTTGCTGTCAGTGAACAGAGACGAGAAAGATCAAAATGCTGTTTGACCCTCTCAGTGTCGTTGCGAAGGACTGTGTCCAGGCTGAAGTTCTGTTCGCCCCGTAAGATTCTCCCCCAAGATTGTCCTTACTCAGCTCCAGTTTGGTGATGCTAAACACTCAGCTGGGAAATACAGAAATCTTCAACAATGTGTTTAAAACAACGCTGATTTATTTGACATATATCCAGAATATTAAACTCCAGCCCAGTTATACAGGTTATTAACATTTAGCAGAAATGATCATGGTTCAGTCCTCAATGTGATTAACAGCAGAATCCAGCTCCTACAATCACTTCTTAACTCGCTGGTGTCTCAGCATGTGGAATGAATTAGTGAATCACTTCCCACACTCCGAGCAGGTGAACGGCATCTCCCCAGTGTGAGTGTATACCGTGAGTTAAGATGAATGCCTGACTCCAATCTCAAATTGAGAGGACATAAACGGTTTCTCCCCAGTGCGAACATTGTTGCTGGAAAGTCAGTTTTCCGGACCTTTTATCGCACTTCCCACTGTCCAAATATTTAAAAGGTCTCTCGTCAGTATGAACTCGCTGGTGTCTCAGCAGTTGGGATGAATTAGTGAATCCCTTTCCACACACGGAGCAGATGAACAGCCTCTGCCCAGTTGGGTTTAAATTGGTGTCTCAGCAGATCAGTTGCGCTTTTAAAGCTCAGCTCATTCATTGAACAATTAAAAGGTCTTTCATCAGAGTGTGCAAGTTGGTGTCTCAGAGGGATGGACGACCGAGGGAATCCTTCCCACACAAGGAGCAGGTGAAAGGCCTCTCCCCAGAGTGAACGCTGTGGGGTGTAATCAGGGAGGACGACTGAGTGAATCACTTCCCAAACAAGGAGCAGGTGAACGGTCTCTCCTCAGAGTGAACGCTGTGGGGTGTAAGCAGGGAGGACGACTGTGTGAATCACTTCCAACACAAGGAGCAGCTGAACGGCGTCTCCCCAGAGTTAACGCTGTGGTGTGTAAGCAGCTCAGATGACAGATGATGGCGGAAGTTGGTCTCCATTTGCCTTGGATGCCCTTGCCACTGGACCTTGCTCCATCAAGCCCGTGTGGTGGCTGCTGGGCAACGGCCATCCCACAATAAAAGAATTCACGCACAGTCGTCTTCCACCCATTAAAATGAGTTCATCAGTCACCTGAATACTCATTTTTAGCGTGGAAGCAAGTCATCCTCGAACCCGAGGGACTGCCTATGAAGACAATGACTGGGTCAATCTTTCCCACACATAGAGCAGGTGAATGGTATCACCCCAGTGTGACTACGCTGATGCGTTTCCAGCTGGTATGGGTAATTGAATCCATTCCCACGGTCCCCACATACCACGGTTTCTCCATGGTGGGGGTCTCCTTGTATCTCTTCAGGTTGGACGACCAGTTGAAGGCTAGTCCACAAACAGAACATCTGTACGGTTTCTCCCCACTGTAAATGATGTGATATTTTTTCATGCAGTGTAACTGGTTAAAGCTCTTTGCAAAGTCAGTGCATTGGAACACTCTCACTCGGGTGTGTCTGTCCCGGTGCTTTTCCAGTCACACTGATATTTGAAATCTGTTCCCACAGACAGTACAGACAAACGTTTCTTCTTCCAAATTCAAACGCCAATGATATTCGGAGCTTGATGAATGGAATCACTCTGTCAGATCTTCACATTATGCGTGGTGTGAATTTGTGGTGTGTAAATGCTGTCCCCTTCTATCACAGACTGCAAGAGGAGTTGACAAAAGCCATCACTCTGAGTTCACGATCGAAAGTCACATTTTCTCCTCCTGGTTCCTGCCCAAGAGGGCCGCGCCTGGGTTCTGCTGCCTTCTGAGCCGACCAAGAGCAGACGTTCCCCGGGCCTGTCGCTATGAGGAAGCACCGTAGCTGCCGGGGGCTCCACAGGTTCTTGTTCGGGGCCTGAGACCCAGCGCGGTGTGTGTAAAGCGGATGATGTGTAGTGTTTTCTCTCGGGTGGACAGGTGGGGCCTAGACCCGCACTCCGGCTATGTGAAGCCTTTTCCCCCCCCGGGATTTATTAACCCACTCCCTCCCTCCCGCCGCTCACTCACGGACCGCGCATGATCAGAGAATGAGGGAGATCGGGTTCAGCCCCGGCCACTGTGTGTGCAAACCCCGCCCAAACGGATTCAGCCCCGCAAACTGTGTGACGCAAGCCCCATTCTTCACACATTCCGTTTCGTTGGAGCACCAACCGTCGCTCGGTCTTGCACACCCGCCCCTGCTCTTCCTATTGGTCGGGAGCTGGCGTCCATCAGCTGGGTATTATGAGCTGAGCATGCGCGGGCGGCGACATCAGACGTGGACGCAGTGAGTGACCGAACTCCAGGGAATGGGTTGGACAATCTCGCAAAAACACAGAGTGCGGCCCCGGGACCGAATATAAACCGTGGAACATTCTCCCACCGCCCTCCGGCTCCGGGTTCGCTCCAGCCCGTGCATGCGCAGTGTCAGCATCAAACTCTCATGGACCGTCTGTAAATTGATGGAAAATGCTGAATAGCAGGGAGTGTATGTAAATAAGAGGAATAATGATGGTTCAGGGAGCGCCTGTAACTAAATTAGCAATGGTACTGTGCAGGGGTATCTGTAAGTGTCGGAGCAATGCTACTGAGCAGGGAGTGTTTGTAAATAAAAGTGGAATAGAGATAGGTTAGGTAGCGTCAGTAAATTAGCTTATTTACTGACATGAAGCGTGGACAAAATATACAACAATTCCCTTCTCTTGGCGAGAGATTATGGTGGAGGAATGGTGAGAGATCATGCTGGAGGTGCTGCAAATGATGGTGTGGGCCCAGAAACGCCGAGGACCTAGGGTCAGCACGGACCAGCCCAAACTGCGAAATGTGTGCTCACTCGGTCCGTGCAACAGAGCACTGCTCCAGTTGTCCTGGTTAACCCTGGCCAATGGATAAAGATGTAGCTCCGTCAAGCCCGTTGGCTGCCTGAAGTGCAACTATCACCACACATTAAAAAACAATCCACGCACAGGCATCTTCCACCCCTTGGCGTTCAGGACTGCAATATTGCGTCCTCCATTGAAACATCTATGAACTCATCGCTTTTGGTGTGGAAGTAAGTCATCCTCGTTCGAGGGATCGCCTATTATGATGAAGATGAAAATGAATTATCAATTGTGACTGAGCATAGGGTGTGTGTAAAGAAGGAGGAATGGAGATGAGCAGGGAGCGTCTGTAAAGCATCCTAGAATCATACAATATTAGAGCACATAGGGAGGTCTTTTGGCCCATTGAGTTTGCACCGTCTCTTCTGGAGAGCAATGCAGTTCGTTCCAATCCACCGCTCTTTCCCCAAAGTCGCTGCAATTTTTCTCCTTGAAGTTTTTATCCAATTCATTTTGAAGGGTACTAATGAATCTGTATTCAGCTCCCGGTCAGAGATTGCTTTCCAAATTAAGACATTTGTTGCATCAAAATGTTTCTCCACATGTCGAATTTGGTTTTTTGCCAATCACCTTAAATCTGTGCCCTCTCTTTATCGATCGTTTCTCTTTATTTAACCCATCTAAACCTTCATAAATTTAAACACCGCTATCAAATCTCATCTTAGACTTCTCAGTTTCTCCACTCTATCCACGTAACTTTAGTCCCTCATCCCTGAGACATTTGGAAAAGAGAAGGTTAAGAGCTGACCTAAAGGAGGTTTTATTATTATCATTATTATTATTAATATCATTCATAACTTTTATTTATATACCGCCTTTACCATAGTAAAAATTCCAAATGCGCTTCGCAGTACTGTTACAAGAAAAAACAGATATATTTGACATCGAGCCAACAAAGAAGAATTTAAGGCAAATGAGCCAAAGCTTGGATAAAGAGATCGGTTTTAAGCAGCGCCTTAAACGAGCAAAGAGAGGTAGAGGAGCGGAGAGGTTTATGAACGGAGTTCCAGAGCTTTGGACCCAAGCAACTGAAGGCACAGCCACCGATGGTGGAGCAGATATAATGAGGGATGATCGAGGGGGCAAAATTTGAGGAGCGCAGACATCTTGTTGGGTTGTTTCAGGTACAAGGAGTTAAATTAAAAAGTAGGACCTCAAGGATAGTAATCAAGGATTGCTTCCAGTGCCACGTGCTAGTCAGAGTAGGAATGGCAGGAACGCGAAGATGAATAGGTGGCTTGAGGAGTGGTGCAGGGGGGAGGGATTCAAATTACTGGGACTTTGGAAACGGTTCTGGGGGAGGTGGTACCCGTACAAACCGGACGGTCTGCACTTGGGGAGGACTGGAACCAATGTCCATGGGGAAGTGTTTGCTAATGCTGCTGGGGATGGTTTAAATTAAAATGACAGGGGGATGGGAACCTATGCAGGGAGAAAGAGAGAAGTAAAATGGGGAAGAAGCAAAACATAGAAAGAAGAAAAGTAAAATTGGAGGGCAGATAAACGCAAGAGAAAAATCAAAAACGGCCACGTTACAGCCAAATTCTAAAGGGACAAAGTTTGTTAAAAAGACAAGCCTGAAGGCTCTGTGCCTCAATGCGAGGAGTATTCATAATAAGATGGACAATTAATGAATATGATATAATTGGGATTGCGGAGACATGGCTCCAGGGTAAACAAGTTTGGGAGCTCAACATCCAGGAGTATTCAACATTCAAGAAGGATTGACAGAAAGGAAAAGGAGGTGGGGTAGCGTTGCATGATAAAGAGGAATTTAAAGCAATAGTAAGGAAGGACATTAGCTTCGATGATGTGGAATCTGTATGGGTAGAATTGCGGAATACCAAAGGGCAGAAAACGTTAGTAGGGGGTTGTGTACAGACCACCAAACAGTAGTGGTGAGATTGGGGAGAGCATCAAACAAGAAATTAGGGATGCATGCAATAAAGGTACAGCAGTTTTCATGAGCGACATTAATCTGTATAGAGATTGGGCTAACCAAACTGGTGGCAATACGGTGGAGGAGGATTTCCTGGAGTGTATTAAGGATGGTTTTCTCGACCATTATGCCAAGGCACCAACTAGAGGGCTGGCCATCCTAGACTGGGCGATGTGTAATCAGAAAGGACAAATTAGCAATCTTGATGTGCGAGGCCCCTTGGGGACGAGTAAACATAATATGGTAGAACTCTTTATTAAGATGGAGAGTGACACAGTTAATTCAGAGACTAGGGTCCTGAACTTAAGGAAGGGATACTTCGATGGTATGAGATGTGAATTGGCTAGAATAGTCTGACCAATGATACTTAAAGTTTTGACAGTGGATAGGCAATGGCAAACATTTAAAGATCACATTAATGAGCTTCAATAATGTTACATTCCTGTCTGGAGTAAAAACAGAACGGGGAAGTTGGCTCAACCGTGGCTAACAAGGAACATTCTGATGGTGTTAAATCCAACGAAGAGGCATATAAATTTGCCAGAAAAAGCAGCAAACCTGAAGACTGGCAGATATTTAGAATTCAGCAGAGGAGTACAAACGTTTTAATTAGGAGGCGGAAAATAGAGTATGAGAAGAAGCTTGCTGGGAAAATAAAAATTGACTGCAAAAGCGTATATAGATATGTGAAAGCAATGGATTATTGAAGACAAACGTCGGTCGCTTGAAGTCAGAATCAGATGAATTTATAATGGGGAACAAAGAATGGCAGTCCAATTGAACAAATATATTTGTTCTGTCTTCATGACGGAAAACACATATAACTTCCGAAAGATTAGTGGACCGAGGGTCTAGAAAGAAGGAGTAACTGAAGGAAAGCGTTATTAGTCAGGAATTTGTTTTAGGGAAATTGATGGGATTGAAGTTTGATAAATCCCCAGGGTCTGAAAGCCTGCATCCCAGAGTACTTAAGCAAGTGGTCCGAGAAATATTGGATGCATTGGTGATCATTTTCCAACGGTCTATCTACTCTGGATCAGTTCCGATGGACTGGAGGGTAGCTAATGTAACACCATTTTATAAAAATGAGGGAGAGAGAAAACGGGGAATTATCGACCAGTTCGCCTGACATCAGTAGTAGGGAAAATGTTGGAATCAATTAGTAAAGATGAAATAGCAGCGTATTCGGAAAGCAGTGGCAGGATCTTTCCAGGTCTGCATGGAATTATGAAAGGGAAATCATGCTTGACAAATCTTCTAGAATTTTTTGTGGATGTAACCAGTAGAGTGGACAAGGGAGAATCAGTGGATGTGATGTATTTTCAATTTTAAAAGGCTTTTGACAAGGTCCCACACAAGAGATTATCGTGCAAAATTAAAGCACCTGGCATTGGGGGTAATGTATTGACGTGGATAGAGAACGGGTTGTTAGAGAGCAAGCAGAGAGTACGGATAAACGGGCCCTTCTCAAAATGGCAGTCGGTGACTAGTGGGGTGCCGCCGTTCTCAGTGCTGGGACCCCAAAAATGTAAATTGTATATCAATGATTTAGATGAAGGATGAGTGTAATATCTCCACGTTTGCAGATGACTAAGCTGGGTGGCGGTGTGATCTGTGAGGAGAATGTTAATTGGCTGCAGGTTGACTTGGATCGGTTAGGTGAGTGGGCAAATGCATGGAAGGTGCAGTATAATGTGGACGAATGTGAGGTTATCCACTTTGGTGGCAAAAACAGGAAGGAAGAATATTATCTGAACGGTGGTAGATTAGGAAAAGGTGATGTGCAACGAGACAGGCGTGACATGGTACGTCAGTCATTGAAAGTTGCCATGCAGATATAGCAGGCGATGAAGAAGGCAAATGGCATGTTGGCCTTCATAGCTAGTGGATTTCAGTATGAGAGCAGCGAGGTCTTAATGCAGTTGTACAGGGCCTTGGTGAGGCCTCACCTGGAATATTGTGTTCAGTTTCGTTTTCATACTCTGAGGAAGGACGTTCTTGCTATTGAGGGATTGCAGCAAATGTGCACAACACTGATTCCCGGAATGGCGGGAATAACATATGAGGAGAAACTGGATCGGCTGGGCCTGTATTAACTGGAGTTTAGAAGATTGAGAGGGGAACTCATAGAAACATATACAATTCTGAGGGGACTGGACAGGTTAGATGCAGGAAGACTGTTCCCGATGTTGGGGAAGTCCAGAATCAGTGGTCGCAGTCTAAGGATAAGGGGTAAACCATTTATGGACCGAGATGAGGAGAAACTTTTTAACTCAGAGAGTTGCTAACCTCTGGAATTGTCTACTGCAGAGAGTTGTTGCTGCTATTTCGTTAGGTATATTTAAGAGGGAGATAGATATGGCACTTATGGCTAAAGGTATCAAGGGGTATAAAGAGAAAGCAGGAAAGGGGTACTGAGGTGAATGATCAGCCATGATGTTATTGAATGGTGGCCAGGCTCGCAGGGCCGAAAGGCATAATCCTGTACCTGTTCGCTATGATTCTCTGTTTCTATGTTGTGAGGCTGACAAAGACACAGATCTATGGAGCGGCAAGGCCATGGAATGATTTGTAAACAAGGATGAGAATTTAAAATCGAGGACTTGTTTAACCGGAAGCCAATGTAGGTCAGAAAGCATAGGGCTGATGGGTGATCTTTATTGGTGCGAGTTAGGAAACGGGCTGCTGCGTTTTGGATGATCTCAAGTTTATGTAGATTAGAATGTGGGAGGCTAGCCAGGAGTAAATTGGAGTAGTCCACTCTAGAGGTAACAAAGGCATGAATGAGGGTTTCAGCAGCAGAAGAGCTGAGACAGGGACGGAGGTGGGCAACGTTGCAGAGGTGGAAAAAGGCAGTCTCAGTTGTGCTGTGGATATGTGGCTGGAAACTCATTTCAGAATCAAATATGTCAACCCGGTTGTGACCAGTCTTGTTCACTCTCAGATTGATGCCAATGAGAGGGAATGAAGTCATGGGTAGGGAATGCAGTTTCTGGCGGGGTCCAAAGATGATGTGTTTGGTCTTTCCAATATTTAATTTGGATTACATTTCTGCGCATTCAATCCTGGATATCGGACACACAATCTAACAACTTAGGTATCAAGCAGGGGTCGAGAGAAGTGCCGGAGAGTTCGAGCTTGGTGTCGTCAGTGTATATGTGGAAACTGACTCCATGTCTAGAGATGAAATCACCAAGGGACTGCATATAAATAAGAAAAAACTGGGGTCAATACAGGTCCTGGGTGGACACCTGAGGAAACGATGCGGGAGTGGTAAGAGAAGCCATTGCAGGAGATTTTCTGGTTAACATTTCGATAAGAATGGAAGCTGGCGAGTGTATTCCCACCTAGCTGGAGGATGGTGGAGATGCGTTGGAGGAGGATGGAGTGGTCAACTGTGTAAAAGGCGGCAGACAAGACCAGAAAGACGAGGAGGCATAGTTTACCTTTGTCACGCTCACAACGAATGTCATTTGTGACTTTCATGAGAGCTGTTTTGGTACTGTGGCAACGGGGAAAACCAGATAGAAGAGATTCAAACATTGAATTCATGGTAAGATTGTAATGCTTTTGGGAGCCGACATTCAAGTAATTTGGACAGGAAAGGGAGGTTGGAGATAGAGCGATAGCTCACAAGCAAAGTGCGGTTAAGAGTTGATTTTTGTAGGAGAACGGTGATGACAGCAGATTTGAACGAGAGAGGGACAGTAACTGAGGAGAGAGCTGTTAGCAATGTCAGCTAACATCAGATCCAGAATGGGAAGATATGTGGTCAACAGATTGCTGCGAATAGGTTCTTGGAACAGGAAGTGTGGCCCATGGACAGGATGAGGTCCGGGAGATCATGGGAGTTCCGGGAGAAACTTGACAAAGATGTAAGATCAGGGCTAGGGCAGGTGATCCGCAGAGGAAGTTGGGCCTTTGGGCTAAGAGAAGGAAGGGAAAAGGCAGAGGTGGCTGAACGGATGGTCTCATTCTTTGGAGAAAAAGATGTCCATGAGCTCCTCATACTTCTTTTCATAGGTGAGGGTGGAGACTGGCGAGAGGTGTTTAAGAAGATAGTTAGCAGTGGAGAATAGAAGACAGGGTTTATCTTTGCATTCCAGAATAATTCTGGAAAAGTGAGCATTTTTGCCGATGAGAGCCGGTCGCGATAGTACTTTGTGTTCCAGCCAGGTCTGACGGTGAATGGCTGAACCAGTTTTCCGCCATATTCGTTCAAGTTTGCGTTCATTGAACTTAAGGAAGAGAAGACGAGGACCGTACCAAGATCAACGGCCAGGGTGAGAAAGGGTAATTGTTTCATAGGGAATAGTGCTTCAAAGGTGGTCGAATGAATGAGCAGATCAGTTGCTGCAGAAGCGCCATGGTGAATGGAGTGTGAAAGGCTGGAAATTTGGGCGGACACACCAGCAGTTGTAAGAGAGTCAGGAGTCAGAATATTCTTAGCGGCGTACACAGAATGACGTAGTTTTGTGTGGGGGTTGGGCGGTTGGTTGAAGGGGGATGTCGGTGGAGAGCAATGCAAGGAAATAGCGAGAGATGGCCTTATCTGCAATTGACATGATGGGAGGATCAAGACCACGAGAGACAATGAATTTATATGGAATCTGATCCAGAAACATTGCAACTGTGAGGATGTGTAATGTAGCACTTAACTACGGGCATGAAATAGGTCATTGCAAGGCAAGAAGTAGGATACTGAATCAAATCATTATTGAACTGTGACAAGTTTCGACAAACTTCCAAAGCTCCTGTTTTCTGAAATCAAAACTACTGCGAGCCATTTGCAAATTTAGAGAACTGCCTGAATTCCTATCTTCATCCGAGTGTCAGAGTAACTATATCTTGTGCTTTCTTTGGTGTTGTACAAGTGCCTCTGCTGAACCCGCAAAGATCAATTTTTGAACGTCATCCACAATATTCTGGGAGTTTCCAACATTGTCCATTATAATCACAAAGAATGTGTTGGGCAAAATCTCAGAACATGTTTAAAAAATCCTCGGATTAAGGTTGAGGCTGAAATGAGCCGGTTGGTGTTCAACCTCAGTAGCGCTGGGAAGGTGATGGTGTGTCTGCTATTTGACCGGGCAAGCACTGAGATAATAAAGGGTCCTCACTTTATTCGTGCAGTCCTTGCGGTGGGTTTCACTTTGTTTTAAGTGGGGAGTCTTTGAGGTCACACAGGGCCTGTTCTTGCACCGGGCCATTTTTGAGGTCACAGAGGGCCGTCCCATAACCCAGACGGTCTTTGAGGTGAGGATCGCCTCCTCTTAAACCTGGTAGTCTTTGAGGTGAGAATGGCCTCCTTTTAAAATGGGCAGTCTTTGAGTAGAGGATGGCCTCATCTTAAACCAGACAGCCTTTGAGGTGAGGATGGCCTCCTTTTCACCGGACAGCCTTTGAGGTGAGGATGAACCTCCTCTTAAACCGTCCGTCTTTGAAGTGAGGATGGCATCCTTTTAAACACGGCAGTCTTTGAGATAAGGATGGGCCTTCTCTCTTACTGGGCAGTCTTTGAGGTGATGATGGCTTTCTCTTTTGCCTTGTAATCCTGGAAGAATTATAGAACCTTCCCTTTAACCGTGCAGTTATTGCAGTGCTCATGATCCTTCTCGTTATCAGGTCCGTTCCTGCAGTGTTGATGGGACTTCCTTGTCGGACTGGATGTCTCCATAACCCAGTTCATTAAATGGAGTATGGGCAGGTGCAGCTTGAGCTGCGAGGTCGGGCAAAGGAACAGCGAGAGCTCCGGGAGCGACGTGACTGGGGCCCAAGAGAGGCGTGAGTTCTGAGACCAGCAGAGGCAAGAGCCCAGGGGCAGCATGGACCAGCCCACGCACACCAATATGTGTGAGCACTGGGTCTGTGCATCAGAGCTGGTCTACAGTCGTCTTGGCAAATCATTGCCACTGGAACATGAACTGCCTCTGTCAAGCCCGTGTCGTGGTTGATTGCAACGGTCACTACACCTTAAAACATTCACACAGAGTCATCTTCGAACCTTCAACATTTAGTTCGGGAGCTGGAATATTAGATCCTTCCTTGAAACATTAGTGAACTCAACGCTTTCTGGCTTGGATGCAAGTCATCCCTGTTACGAAGGACAGCCTAAAAAGATGAAGATGGGACTTTTCTATAACGGGGCAGGCCTTGCAATGGTGGTGGGCTTTCTATTTATAACAGCAGTCCTTAAGGTGATGGTGGGCCTTCTCTTTATCGGGGCAATCCTTGAGGTAAGTTGCGCCCTCCCTTTATGTTACAGTTAGCATGATGGCCAGGATAGGAAGGTTGATGGATTCGATTTGTTGGCATTAGACTCAATAAAGCTAGAGGTTATTCTCATGAACACGACAAGCTCAGAGAGAGCTTATCGGAGAGAATCTGGGGAAATATCGTAATTAACAGATGGGATAGGGCGACATTTTCCTTGATGGGCGTGTGGCAGAAGTAGGTGAAAGGATATTTTCAGTAATAATGACACAAAGAACGACCGGTTCCTAGCAGTTTTTTGGGGAGGTGGAAGGGGCAGGGGAGAGGTCTTTAAGGGACGAAGAATTGAGAAGAAGCCTGCTGCTATCTTGTCTTTCCAGGATTGTCCTTGAGAATTGACCGGTTTTGCCACATGAGAGAAATTTCAGATACAGCTGGATTTGGTGAGCCAGATCTGGAGATAAATATCTCAAGCAGTTGTGGCTAAGATAGTATCATATTTTTGCCCTTGAACTTGTGACCGGCATTATGGGTCCATACAAGGGAAATTAGTAGGGTGGAGATGGTATGTGACAAGGACATCATCGCTGTGGATGAGGGTTTGGTTGAGCAGATCGACAGCTACAGAAATATATTTTGAAATGGACAAGGTTGGTAAAATTGGAGTTCCAAGTTCCATTTTAAGTGACTTGGAAGAGTTTTGTTCTCAGGACCGGATGCTGAACTAAGTCGGGTTGGAGAAGTTGTTCTGAATAGTGAGGGATTCACACCAGCTGTCGGGCGTTGCATTGTATGTGACTGATAACATGGCAGTAGAGAGTCCACGGGAAATGGCATGGTGGAAGGTAACAAATGACAGTCAGAGCGGCCGGAGTGCAGGTTTGCCTTTGCTTATCCTTCCCCGTCGTAATTAAAGTAATATTTAGGGCTGTGAGCAGTTTCTCTGTGCATCGATGTAACACTGAGTTCAATATATTTAGTCACATAAAATGTGTCAGTTTCAAGAGTGTTAACTGAAGCATTTGGTTCAGTGATGTAATTCGTGTCAGTCTCCGTGGCTTAACTGAAGCAGTTTGTGCAATGACTGTAATTACTGCCCGTCTCCATGGGATCAAATTGTGTCAGACGAGGGATTCACTCTGCTATTAATAAGGGAATCCGTTCAGTGTGTTCTACGACATTGTCATTGAGAGCATCACTGCTGTTAATAACTGGAATCAGCGGCTCTACCCAGAGTGGAAGGATGGATACGTTCCATGAGCCTCAGTTACGAGCGATTATCCGTGGCATAGAAAAGATATATTATCCGATCCTGGCTGCTTTCGGTGTCACTGGTAAGTCACCATATCGTGTTGCAAACCGTATTTAGCGGTGTTACAGTATTTTCACCTTGCAGTCACAATATCAAGAAACGAATTGCACCCAGAGCTTCACTCTCGCTGCGGTTCTGATAAAGTTCAGTGATCACTTGCTGTCATTTTGTCCTTTCCTCCCGTTTACTGGTCTGAGAATAATGAATGGGATATATGTCATGCCACTCTTTTCTCCATGTAATATAGTCTGATTAAGACCAGCATCTTTTGTTAGTTTCTGAAACAAGCGAGGTTTCTGATGCTTTGCTTCACAAAGCAGCTCACTGTCTGTGTCTGCACTGAGCACATATATCCGTTCAGGCTGATGAGTTCATGGGTTTAGATGACGAAATAGTGGAGTAGAATAGAGAGCGAGTGCGGGGAAACTGGTCCCGAGAAAAAGCTCAGATACACCGTGTGAATGTTTGATACTGTCCATCCTGATCCAGCTCATTCAGCAGTCTCACTGTGTACCAGCTCCTGCTGTGTATGAATCAGTGTTCTCTGTGGTGAGGGTCGGATTGCAGCTTCATTCGTGATACAATAAATTTGGTCTACAGCTACATTTCAATGGCTTGATATCCAAACGCATCTTTACAAAAGAATCCCCAAGCCCCACCGCCCCGTGCCCGTCAGACACAGCACAAGAGAATTTCTTTGAGCCTCATGTGACTCTATCCTATCTCCTGCTACCCTTCAGTGTAATTGAACATTATTGATGGTCACTGGAATACAATGAATGGCGAGATCACTTTACTAAACAAATTCACCGAATCATATTCTCATCAAATCTTACCGCCAGTTAAAGAACTCCAGGTCAGCGCTGGTCTAGTTGGGTTCAGATATTTAATCCATTCTCAGCATTAATTACAGCAGTCCAGGTTAGTGCTGATCTAGTTGTGTTCAGATATTTGATTAAATCTCACCATCAATTACAGATTTCCAGGTTAGCATATTCTATTTGGAGTCAGTAACTTCAACAAGCGCCAATATGGTAATTTATATGGATGCCATTGTCAGCAACAGCAGAAGAGTCTGCCATCTCACAGCTGGAGCTATTTTGAACTTTGGCCGATGTTGTTAAATCAGCTATGTGAATTCATCGCCTGTTGTGCACCACGGCAGACGCTGCTTTCTGTTTATGCAGGTGTACAAGGACCGGATGGTTCAATATTGTCCATTTTATTGCTTTGTCCATAGTAATAAATAAACCGAGCATCTGTGGTGAGAAGAGAAAATCAGAGTTTGTGTGTGGAATCTTCTCACAACATAGATGTCATATTATTAGGTCATTTAAAGTAACGATT
Organism: Pristiophorus japonicus; assembly: GCF_044704955.1. Taxonomy (NCBI): domain Eukaryota; kingdom Metazoa; phylum Chordata; class Chondrichthyes; family Pristiophoridae; genus Pristiophorus; species Pristiophorus japonicus. The sequence continues at coordinate 7,997,295 of NC_092004.1, read as the reverse complement.
ATTTGTTACTCGATTGGAGATTCTGTTATTGACAGTCATTTAAATGGTTTTCCACAATTTGTTACATTCTGTTAATCAGATGTTTCAGATTTGGGCGAAAGTTGAAGCACTGTCATGTGTTATGCCTTGTTTCATAATCTTATTGATAGATTTAATAGTTGTCCCTTTCTCTCCCCAAAGACCCGCTCATGTGTAGTCCCCGGTTCGACCGAGAATTTCATTCAGCACATTGGGAACCGCACCCGAGTTAATCCCAATTCTGCACAATATCCACACTCTCTTTCTTCTGGGAAAGAAAGAAGGAAGAAAGGAAAGAAAGGAAAGAAAGAAGGAAGGAAACAATGAAGGAAAGATGGGGGAAAGGAAGAATGAAAGAAATAAAGACGATTTGAAGTGCAGTTACTATTATAATATAGGAAATGCAGAACGCATTTGTGCTCAGAAGGATCCCACAAACAATGAGATAACCACCAGATTACCTGTTTCAGTAATGTTGATTAATTGATAAGTATTGGTCTGGACAATGGGAAAAACTCGCTGCTCTTCATCGAATCAGTGTCCTGGGAATATTTCCGTCCACATGAGAGAAAAGATGGGGCTTAGTTTAATGTCTTATTGGAAAGACAGCATGTCAAACGTTGCATCGCTTCCTCAGAAGCATACTAGAATGCTGCTTGGAACTACAATTCTTAGACTCAGCAACAAGCAACCAGGCATACTGAGTTCTTTAGCAAGGACACAGAGTCGGGTATTGGGAGAATGACCCACAGAGCTATTGCTTTTCTAGATCTATCTCAAGCGTCACAGATTCACGCATCCCAGTAATTGACTCGCAATCCCACATCACTGCCTCCAGGAAGAGTCAATAAATGCTGCTCTTGCCAGCGACGCCCACATCCCGTTCGCCAATAATAAATATCTCCTATGTATTGACAGTTCTCCCAATCCCAGTATCTCTCTCCGAATTTCAGTCCCTCTCCCCTGGTCACGGACATTCTCTCCCTGAACAGACCATCTCTCCCAGTCACACACCACCTCTCGCAGTCACAGACGCTCTCTCCCGCTCACAGACCCTCCCTCTCGCCTCAGACTCTCTCTTCGAGTCGCAAACCCTCTCTCCCGGTCACAGAGTCCCTCTCCCGCTCTCACACTTACTCTCCCAATCACAGACCGCCTCTCCCAGTCACATACAGTCACATATCTCCAAGTCAGATATCCTCTCACCCTCAAACACACTCCCTCCCAGACAGGACTCTGACCCAAATGGGACTGGACTGTGATCCTTGTGGGACAGGACTGTGATACATTTGGGTCTGGACTGTGATCCCCCTGGAACTGGACAATGATCCCTGTGTGACTGGGCTGTGATCCCTGAGGGACTGGACTGTGATCCCTGTGGCACTGGACTGAGATCTCTGTGGGACTGAACTGTGATCCACGAGTGAGTGGACTGTGGCCACTGTGGGATTGCACTGAGATCCCTGTGGTACTAGACTGTGTTCCCTGTGGGACTGGACTGTGACCCCTGTGAGATTGGACTGTGATCCCTGTGGGATTGTACAGTGATCCATGTGAGAGTGGACTGTGATCCCTGTGGGACTGGACTGTGATTCCTGTGGCACGGCCTGTGATCCCTGTTGGACTGGACTGTGCTCCCTGTTGGACCGGAGTATGATCCTTGTGGGATTGGACTGTGATACCTGTGGGACTGGACTGTGATCCCTTTGGGACTGGACTGTGAACCCTGTGGAACTGAACTGCAATCCCTGTGGGACCGGAGTTTGACCAGTGTGGGACTAAACTGCGTCTCCTGTGGGACTCGCCTCCGATCCCTGTGGACTGGACTGTGATCCCTCCGGGACTGGACTGTGACTTCTGTGGGACTGGACTGTGATCCCTATGCGACTGGACTGTGATTGCTGTGGTACTGGACTTTGATCCCTGTGGGTTGGACTGTGATCCCTGTGGGACTGGATTGTGTCCTCTGTGGGACTAGACTGTTGTCGCTGTGGAACTGGACTGTGATCCCTGTGGGACTGGACAATGACCCTGTGGGACAGGAATGTGATAACTATGAGACTGGACTGTGAGACCTGTGGAACTGGACTGTGATCCCTGTGGGAATGGACTGTGACCCCTGTGGGACATGACTGTAATCCCTGTGGGACAGGACTGTGATCCCTGTGGGAATGGACTGTGATCCTTTTGTGGGACTTGACTGTGATCCCTGTGGGACAGGACTATGATCCCTGTGGGACTTGATTGTGCTCCCTGTGGCACTGGACTCTGATACCTGTGGAACTGAACTGTGACCCGGTGGAAATGGACTGTGTTCCCTGTGGGAGTTGATTCTGACCGCTGTGGGTCAGGACTCTGACCCCTATGGGACAGGACCGTGATCCCTGTGGGACTGGACTGTGAACCCTGTGGGACTTGACTGTGATCCCTGTGGGATTGGACTGTGACATCTGTGGGACTGGACTGTGATCCCTGTGAGACTGGACTCTGAAGCATGTGGGACTTGACTGTGATCCGTGTTGGACTGGACTGTGACCTCTGTGGGAGTGGACCCTGATCCCTGTGGGTGTGACTGTGCACCCTGTGGGAATGGACTGTGAGAACTGTGGGACTGAACTGTGATACCTGTGGGACTGGACTGTGACTCTTGTGGGACTGGACTGTGATCTCTGTGGGACTCGACTGTGATCCCAGTGGGATCGGACAGTGATCGCTGTGGGACTGGACTGTAATACCTGTGGTACTGGAATGTGATCCCTGTGGAAGTTGACTGTGATCCCTGTGGGAGTGTACTGTGATCCATGTGGGACTGAACTGTGATCCACTAGTGATTGGACTGTGATCCCCGTGGGACTGGACTGTGATCACTGTGGGAGTGGACTGTGATCCCTGTGGGACTGGACAGTGACCCCGCTGGGATTGGACAGTGATCCCTGTGGGATTGTACTGTGAAACCTGTGGAACTGAACTGCAATCCCTGTGGGACCGGAGTTTGACCAGTGTGGGACTGAACTGCGACTCCTGTGGGACTCGCCTCCTATCCCTGTGGACTGGACTGTGATCCCTATGCGACTGGACTGTGATTTCTGTGGTACTGGGCTTTGATCCCTGTGGGTTGGACTGTGATCCCTGTGGGACTGGATTGTGTCCTCTGTGGGACTAGACTTTTGTCGCTGTGGAACTGGACTGTGATCCCTGTGGGACTGGACAATGACCCTGTGGGACAGGAATGTGATAACTATGAGACTGGACTGTGAGACCTGTGGAACTGGACTGTGATCCCTGTGGGAATGGACTGTGACCGCTGTGGGACATGACTGTAATCCCTGTGGGACAGGACTGTGATCTCTGTGGGAATGGACTGTGATCCTTTTGTGGGACTTGACTGTGATCCCTGTGGGACAGGACTATGATCCCTGTGGGACTTGATTGTGCTCCCTGTGGCACTGGACTCTGATACCTGTGGAACTGAACTGTGACCCGGTGGGAATGGACTGTGTTCCCTGTGGGAGTTGATTCTGACCGCTGTGGGTCAGGACTCTGACCCCTATGGGACAGGACCGTGATCCCTGTGGGACTGGACTGTGAACCCTGTGGGACTTGACTGTGATCCCTGTGGGATTGGACTGTGACGTCTGTGGGACTGGACTGTGATCCCTGTGAGACTGGATTCTGAAGCATGTGGGACTTGACTGTGATCCGTGTGGGACTGGACTGTGACCTCTGTGGGAGTGGACCGTGATCCCTGTGGGTGTGACTGTGCTCCCTGTGGGACTGGACTGTGAGAACTGTGAGACTGAACTGTGATACCTGTGGTACTGCAATGTGATCCCTGTGGAAGTTAACTTTGATCCCTGTGGGAGTGTACTGTGATCCATGTGGGACTGAACTGTGATCCACTAGTGATTGGACTGTGATCCCTGTGGGACTGGACTGTGATCACTGTGGGAGTGGACTGTGATCCCTGTGGGAGTGGACAGTGACACCGCTGGGATTGGACTGTGATCCCTGTGGGATTGTACTGAGATCCCTGTGGGACTGGACAGTGATCCCTGTGGGACTGGATTGCAATACCTGTGGGACCATAGTTTGACAAATGTGGGACTGAACTGCGACTCCTGTGGACTGGTCTGTGATCCCCGTGGGACTGGACAATGATCCCTGTGTGACTGGACTGTGATCACTGAGGGACTGAAATGTGATCCCTGTGGAACTGGACTGTGATACCTGTGCGTCTGGACTGTGATCCCTGTTGGACAGGATTGTGACCCTAATGGGACTGGACTGTTATCCTTGTTGGGCAGGACTGTGATACCTGTGGGTCTGGAATGTGATACCCCTGGGACTGGACAATGATCCCTGTCTGACTGGTCTGTGATCCCTGTGAGATTGGACTGTGATCCAAGTGGGATTGTACTGTCATCCCTGTCGGACTGGACTGTGATTCCTGTGGCACGGCCTGTGATCCCTGTTGGACTAGACTGTGCTCCATGTTGGATCGGAGTATGATCCATGTGGGATTGTACTGTGATCCCTGTGGGACTGGACTGTGATCCCTTTGGGACTGGACTGTGAACCCTCTGGAACTGAATTGCAATCCCTGTGGGACCGGAGTTTGACCAGTGTGGGACTGAACTGCGACTCCTGTGGGACTCGCCTCCTATCCCTGTGGACTGGACTGTGATCCCTCTGGGACTGGACTGTGAATCCTGTGGTACTGAAATTTGACCCCTGTGGGTAAGACTGTGATCCCTGTGGGACTGGATTGTGACCTCTGTGGGACTAGACTGTTGTCGCTGTGGAACTGGACTGTGATACCTGTGGGACTGGACAGTGACCCTGTGGGACGGGACTGTGATAACTATGAGACTTCACTGTGATCCCTGTGGAACTGGACCGTGATCCCTGTGGGAATAGACTGTGACCCCTTGGGACTTGACTGTGATCCATGTGGGACAGGACTGTGATCTCTGTGGGAATGGACTATGAGCCCTGTGGGACTTGACAGTGATCCCTGTGGGACAGGACTGTCATCCTGTGGGACTGGACTGTGATCCCTTTGGGACTGGACTGTGAACGCTGTGGAACTGAAGTGCAATCCCTGTGTGACCTGAGTTTGACCCGTGTGGGACTGAACTGCGACTCCTGTGGGACTCGCCTCCGATCCCTGTGGACTGGACTGTGATCCCTCTGGTACTGGACTGTGACCTCTGTGGGACTGGACTGTGATCCCTATGCGACTGGACTGTGATTCCTGTGGTACTGGACTTTGACCCCTGTGGGTTGGACTGTGATCCCTGTGGGACTGAATTGTGTCCTCTTTGTGACTAGACTGTTGTCGCTGTGGAACTGGATTGTCATCCCCGTGTGATAGGACAGTGACCCTGTGGGACGGGACTGTGATAACTATGAGACTGGACTGTGATCCCTGTGGAACTGGACTGTGATCCCTGTGGGAATGGACTGTGACGCCTGTGGGACTTGACTGTGGTCCCTGTGGGACAGGACTGTGATCCCTATCGGAATGGACTTTGATCCCTGTGGCACTTGACTGTGATCCCTGTGGGACAGGACTGTGATCCCTGTGGGACTGGATTGTGATCCCTGTGGGACTGGACTCTGATCCCTGTGGAATTGAACTGTGACCCTGTGGGAATGGACTGTGTTCCCTGTGGGAGTGGATTCTGACCGCTGTGGGTCCGGACTCTGACCCCTATGGGACAGGATCGTGATCCATGTTGGACTGGACTGTGATCCCTGTGCGACTGGACTGTGATCCCTGTGGGACTGGACTGTGATTCCTGTGGGACTGGACTTTGACCCCTGTGTGATTGGACTGTGATCCCTCTGGGACTGGACTGTGATCCCTGTCGGACTGGACTGTGACCCCTGTGGGATTGGACTGTGATGCCTGTGGGACAGGACTGTGACCGCTGAGGGAATGGACAGTGATAACTGTGGGACTGGTCTTTGATCCCCGAGTGATTGGACAATGATTCCTGTTGGACTGGACTGTGTTCCCTGTGGGACAGGACTGTGATCCCTGTAAGACAGGTCTGTGAAGCCTGTGGAATTGGACAGTGAACCCTTAATGACTGGACTGTGATCCCTGTGGGACGGGACTGTGATCCCTGTTGGACTGGAATGTGATCCCTGAGGGACAGGACTGTGATCCCTTAGGGACTGGACTGTGATCCCTGTGGGACTGGACTGTGATCCCTGTGGGACGGGACTGTGATCCCTATGGGATAGGGCTGTGATCCTTGTGAGACTGGACTGCAATCACTGTGGGACCGGACGTTGACATCTGTGGGACTCAACTGCGAACCTACGAGACTGGAATGTAATCCCTGTGGGACTGGACTGTGACCCCTGTGGGACTGGACTGTAATCCCTGTGGAACTGGGTTGTGATCCCAGTGGGACTTGACTGTGACTCCTGTGGGACTGGACTGTGACACCTGTGGTACTGGACTTTGAAACCTGTGTGATTGGACTTTGATCCCTGTGGGATTGGACTGTGATCTCTGTGCGACAGGACTGTGATCCCTTCGGATCTGGACTGTGAACCCTGTGAGACTGAAAATTAAACCCTGTGGGACTTGACTGTGATCTCTGTGGGACTGGACTGTGAGCTCTGTGGGACTGGACTGTGATCCCTGTGGGACTGGACTGTGATCCCTGTGGGACTGGACTTTGACCGCTGTGGGACTGGACTGTGATCCCTGTGGGACTGGACTGTGAGAACTGTGGGACTGGACTGTGATACCTGTGGGACTGGACTGTGACTCTTGTGGGACTGGACTGTGATCTCTGTGGGACTGCACTGTGATCCCAGTGGGACTGGACTGTGATCGCTGTAGGACTGGACTGTAATACCTGTGGGACTGGACTGTGATCCCTGTGGGAGTGGACTGTGATCCCTGTGGGACTGGACTGTGATCCCTGTGGGACTGGACATTGACCCCTCTGGGATTGGACTGTGATCCCTGTGGGATTGTACTGTGATCCATGTGGGACTGGACTGTGATCCTTGTGGGACTGGACTGTGATCTCTGTGGGACTGGACTGTGATCCCTGAGGCACTGGACTGTGATCCCTGTGGGAGAGGACTGAGATCCCTGTGGGACTGAACTTTGATCCACGAGTGAGTGGACTGTGGCCCCTGTGGGAGTGCACTGTGATCCCTGTGGGACTGGACAGTGACCCCTGTGAGAATGGACATGAACCCTGTGGGAGTCAACCGTGATCCCTGTGGGTGTGACTGTGATCCCTGTGGGACTGGACTGTGAGAACTGTGAGACTGGACTGTGATACCTGTGGGACTGGACTGTGCCTCTTGTGGGACTGGACTGTGATGTCTGTGGGAATGGACTGTGCTCCCAGTGGGACTGGACTGTGATCGCTGTGGGACTGGACTGTAATACCTGTGTGACTGGACTGTGATCACTGAGGGACTGAAATGTGATCCCTGTGGAACTGGACTGTGATACCTGTGCGTCTGGAATGTGATCCCTGTTGGACAGGATTTTGACCCTAATGGGACTGGACTGTTATCCTTGTTGGGCAGGACTGTGATACCTGTGGGTCTGGAATGTGATCCCCCTGGGACTGGACAATGATCCCTGTGTGACTGGTCTGTGATCCCTGTGAGATTGGACTGTGATCCCAGTGGGATTGTACTGTCATCCCTGTCGGACTGGACTCTGATTCCTGTGGCACGGCCTGTGATCCCTGTTGGACTAGACTGTGCTCCATGTTGGATCGGAGTATGATCCATGTGGGATTGGACTGTGATCCCTGTGGGACTGGACTGTGATCCCTTTGGGACTGGACTGTGAACCCTGTGGAACTGAACTGCAATCCCTGTGGGACCGGAGTTTGACCAGTGTGGGACTGAACTGCGACTCCTGTGGGACTCGTCTCCTATCCCTGTGGACTGGACTGTGATCCCTCTGGGACTGGACTGTGAATCCTGTGGTACTGAAATTTGACCCCTGTGGGTTGGACTGTGATGCCTGTGGGACTGGATTGTGACCTCTGTGGGACTGGACTGTTGTCGCTGTGGAACTGGACTGTGATACCTGTGGGACTGGATAGTGACCCTGTGGGACGGGACTGTGATAACTATGAGACTTCACTGTGATCCCTGTGGAACTGGACTGTGATCCCTGTGGGAATAGACTGTGACCCCTTGGGACTTGACTGTGATCCATGTGGGACAGGACTGTGATCTCTGTGGGAATGGACTGTGAGCCCTGTGGGACTTGACAGTGATCCCTGTGGGACAGGACTGTGATCCTGTGGGACTGGACTGTGATCCCTTTGGGACTGGACTGTGAACGCTGTGGAGCTGAAGTGCAATCCCTGTGTGACCTGAGTTTGACCCGTGTGGGACTGAACTGCGACTCCTGTGGGACTCGCCTCCGATCCCTGTGGACTGGACTGTGATCCCTCTGGTACTGGACTGTGACCTCTGTGGGACTGGACTGTGATCCCTATGCGACTGGACTGTGATTCCTGTGGTACTGGACGTTGACCCCTGTGGGTTGGACTGTGATCCCTGTGGGACTGGATTGTGTCCTCTTTGTGACTAGACTGTTGTCGCTGTGGAACTGGATTGTCATCCCCGAGCGATAGGACAGTGACCCTGTGGGACGGGACTGTGATAACTATGAGACTGGACTGTGATCCCTGTGGAACTGGACTGTGATCCCTGTGGGAATGGACTGTGACGCCTGTGGGACTTGACTGTGGTCCCTGTGGGACAGGACTGTGATCCCTATCGGAATGGACTTTGATCCCTGTGGGACTTGACTGTGATCCCTGTGGGACAGGACTGTGATCCCTGTGGGACTGGACTGTGATCCCTGTGGGACTGGACTCTGATCCCTGTGGAATTGAACTGTGACCCTGTGGGAATGGACTGTGTTCCCTGTGGGAGTGGATTCTGACCGCTGTGGGTCAGGACTCTGACCCCTATGGGACAGGATCGTAATCCATGTTGGACTGGACTGTGATCCCTGTGCGACTGGACTGTGATCCCTGTGGGACTGGACTGTGATTCCTGTGGGACTGGACTTTGACCCCTGTGTGATTAGACTGTGATCCCTCTGGGACTGGACTGTGATCCCTGTCGGACTGGACTGTGACCCCTGTGGGATTGGACTGTGATGCCTGTGGGACAGGACTGTGACCGCTGAGGGACTGGACAGTGATAACTGTGGGACTGGTCTTTGATCCCCGAGTGATTGGACAATGATTCCTGTTGGACTGGACTGTGTTCCCTGTGGGACAGGACTGTGATCCCTGTAAGACAGGTCTGTGAAGCCTGTGGAATTGGACAGTGAACCCTTAATGACTGGACTGTGATCCCTGTGGGACGGGACTGTGATCCCTGTTGGACTGGAATGTGATCCCTGAGGGACAGGACTGTGATCCCCGTGGGACTGGTCTGTGATCCATGTTGGACTGGACTGTGATCCCTTAGGGACTGGACTGTTATCCCTGTGGGACTGGACTGTGATCCCTGTGGGACGGGACTGTGATCCCTATGGGATAGGACTGTGATCCTTGTGAGACTGGACTGCAATCCCTGTGGGACCGGACTTTGACATCTGTGGGACTCAACTGCGAACCTACGAGACTGGAATGTAATCCCTGTGGGACTGGACTGTGACCCCTGTGGGACTGGACTGTAATCCCTGTGGAACTGGGTTGTGATCCCAGTGGGACTTGACTGTGACTCCTGTGGGACTGGACTGTGACACCTGTGGTACTGGACTTTGAAACCTGTGTGATTGGACTTTGATCCCTGTGGGATTGGACTGTGATCTCTGTGCGACAGGACTGTGATCCCTTCGGATCTGGACTGTGAACCCTGTGAGACTGAAAATTGAACCCTGTGGGAATTAACTGTGATCTATGTGGGACTGGACTGTGAGCTCTGTGGGACTGGACTGTGATCTCTGAGGGACTGGACTGTGATCCCTCTGGGACTGGACTTTGACCGCTGTGGGACTGGACTGTGATCCCTGTGGGACTGGACTGTGAGAACTGTGGGACTGGACTGTGATACCTGTGGGACTGGACTGTGACTCTTGTGGGACTGGACTGTGATCTCTGTGGGACTGGACTGTGATCCCAGTGGGACTGGACTGTGATCCCTGTGGGACTGGACAGTGATCCCTGTGGGAATGGACATTGACCCCTCTGGGATTGGACTGTGATCCCTGTGGGATTGTACTGTGATCCATGTGGGACTGGACTGTGATCCTTGTGGGACTGGACTGTGATCTCTGTGGGACTGGACTGTGATCCCTGAGGCACTGGACTGTGATCCCTGTGGGAGAGGACTGAGATCCCTGTGGGACTGAACTTTGATCCACGAGTGAGTGGACTGTGGCCCCTGTGGGAGTGCACTGTGATCCCTGTGGGACGGGACTGTGATAACTATCAGACTGGACTGTGATCCTTGTGAGACTGGACTGCAATCCCTGTGGGACCGGACTTTGACATCTGTGGGATTCAACTGCGAACCTACGAGACTGGAATGTAATCCCTGTGGGACTGGACTGTGACCCCTGTGGGACTGGACTGTAATCCCTGTGGAACTGGGTTGTGATCCCAGTGGGACTTGACTGTGACTCCTGTGGGACTGGACTGTGACACCTGTGGTACTGGACTTTGAAACCTGTGTGATTGGACTTTGATCCCTGTGGGATTGGACTGTGATCTCTGTGCGACAGGACTGTGATCCCTTCGGATCTGGACTGTGAACCCTGTGAGACTGAAAATTGAACCCTGTGGGACTTGACTGTGATCTCTGTGGGACTGGACTGTGAGCTCTGTGGGACTGGATTGTGATCCCTGTGGGACTGGACTGTGATCCCTGTGGGACTGTACTTTGACCGCTGTGGGACTGGACTGTGATCCCCGTGGGACTGGACTGTGAGAACTGTGGGACTGGACAGTGATACCTGTGGGACTGGACTGTGACTCTTGTGGGACTGGACTGTGATCTCTGTGGGACTGGACTGTGATCCCAGTGGGACTGGACTGTGATCGCTGTAGGACTGGACTGTAATACCTGTGGGACTGGACTGTGATCCCTGTGGGAGTGGACTGTGACCCCTGTGGGACTGGACTGTGATCCCTGTGGGACTGGACATTGACCCCTCTGGGATTGGACTTTGATCCCTGTGGGATTGTACTGTGATCCATGTGGGACTGGACTGTGATCCCTGTGGGACTGGACTGTGATCTCTGTGGGACTGGACTGTGATCCCTGAGGCACTGGACTGTGATCCCTGTGGGAGAGGACTGAGATCCCTGTGGGACTGAACTTTGATCCACGAGTGAGTGGACTGTGGCCCCTGTGGGAGTGCACTGTGATCCCTGTGGGACTGGACAGTGACCCCTGTGAGAATGGACATGAACCCTGTGGGAGTCAACCGTGATCCCTGTGGGTGTGACTGTGATCCCTGTGGGACTGGACTGTGAGAACTGTGGGACTGGACTGTGATACCTGTGGGACTGGACTGTGACTCTTGTGGGACTGGACTGTGATGTCTGTGGAAATGGACTGTGCTCCCAGTGGGACTGGACTGTGATCGCTGTGGGACTGGACTGTAATACCTGTGTGACTGGACTGTGATCACTGAGGGACTGAAATGTGATCCCTGTGGAACTGGACTGTGATACCTGTGCGTCTGGACTGTGATCCCTGTTGGACAGGATTGTGACCCTAATGGGACTGGACTGTTATCCTTGTTGGGCAGGACTGTGATACCTGTGGGTCTGGAATGTGATCCCCCTGGGACTGGACAATGATCCCTGTGTGACTGGTCTGTGATCCCTGTGAGATTGGACTGTGATCCCAGTGGGATTGTACTGTCATCCCTGTCGGACTGGACTCTGATTCCTGTGGCACGGCCTGTGATCCCTGTTGGACTAGACTATGCTCCATGTTGGATCGGAGTATGATCCATGTGGGATTGGACTGTGATCCCTGTGGGACTGGACTATGATCCCTTTGGGACTGGACTGTGAACCCTGTGGAACTGAACTGCAATCCCTGTGGGACCGGAGTTTGACCAGTGTGGGACTGAACTGCGACTCCTGTGGGACTCGCCTCCTATCCCTGTGGACTGGACTGTGATCCCTCTGGGACTGGACTGTGAATCCTGTGGTACTGAAAGTTAACCCCTGTGGGTTGGACTGTGATCCCTGTGGGACTGGATTGTGACCTCTGTGGGACTGGACTGTTGTCGCTGTGGAACTGGACTGTGATACCTGTGGGACTGGATAGTGACCCTGTGGGACGGGACTGTGATAACTATGAGACTTCACTGTGATCCCTGTGGAACTGGACTGTGATCCCTGTGGGAATAGACTGTGACCCCTTGGGACTTGACTGTGATCCATGTGGGACAGGACTGTGATCTCTGTGGGAATGGACTGTGAGTCCTGTGGGACTTGACAGTGATCCCTGTGGGACAGGACTGTGATCCTGTGGGACTGGACTGTGATCCCTTTGGGACTGGACTGTGAACGCTGTGGAACTGAAGTGCAATCCCTGTGTGACCTGAGTTTGACCCGTGTGGGACTGAACTGCGACTCCTGTGGGACTCGCCTCCGATCCCTGTGGACTGGACTGTGATCCCTGTGGGACTGGATTGTGTCCTCTTTGTGACTAGACTGTTGTCGCTGTGGAACTGGATTGTCATCCCCGTGTGATAGGACAGTGACCCTGTGGGACGGGACTGTGATAACTATGAGACTGGACTGTGATCCCTGTTGAACTGGACTGTGATCCCTGTGGGAATGGATTGTGACGCCTGTGGGACTTGACTGTGGTCCCTGTGGGACAGGACTGTGATCCCTATCGTAATGGACTTTGATCCCTGTCGGACTTGACTGTGATCCCTGTGGGACAGGACTGTGATCCCTGTGGGACTGGACTGTGATCCCTGTGGGACTGGACTCTGATCCCTGTGGAATTGAACTGTGACCCTGTGGGAATGGACTGTGCTCCCTGTGGGAGTGGATTCTGACCGCTGTGGGTGAGGACTCTGACCCCTATGGGACAGGATCGTAATCCATGTTGGACTTGACTGTGATCCCTGTGCGACTGGACTGTGATCCCTGTGGGACTGGACTGTGAGTCCTGTGGGACTGGACTTTGACCCCTGTGTGATTGGACTGTGATCCCTCTGGGACTGGACTGTGATCCCTGTCGGACTGGACTGTGACCCCTGTGGGATTGGACTGTGATGCCTGTGGGACAGGACTGTGATCGCTGAGGGACTGGACACTGATAACTGTGGGACTGGTCTTTGATCCCCGAGTGATTGGACAATGATTCCTGTTGGACTGGACTGTGTTCCCTGTGGGAAGGACTGTGATCCCTCTAAGACAGGTCTGTGAAGCCTGTGGAATTGGACAGTGAACCCTTAATGACTGGACTGTGATCCCTGTGGGACGGGACTGTGATCCCTGTTGGACTGGAATGTGATCCCTGAGGGACAGGACTGTGACCCCCGTGGGACTGGTCTGTGATCCCTGTTGGACTGGACTGTGATCCCTTAGGGACTGGACTGTGATCCCTGTGGGACTGGACTGTGATCCCTGTGCGACGGGACTGTGATCCCTATGGGATAGGACTGTGATCCTTGTGAGGCTGGACTGCAATCCCTGTGTGACCGGACTTTGACATCTGTGGGACTCAACTGCGAACCTACGAGACTGGAATGTAATCCCTCTGGGACTGGACTGTGACCCCTGTGGGACTGGACTGTAATCCCTGTGGAACTGGGTTGTGATCCCAGTGGGACTTGACTGTGACTCCTGTGGGACTGGACTGTGACACCTGTGGTACTGGACTTTGAAACCTGTGTGATTGGACTTTGATCCCTGTGGGATTGGACTGTGATCTCTGTGCGACAGGACTGTGATCCCTTCGGATCTGGACTGTGAACCCTGTGAGACTGAAAATTGAACCCTGTGGGACTTGACTGTGATCTCTGTGGGACTGGACTGTGAGCTCTGTGGGACTGGACTGTGATCTCTGTGGGACTGGACTGTGATCCCTGTGGGACTGAACTTTGATCGCTGTGGGACTGGACTGTGATCCCTGTGGGACTGGACTGTGAGAACTGTAGGACTGGACTGTGATACCTGTGGGACTGGACTGTGACTCTTGTGGGACTGGACTGTGATCTCTGTGGGACTGGACTGTGATCCCAGTGGGACTGGACTGTGATCGCTGTAGGACTGGACTGTAATACCTGTGGGACTGGACTGTGATCCCTGTGGGAGTGGACTGTGATCCCTGTGGGACTGGACTGTGATCCCTTTGGGACGGGACAGTGACCCCTCTGGGATTGGACTGTGATATCTGTGGGATTGTACTGTGATCCATGTGGGACTGGACTGTGATCCCTGTGGCACTGGACTGTGATCCCTGTGGGAGAGGACTGAGATCCCTGTGGGACTGAACTTTGATCCACGAGTGAGTGGACTGTGGCCCCTGTGGGAGTTCACTGTGATCCCTGTGGGACTGGACAGTGACCCCTGTGAGAATGGACATGAACCCTGTGGAATCAACCGTGATCCCTGTGGGTGTGACTGTGATCCCTGTGGGACTGGACTGTGAGAACTGTGGGACTGGACTGTGATACCTGTGGGACTGGACTGTGACTCTTGTGGGACTGGACTGTGATGTCTGTGGGAATGGACTGTGCTCCCAATGGGACTGGACTGTGATCGCTGTGGGACTGGACTGTAATACCTGTGTGACTGGATTGTGACCCCTGTGGGACTGGACTGTGATCCCTGTGGCACTGGACTGTGACCCCTGTGGGACTGAACTGTGATCCACCAGTGAGTGGACTGTGATCCCTGTGAGAGTGGATTGAGATCCCTGTGGGACTGGACATTGATACCTGTGGCACGGCCTGTGATCCCTGTTGGACTGGACTGTGCTCCATGTTGGACCGGAGTATGATCCATGTGTGATTGGACTGTGATACCTGTGGGACTGGACTGTGATCCCTTTGGGACTGGACTGTGAATCCTGTGGAACTGTACTGCAATCCCTGAGGGACTGGAGTTTGACCAGTGTGGGACTGAACTGCGACTCCAGTGGGACAAGCCTCCGATCCCTGTGGACTGGACTGTGATCCCTCTGGGACTGGACTGTGATCTCTGTGGGACTGGACTGTGATCCCTATGCGACTGGACTGTGACCCCTGTGGTACTGAACTTTGACCCTTGTGGGTTGGAATGTGATCCCTGTGGGACTGGATTGTGTCCTCTGTGGGACTAGACTGTTGTCGCTGTTGAACTGGACTGTGATCCCTGTGGAACTGGACAGTGACCCTGTGGGACTGGACTGTGATAACTATCAGACTGGACTGTGATCCCTGTGGAACTTGACTGTGATCCATGTGGGAATGGACTGTGATACCTGTGGGTCTGGACTGTGATGCCTGTAGGACTGAACTGTGACACTGTGGGAGGGGAATGTGATCACTGTGTGAGTGACTGTGATCCCTGTGGGACTGGACTGAGACAACTGTGTAACTGGACTGTGATAGCTGTGGGACTGGACTTTGACCCCTGTGGGACTGGACTGTGATCCCTGTGGGACAGGACTGTGATCCCTGTGGGACTGGACTTTGACCCCTGTGGGACTGGACTGCGATCCCTGTGAGACTGGAATGTGAACGCTGTGGGACTTGACTCTGATCCCTGTGGGACTGGACTGTGACATCTGTGGGACTGGACTGTTATCACTGTGAGACTGGACTGTGAACCCTGTGGGAGTGGCCGTGGTCCATGTGGGTGTGACTGTGATTCCTGTGAGACTGGACTGTGAGAACTGTGGGACTGGACTGTGATACCTGTGGGACTGGACTGTGATACCTGTGGGACTGGACTGTGACTCTTGTGGGACTGGACTGTGATCTCTGTGGGACTGGACTGTGATCCCAGTGGGACTGGACTGTGATCGCTGTAGGACTGGACTGTAATACCTGTGGGACTGGACTGTGATCCCTGTGGGAGTGGACTGTGATCCCTGTGGGACTGGACTGTGATCCCTTTGGGACTGGACAGTGACCCCTCTGGGATTGGACTGTGATATCTGTGGGATTGTACTGTGATCCATGTGGGACTGGACTGTGATCCCTGTGGGACTGGACTGTGATCTCTGTGGGACTGGACTGTGATCCCTGAGGCACTGGACTGTGATCCCTGTGGGAGAGGACTGAGATCCCTGTGGGACTGAACTTTGATCCACGAGTGAGTGGACTGTGGCCCCTGTGGGAGTGCACTGTGATCCCTGTGGGACTGGACAGTGACCCCTGTGAGAATGGACATGAACCCTGTGGGAGTCAACCGTGATCCCTGTGGGTGTGACTGTGATCCCTGTGGGACTGGACTGTGAGAACTGTGGGACTGGACTGTGATACCTGTGGGACTGGACTGTGACTCTTGTGGGACTGGACTGTGATGTCTGTGGGAATGGACTGTTCTCCCAATGGGACTGGACTGTGATCGCTGTGGGACTGGACTGTAATACCTGTGGGACTGGATTGTGACCCCTGTGGGACTGGACTGTGATCCCTGTGGCACTGGACTGTGACCCCTGTGGGACTGAACTGTGATCCACAAGTGAATGGACTGTGATCCCTGTGAGAGTGGATTGAGATCCCTGTGGGACTGGACATTGATACCTGTGGCACGGCCTGTGATCCCTGTTGGACTGGACTGTGCTCCATGTTGGACCGGAGTATGATCCATGTGTGATTGGACTGTGATACCTGTGGGACTGGACTGTGATCCCTTTGGGACTGGACTGTGAATCCTGTGGAACTGTACTGCAATCCCTGAGGGACTGGAGTTTGACCAGTGTGGGACTGAACTGCGACTCCAGTGGGACAAGCCTCCGATCCCTGTGGACTGGACTGTGATCCCTCTGGGACTGGACTGTGATCTCTGTGGGACTGGACTGTTATCCCTATGCGACTGGACTGTGACCCCTGTGGTACTGAACTTTGACCCTTGTGGGTTGGAATGTGATCCCTGTGGGACTGGATTGTGTCCTCTGTGGGACTAGACTGTTGTCGCTGTTGAACTGGACTGTGATCCCTGTGGAACTGGACAGTGACCCTGTGGGACTGGACTGTGATAACTATCAGACTGGACTGTGATCCCTGTGGAACTTGACTGTGATCCATGTGGGAATGGACTGTGATACCTGTGGGTCTGGACTGTGATGCCTGTAGGACTGAACTGTGACACTGTGGGAGGGGAATGTGATCCCTGTGTGAGTGACTGTGATCCCTGTGGGACTGGACTGAGACAACTGTGTAACTGGACTGTGATAGCTGTGGGACTGGACTTTGACCCCTGTGGGACTGGACTGTGATCCCTGTGGGACAGGACTGTGATCCCTGTGGGACTGGACTTTGACCCCTGTGGGACTGGACTGCGATCCCTGTGAGACTGGAATGTGAACGCTGTGGGACTTGACTCTGATCCCTGTGGGACTGGACTGTGACATCTGTGGGACTGGACTGTTATCACTGTGAGACTGGACTGTGAACCCTGTGGGAGTGGCCGTGGTCCATGTGGGTGTGACTGTGATTCCTGTGAGACTGGACTGTGAGAACTGTGGGACTGGACTGTGATACCTGTGGGACTGGACTGTGATACCTGTGGGACTGGACTGTGACTCTTGTGGGACTGGACTGTGATCTCTGTGGGACTGGACTGTGATCCCAGTGGGACTGGACTGTGATCGCTGTAGGACTGGACTGTAATACCTGTGGGACTGGACTGTGATCCCTGTGGGAGTGGACTGTGATCCCTGTGGGACTGGACTGTGATCCCTTTGGGACTGGACAGTGACCCCTCTGGGATTGGACTGTGATATCTGTGGGATTGTACTGTGATCCATGTGGGACTGGACTGTGATCCCTGTGGGACTGGACTGTGATCTCTGTGGGACTGGACTGTGATCCCTGAGGCACTGGACTGTGATCCCTGTGGGAGAGGACTGAGATCCCTGTGGGACTGAACTTTGATCCACGAGTGAGTGGACTGTGGCCCCTGTGGGAGTGCACTGTGATCCCTGTGGGACTGGACAGTGACCCCTGTGAGAATGGACATGAACCCTGTGGGAGTCAACCGTGATCCCTGTGGGTGTGACTGTGATCCCTGTGGGACTGGACTGTGAGAACTGTGGGACTGGACTGTGATACCTGTGGGACTGGACTGTGACTCTTGTGGGACTGGACTGTGATGTCTGTGGGAATGGACTGTTCTCCCAATGGGACTGGACTGTGATCGCTGTGGGACTGGACTGTAATACCTGTGGGACTGGATTGTGACCCCTGTGGGACTGGACTGTGATCCCTGTGGCACTGGACTGTGACCCCTGTGGGACTGAACTGTGATCCACAAGTGAATGGACTGTGATCCCTGTGAGAGTGGATTGAGATCCCTGTGGGACTGGACATTGATACCTGTGGCACGGCCTGTGATCCCTGTTGGACTGGACTGTGCTCCATGTTGGACCGGAGTATGATCCATGTGTGATTGGACTGTGATACCTGTGGGACTGGACTGTGATCCCTTTGGGACTGGACTGTGAATCCTGTGGAACTGTACTGCAATCCCTGAGGGACTGGAGTTTGACCAGTGTGGGACTGAACTGCGACTCCAGTGGGACAAGCCTCCGATCCCTGTGGACTGGACTGTGATCCCTCTGGGACTGGACTGTGATCTCTGTGGGACTGGACTGTTATCCCTATGCGACTGGACTGTGACCCCTGTGGTACTGAACTTTGACCCTTGTGGGTTGGAATGTGATCCCTGTGGGACTGGATTGTGTCCTCTGTGGGACTAGACTGTTGTCGCTGTTGAACTGGACTGTGATCCCTGTGGAACTGGACAGTGACCCTGTGGGACTGGACTGTGATAACTATCAGACTGGACTGTGATCCCTGTGGAACTTGACTGTGATCCATGTGGGAATGGACTGTGATACCTGTGGGTCTGGACTGTGATGCCTGTAGGACTGAACTGTGACACTGTGGGAGGGGAATGTGATCCCTGTGTGAGTGACTGTGATCCCTGTGGGACTGGACTGAGACAACTGTGTAACTGGACTGTGATAGCTGTGGGACTGGACTTTGACCCCTGTGGGACTGGACTGTGATCCCTGTGGGACAGGACTGTGATCCCTGTGGGACTGGACTTTGACCCCTGTGGGACTGGACTGCGATCCCTGTGAGACTGGAATGTGAACGCTGTGGGACTTGACTCTGATCCCTGTGGGACTGGACTGTGACATCTGTGGGACTGGACTGTTATCACTGTGAGACTGGACTGTGAACCCTGTGGGAGTGGCCGTGATCCATGTGGGTGTGACTGTGATTCCTGTGAGACTGGACTGTGAGAACTGTGGGACTGGACTGTGATACCTGTGGGACTGGACTGTGATACCTGTGGGACTGGACTGTGACTCTTGTGGGACTGGACTGTGATCCCTGTGGGACTGGACTGTGATCTCTGTGGGAGTGGACTGTGATCCCTGTGGGACTGGACAGTGACCTCTGTGGGACTGGACTGTGATCCCTGTGAGACTGGACTGTGAACCCTGTGGGAGTGAACCGTGAGAACTGTGGGACTGGACTGTGATACCTGTGGGACTGGACTGTGACTCTTGTGGGACTGGAATGTGATCTCTGTGGGACAGGACTGTGATCCCAGTGTGACTGGACTGTGATCGCTGTGGGACTGGACTGTAATACCTGTGGGACTGGACTGTGATCCCTGTGGGAGTGGACTGTGATCCCTGTGGGATTGTACTGTGATCCATGTGGGACTGGACTGTGCTCCCAGTGGGACTGGACTGTGATCGCTGTGGGACTGGACTGTAATACCTGTGGGACTGGACTGTGACCCCTGTGGGACTGGACTGTGATCCCTGTGGCACTGGACTGTGACCCCTGTGGGACTGAACTGTGATCCACAAGTGAGTGGACTGTGATCCCTGTGAGAGTGGATTGAGATCCCTGTGGGACGGGACATTGATTCCTGTGGCATGGCCTGTGATCCCTGTTGGACTGGACTGTGCTCCATGTTGGACCGGAGTATGATCCATGTGTGATTGGACTATGATACCTGTGGGACAGGACTGTGATCCCTTTGGGACTGAACTGCGACTCCTGTGGGACAAGCCTCCGATCCCTGTGGACTGGACTGTGATCCCTCTGGGACTGGACTGTGATCTCTGTGGGACTGGACTGTGATCCCTATGCGACTGGACTGTGACCCCTGTGGTACTGAACTTTGACCCTTGTGGGTTGGAATGTGATCCCTGTGGGACTGGATTTTGTCCTCTGTGGGACTCGACTGTTGTCGCTGTTGAACTGGACTGTGATCCCTGTGGAACTGGACAGTGACCCTGTGGGACTGGACTGTGATAACTATGAGACTGGACTGTGATCCCTGTGGAACTGGACTGTGATCCCTGTGGGAATGGACTGTGATACCTGTGGGTCTGGACTGTGATGCCTGTAGGACTGAACTGTGACACTGTGGGAGAGGAATGTAATCCCTGTGTGAGTGACTGTGATCCCTGTGGGACTGGACTGAGACAACTGTGTAACTGGACTGTGATAGCTGTGGGACTGGACTTTGACCCCTGTGGGACTGGACTGTGATCCCTGTGAGACTGGACTGTGACCCCTGTGGGACTGGACTTTGACCCCTGTGGGACTGGACTGTGATCCCTGTGAGACTGGAATCTGAACGCTGTGTGACTTGACTCTGATCCCTGTGGGACTGGACTGTGACCTCTGTGGGACTGGACTGTTATCACTGTGAGACTGGACTGTGAACCCTGTGGGAGTGGCCGTGATCCCTGTGGGTGTGACTGTGTTTCCTGTGAGACTGGACTGTGAGAACTGTGGGACTGGATTGTGATACCTGTGGGACTGGACTGTGACTCTTGTGGGACTGGACATTGATCCCTGTGGGACTGGACTGTGATCCCTGTGGGAGTGGACTGTGATCCCTGTGGGACTGGACAGTGACCTCTGTGGGACTGGACTGTGATCCCTGTGAGACTGGACTGTGAACCCTGTGGGAGTGAACCGTGAGAACTGTGGGACTGGACTTTGATACCTGTGGGACGGGACTGTGACTCTTGTGGGACTGGAATGTGATCTCTGTGGGACAGGACTGTGATCCCAGTGTGACTGGACTGTGATCGCTGTGGGACTGGACTGCAATACCTGTGGGACTGGACTGTGATCCCTGTGGGAGTGGACTGTGATCCCTGTGGGATTGTACTGTGATCCATGTGGGACTGGACTGTGACACCTGTTGGACTGGACTGTGATCCCTGTTAGACTGGACTGTGAAACCTGTGGGACTGGACTGTGAGAACTGTGGGACTGGACTGTGATACCTGTGGGACTGGTCTGTGACTCTTGTGGGACTGGACTGTGATCACTTTGGGACTGGACTGTGATCCCAGTGGGACTGGCCTGTGATCGCTGTGGGACTGGACTGTAATACCTGTGTGACTGGACTGTGATCCCTGTGGGAGTGGACTGTGATTCCTGTGGTGCTGGACTTTGACACCTGTGTGATTGGACTGTGATCCCAGTGGGACTGGACTGTGATCTCTGTGCGACAGGACTGTGATCCCTTCGGATCTGGACTGTGACCCCTGTGAGACTGGACTGTGAACCCTGTGGGACATGACTCTGCTCCCTGTGGGACTGGACTGTGAACTCTGTGGGACTGGACTGTGATCACTGTGAGACTGGACTGTGAACCCTGTGGGAGTGGACCGTGATCTCTGTGGGTGTGACTGTGATTCCTGTGGGACTGGACTTTGAGAACTGTGGGACTGTACTGTGTTACCTGTGGGACTGGACTGTGACTCTTGTGGGACTGGACTGTGATTCTTGTGGGACTGGACTGTGATCCCTGTGGGACTGGACTGTGATCCCTTTGGGAGTGGAATGTGATCCCTGTGGGACTGGACAGTGATCTCTGTGGGACTGGACTGTGATCCCTGTGGGACTGGACTGTGAGAACTGTGGGACTGTACTGTGTTACCTGTGGGACTGGACTGTGACTCTTGTGGGACTGGACTGTGACTCTTGTGGGACTGGAATGTGATCTCTGTGGGACAGAACTGTGATCCCAGTGTGACTGGACTGTAATCGCTGTGGGACTGGACTGTATGACCTGTGGGACTGGACTGTGATCCCAGTGGGAGTGGACTGTGATCCCTGTGGGATTGTACTGTGATCCATGTGGGACTGGACTGTGATCCCTGTGGGACTGGACTGTGATCCCTGTGAGACTGGACTGTGAACCCTGTGGGACTGGACTGTGAGAACTGTGGGACTGGACTGTGATACCTGTGGGAGTGGACTGTGATCCCTGTGGTGCTGGACTTTGACACCTGTGTGATTGGACTGTGATCCCTGTGGGACTGGACTGTGATCTCTGTGCGACAGGACTGTGATCCCTTCGGATCTGGACTGTGACCCCTGTGAGACTGGACTGTGAACCCTGTGGGACTTGACTGTGATCACTGTGGGACTGGACTGTGACCCCTGTGGGACTGGACTGTGATCCCTTTGAGATTGGACTGTGAACACTGTGGGAGTGAACCGTGATCCCTGTGGGTGTGACTGTGATCCCTGTGGGACTGGACTGTGATCTCTGTGGGACTGGACTGTGATCCCTATGCGACTGAACTGTGACCCCTGTGGTACTGGACTTTGACACTTGTGGGTTGGACTGTGATCCTTGTGGGACTGGATTGTCATAACTATGAGACTGGACTGTGGTCCCTGTGGAACTGGACTGTGATCCCTGTGGGAATGGAATGTGACCCTGTGGGACTGGACTGTCATAACTATGAGACTGGACTGTGATCCCTGTGGAACTGGACTGTGATCCCTGTGGGAATGGACTGTGATACCTGTGGGTCTGGACTGTGAAGCCTGTAGGACTGAACGGTGACACTGTGGGAGGGGAATATGATCCCTGTGTGAGTGACTGTGATCCCTGTGGGACTGGACTGAGACAACTGTGTAACTGGACTGTGATAGCTGTGGGACTGGACTTTGACCCCTGTGGGACTGGACTGTGATCCCTGTGGGACTGCACTGCGACCCCTGTGGGACTGGACTTTGACCCCTGTCGGACTGGACTGTGATCCCTGTGAGACTGGACTGTGAACGCTGTGGGTCTTGACTCTGATCCCTGTGGGACTGGACTGTGACCTCTGTGGGACTGGACTGTTATCACTGTGAGACTGGACTGTGAACCCTGTGGGATTGGCCGTGATCCCTGTGGGTGTGACTGTGATTCCTGTGAGACTGGACTGTGAGAACTGTGGGACTGGACTGTGATACCTGTGGGACTGGACTGTGACTCTTGTGGGACTGGACTGTGACTCTTGTGGGACTGGACTGTGATCCCTGTGGGACTGGACTGTGATCCCTGTGGGAGTGGACTGTGATCCCTGTGGGACTGGACTGTGAACCCTGTGGGAGTGAACCGTGAGAACTGTGGGACTGGACTGTGATACCTGTGGGACTGGTCTGTGACGCTTGTGGGACTGGAATGTGATCTCTGTGGGACAGGACTGTGATCCCAGTGTGACTGGACTGTGATCGCTGTGGGACTGGACTGTAATACCTGTGGGACTGGACTATGATCCCTGTGGGAGTGGACTGTGATCCCTGTGGGATTGTACTGTGATCCATGTGGGACTGGACTGTGTCCCCTGTGGGACTGGACTGTGACCCCTGTTAGACTGGACTGTGAAACCTGTGGGACTGGACTGTGAGAACTGTGGGGCTGGACTGTGATACCTGTGGGACTGGACTGTGACTCTTGTGGGACTGGACTGTGATCTCTGTGGGACTGGACTGTGATCCCAGTGGGACTGAACTGTGATCGCTTTGGGACTGGACTGTAATACCTGTGGGACTGGACTGTGATCCCTGTCGGAGTGGACTGTGATCCCTGTGGTGCTGGACTTTGACACCTGTGTGATTGGACTGTGATCCCAGTGGGACTGGACTGTGATCTCTGTGCGACAGGACTTTGATCACTTCGGATCTGGACTGTGACCCCTGTGAGACTGGACTGTGAACCCTGTGGGACTTGACTGTGATCACTGTCAGACTGGACTGTGAACCCTGTGGGAGTGGACCGTGATCCCTGTGGGTGTGACTGTGATTCCTGTGGGACTGGACTGTGAGAACTGTGGGACAGGACTGTGTTACCTGTGGGACTGGACTGTGACTCTTGTGGGACTGGACTGTGATTCTTGTGGGACTGGACTGTGATCCCTGTGGGACTGGACTGTGATCCCTGTGGGAGTGGAAAGTGATCCCTGTGGGACTGGACAGTGACCTTTGTGAGACTGGACTGTGATCCCTGTGAGACTGGACTGTGAACCCTGTGGGAATGAACCGTGAGAACTGTGGGACTGGACTGTTATACCTGTGGGACTGGACTGTTACTCTTGTGGGACTGGAATGTGATCTCTGTGGGACAGGACTGTGATCCCAGTGTGACTGGACTGTGATCGCTGTGGGACTGGACTATAATACCTGTGGGACTGGACTGTGATCCCTGTGGGAGTGGACTGTGATCCCTGTGGGATTCTACTGTGATCCATGTGGGACTGGACTGTGATCCCTGTGGGACTGGACTGTGATCCCTGTGAGACTGCACAGTGAACCCTGTGGGACTGGACTGTGAGAACTGTGGGACTGGACTGTGATACCTGTGGGACTGGACTGTGACTCTTGTGGTACTGGACTGTGATCACTTTGGGACTGGTCTGTGATCCCAGTGGGACTGGACTGTGATCGCTGTGGGACTGGACTGTAATACCTGTGTGACTGGACTGTGATCCCTGTGGGAGTGGACTGTGATCCCTGTGGTGCTGGACATTGACACCTGTGTGATTGGACTGTGATCCCTGTGGGACTGGACTGTGATCTCTGTGCGACAGGACTGTGATCCCTTTGGATCTGGACTGTGACCCCTGTGAGACTGGACTGTGAACCCTGTGGGACTTGATTGTGATCACTGTGGGACTGGACTGTGACCAGTGTGGGACTGGACCGTGATCCCTTTGAGATTGGACTGTGAACCCTGTGGAAGTGAACCGTGATCCCTGTGGGTGTGACTGTGATCCCTGTGGGACTGGACTGTAATACCTGTGGGACTGGACTGACTCTTGTGGGAATGGACTGTGATCTCTGTGGGACTGGACTGTGATCCCAGTGGGACTGGACTGTGATCGCTGTGGGACTGTACTGTAATACCTGTGGGACTGGACTGTGATCCCTGTGGGATTGGACTGTGATCCCTGTGGGACTGGAATGTGATCCACGGGGGACAGGACAGTGAACCCTCTGGGATTGGACTGTGATCCCTGTGGGATTGTACTGTGATCCATGTGAGACTGGACTGTGATGTCTGTGCGACTGGACTGTGATCCATGTGGGACTGGACTGTGCTCGCTGTGGTACTGGACTGTAATACCTGTGGGACTGGACTGTGCCCCCTGTGGGACTGGACTGTGATCCTTGTGGGACTGGACTGTGACCCCTGTGGGACTGAACTGTGATCCACAAGTGAGTGGACTGTGATCCCTGTGAGAGTGGATTCTGATCCCTGTGGGACTGGACTTTGATTCCTGTGGCACGGCCTGTGATTCCAGTTGGACTGGACTATGCTCCATGTTGGACCGGAGTATGATCCATGTGTGATTGGACTGTGATCCCTGTGGGACTGGACTGTGATCCCTTTGGGACTGGACTGTGAATCCTGTGGAACTGAACTGCAATCCCTGTGGGACTGAAGTTTTCCAGTGTGGGACTGAACTGCGACTCCCGTGGGACAAGCCTCCGATCCCTGTGGACTGGACTGTGATCCCTCTGGGACTGGACTTTGATCTCTGTGGGACTGGACTGTGATCCCTATGCGACTGAACTGTGACCCCTGTGGTACTGGACTTTGACCCTTGTGGGTTGGACTGTGATCCTTGTGGGACTGGATTGTCATAACTATGAGACTGGACTGTGATCCCTGTGGAACTGGACTGTGATCCCTGTGGGAATGGATTGTGACCCTGTGGGACTGGACTGTCATAACTATGAGACTGGACTGTGATCCCTGTGGAACTGGACTGTGATCCCTGTGGGAATGGACTGTGATACCTGTGGATCTGGACTGTGAAGCCTGGAGGACTGAACTGTGACACTGTGGGAGGGGAATATGATCCCTGTGTGAGTGACTGTGATCCCTGTGGGACTGGACTGAGACAACTGTGTAACTGGACTGTGATAGCTGTGGGACTGGACTTTGACCCCTGTGGGACTGGACTGTGATCCCTGAAAGACTGCACTGCGACCCCTGTGGGCTTGACCTTGACCCCTGTGGGACTGGACTGTGATCCCTGTGAGACTGGACTGTGAACTCTGTGGGACTGGACTGTGATCCCTGTGGGACTGGACTGTGACTTCTGTGGGACTGGATTGTGATACCTGTGAGACTGGACTGTGAACCCTGTGGGAGTGGACCGTGATCCCTGTGGGTGTGACTCTGATCCCTGTGGGACTGGACTGTGAGAACTGTGGGACTTGACTGTGATAGCTGTGGGACTGGACTGTGACTCTTGTGGGACTGGACTGTGATCTCTGTGGGACTGGACTGTGATCTCAGTGGGACTGGACTGTGATCGCTGTGGGACTGAACTGTAATACCTGTGGGACTGGATTGTGATCCCTGTGGCAGTGGACTGTGATCCCTGTGGGATTGTACTGTCATCCATGTGGGACTGAACTGTGATTCACTAGTGAGTGGACTGTGATCCCTGTGGGACTGGACTGTGATTCCTGCGGGATTGGACTGTGAGAACTGTGGGACTGGAATGTGATACCTGTGGGAGTGTACTGTGATCCCTGTGGGACTGAACAGTGACCTCTGTGGGACTGGACTGTGATCTCTGTGCGACAGGACTGTGATCCCTTCTGATCTGGACTGTGACCCCTGTGAGACTGGACTGTGAACCCTGTGGGACTTGACTCTGATCCCTGTGGGACTGGACTGTGACCTCTGTGGGACTGGACTGTGATCACTGTGAGACTGGACTGTGAACCCTTTGGGAGTGCACCGTGATCCCTGTGGGTGTGACTGTGATTCCTGTGGGACGGGACTGTGAGAACTGTGGGACTGGACTGTGATACCTGTGGGACTGGACTGTGACTCTTGTGGGACTGGACTGTGACTCTTGTGGGACTGGACTGTGATCCCTGTGGGACTGGACTGTGATCCCTGTGGGAGTGGACCGTGATCCCTGTGGGACTGGACAGTGACCTCTGTGGGACTGGACTGTGATCCCTTTGAGACTGGACTGTGAACCATGTGGGAGTGAACCGTGAGAACTGTGGGACTGGACTGTGATATCTGTGGGACTGGACTGTTACTCTTTTGGGACTGGAATGTGATCTCTGTGGGACAGGACTGTGATCCCAGTGTGACTGGACTGTGATCGCTGTGGGACTGGACTGTAATACCTGTGGGACTGGACTGTGATTCCTGTGTGAGTGGACTGTGATCCCTGTGGGATTGTACTGTGATCCATGTGGGACTGGACTTTGATCGCTGTGGGACTGGACTGTGATCCCTGTGAGACTGGACTGTGAACCCTGTGGGACTGGACTGTGATCTCTGTGGGACTGGACTGTGATCTCAGTGGGACTGGACTGTGATCGCTGTGGGACTGGACTGTCATACCTGTGTGACTGGACTGTGATCCCTGTGGGAGTGGACTGTGATCCCTGTGGTGGTGGACTTTGACACCTGTGTGATTGGACTGTGATCCCTGTGCGACTGGACTGTGATCTCTGTGCGACAGGACTGTGATTCCTTCGGATCTAGACTGTGACCCCTGTGAGACTGGACTGTGAACCGTGTGGGAGTGAACCGTGATCCCTGTGGGTGTGACTGTGATCCCTGTGCGACTGGACTGTGACCCCTGTGAGAATGGACATGAACCCTGTGGGAGTCAACCGTGATCCCTGTGGGTGTGACTGTGATCCCTGTGGGACTGGACTGTGAGAACTGTGGGACTGGACTGTGATACCTGTGGGACTGGACTGTGAGCTCTGTGGGACTGGACTGTGATCCCTGTGGGACTGGACTGTGATCCCTGTGGGACTGGACTTTGATCGCTGTGGGACTGGACTGTGATCCCTGTGGGACTGGACTGTGAGAACTGTGGGACTGGACTGTGATACCTGTGGGACTGGACTGTGACTCTTGTGGGACTGGACTGTGATCTCTGTGGGACTGGACTGTGATCCCAGTGGGACTGGACTGTGATCGCTGTAGGACTGGACTGTAATACCTGTGGGACTGGACTGTGATCCCTGTGGGAGTGGACTGTGATCCCTGTGGGACTGGACTGTGATCCCTTTGGGACTGGACAGTGACCCCTCTGGGATTGGACTGTGATATCTGTGGGATTGTACTGTGATCCATGTGGGACTGGACTGTGATCCCTGTGGGACTGGACTGTGATCTCTGTGGGACTGGACTGTGATCCCTGAGGCACTGGACTGTGATCCCTGTGGGAGAGGACTGAGATCCCTGTGGGACTGAACTTTGATCCACGAGTGAGTGGACTGTGGCCCCTGTGGGAGTGCACTGTGATCCCTGTGGGACTGGACAGTGACCCCTGTGAGAATGGACATGAACCCTGTGGGAGTCAACCGTGATCCCTGTGGGTGTGACTGTGATCCCTGTGGGACTGGACTGTGAGAACTGTGGGACTGGACTGTGATACCTGTGGGACTGGACTGTGACTCTTGTGGGACTGGACTGTGAAGTCTGTGGGAATGGACTGTGCTCCCAATGGGACTGGACTGTGATCGCTGTGGGACTGGACTGTAATACCTCTGGGACTGGATTGTGACCCCTGTGGGACTGGACTGTGATCCCTGTGGCACTGGACTGTGACCCCTGTTGGACTGAACTGTGATCCACCAGTGAGTGGACTGTGATCCCTGTGAGAGTGGATTGAGATCCCTGTGGGACTGGACATTGATACCTGTGGCACGGCCTGTGATCCCTGTTGGACTGGACTGTGCTCCATGTTGGACCGGAGTATGATCCATGTGTGATTGGACTGTGATACCTGTGGGACTGGACTGTGATCCCTTTGGGACTGGACTGTGAATCCTGTGGAACTGTACTGCAATCCCTGAGGGACTGGAGTTTGACCAGTGTGGGACTGAACTGCGACTCCAGTGGGACAAGCCTCCGATCTCTTTGGACTGGACTGTGATCCCTCTGGGACTGGACTGTGATCTCTGTGGGACTGGACTGTGATCCCTATGCGACTGGACTGTGACCCCTGTGGTACTGAACTTTGACCCTTGTGGGTTGGAATGTGATCCCTGTGGGACTGGATTGTGTCCTCTCTGGGACTAGACTGTTGTCGCTGTTGAACTGGACTGTGATCCCTGTGGAACTGGACAGTGACCCTGTGGGACTGGACTGTGATAACTATCAGACTGGACTGTGATCCCTGTGGAACTTGACTGTGATCCATGTGGGAATGGACTGTGATACCTGTGGGTCTGGACTGTGATGCCTGTAGGACTGAACTGTGACACTGTGGGAGGGGAATGTGATCCCTGTGTGAGTGACTGTGATCCCTGTGGGACTGGACTGAGACAACTGTGTAACTGGACTGTGATAGCTGTGGGACTGGACTTTGACCCCTGTGGGACTGGACTGTGATCCCTGTGGGACAGGACTGTGATCCCTGTGGGACTGGACTTTGACCCCTGTGGGACTGGACTGCGATCCCTGTGAGACTGGAATGTGAACGCTGTGGGACTTGACTCTGATCCCTGTGGGACTGGACTGTGACATCTGTGGGACTGGACTGTTATCACTTTGAGATTGGACTGTGAACCCTGTGGGAGTGGCCGTGATCCATGTGGGTGTGACTGTGATTCCTGTGAGACTGGACTGTGAGAACTGTGGGACTGGTCTGTGATACCTGTGGGACTGGACTGTGATACCTGTGGGACTGGACTGTGACTCTTGTGGGACTGGACTGTGATCCCTGTGGGACTGGACTGTGATCTCTGTGGGAGTGGACTGTGATCCCTGTGGGACTGGACAGTGACCTCTGTGGGACTGGACTGTGATCCCTGTGAGACTGGACTGTGAACCCTGTGGGAGTGAACCGTGAGAACTGTGGGACTGGACTGTGATACCTGTGGGACTGGACTGTGACTCTTGTGGGACTGGAATGTGATCTCTGTGGGACAGGACTGTGATCCCAGTGTGACTGGACTGTGATCGCTGTGGGACTGGACTGTAATACCTGTGGGACTGGACTGTGATCCCTGTGGGAGTGGACTGTGATCCCTGTGGGATTGTACTGTGATCTCAGTGGGACTGGACTGTGATCGCTGTGGGACTGAACTGTAATACCTGTGGGACTGGATTGTGATCCCTGTGGCAGTGGACTGTGATCCCTGTGGGATTGTACTGTCATCCATGTGGGACTGAACTGTGATTCACTAGTGAGTGGACTGTGATCCCTGTGGGACTGGACTGTGATTCCTGCGGGATTGGACTGTGAGAACTGTGGGACTGGAATGTGATACCTGTGGGAGTGTACTGTGATCCCTGTGGGACTGAACAGTGACCTCTGTGGGACTGGACTGTGATCTCTGTGCGACAGGACTGTGATCCCTTCTGATCTGGACTGTGACCCCTGTGAGACCGAACTGTGAACCCTGTGGGACTTGACTCTGATCCCTGTGGGACTGGACTGTGACCTCTGTGGGACTGGACTATGATCACTGTGAGACTGGACTGTGAACCCTTTCGGAGTGCACCGTGATCCCTGTGGGTGTGACTGTGATTCCTGTGGGACGGGACTGTGAGAACTGTGGGACTGGACTGTGATACCTGTGGGACTGGACTGTGACTCTTGTGGGACTGGACTGTGACTCTTGTGGGACTGGACTGTGATCCCTGTGGGACTGGACTGTGATCCCTGTGGGAGTGGACCGTGATCCCTGTGGGACTGGACAGTGACCTCTGTGGGACTGGACTGTGATCCCTTTGAGACTGGACTGTGAACCATGTGGGAGTGAACCGTGAGAAGTGTGGGACTGGACTGTGATATCTGTGGGACTGGACTGTTACTCTTTTGGGACTGGAATGTGATCTCTGTGGGACAGGACTGTGATCCCAGTGTGACTGGACTGTGATCGCTGTGGGACTGGACTGTAATACCTGTGGGACTGGACTGTGATTCCTGTGTGAGTGGACTGTGATCCCTGTGGGATTGTACTGTGATCCATGTGGGACTGGACTTTGATCGCTGTGGGACTGGACTGTGATCCCTGTGAGACTGGACTGTGAACCCTGTGGGACTGGACTGTGATCTCAGTGGGACTGGACTGTGATCGCTGTGGGACTGGACTGTCATACCTGTGTGACTGGACTGTGATCCCTGTGGGAGTGGACTGTGATCCCTGTGGTGGTGGACTTTGACACCTGTGTGATTGGACTGTGATCCCTGTGCGACTGGACTGTGATCTCTGTGCGACAGGACTGTGATCCCTTCGGATCTAGACTGTGACCCCTGTGAGACTGGACTGTGAACCCTGTGGGACTTGACTGTGATCGCTGTGGGACTGGATTGTGACCTCTGTGGGACTGGACTGTGATCCCTTTGAGATTGGACTGTGAACCCTGTGGGAGTGAACCGTGATCCCTGTGGGTGTGACTGTGATCCCTGTGCGACTGGACTGTGACCCCTGTGATAATGGACATGAACCCTGTGGGAGTCAACCGTGATCCCTATGGGTGTGACTGTGATCCCTGTGGGACTGGACTGTGAGAACTGTGTGACTGGACTGTGATACCTGTGGGACTGGACTGTGAGCTCTGTGGGACTGGACTGTGATCCCTGTGGGACTGGACTGTGATCCCTGTGGGACTGGACTTTGATCGCTGTGGGACTGGTCTGTGATCCCTGTGGGACTGGACTGTGAGAACTGTGGGACTGGACTGTGATACCTGTGGGACTGGACTGTGACTCTTGTGGGACTGGACTGTGATCTCTGTGGGACTGGACTGTGATCCCAGTGGGACTGGACTGTGATCGCTGTAGGACTGGACTGTAATACCTGTGGGACTGGACTGTGATCCCTGTGGGAGTGGACTGTGATCCCTGTGGGACTGGACTGTGATCCCTTTGGGACTGGACAGTGACCCCTCTGGGATTGGACTGTGATATCTGTGGGATTGTACTGTGATCCATGTGGGACTGGACTGTGATCCCTGTGGGACTGGACTGTGATCTCTGTGGGACTGGACTGTGATCCCTGAGGCACTGGACTGTGATCCCTGTGGGAGAGGACTGAGATCCCTGTGGGACTGAACTTTGATCCACGAGTGAGTGGACTGTGGCCCCTGTGGGAGTGCACTGTGATCCCTGTGGGACTGGACAGTGACCCCTGTGAGAATGGACATGAACCCTGTGGGAGTCAACCGTGATCCCTGTGGGTGTGACTGTGATCCCTGTGGGACTGGACTGTGAGAACTGTGGGACTGGACTGTGATACCTGTGGGACTGGACTGTGACTCTTGTGGGACTGGACTGTGATGTCTGTGGGAATGGACTGTGCTCCCAATGGGACTGGACTGTGATCGCTGTGGGACTGGACTGTAATACCTCTGGGACTGGATTGTGACCCCTGTGGGACTGGACTGTGATCCCTGTGGCACTGGACTGTGACCCCTGTTGGACTGAACTGTGATCCACCAGTGAGTGGACTGTGATCCCTGTGAGAGTGGATTGAGATCCCTGTGGGACTGGACATTGATACCTGTGGCACGGCCTGTGATCCCTGTTGGACTGGACTGTGCTCCATGTTGGACCGGAGTATGATCCATGTGTGATTGGACTGTGATACCTGTGGGACTGGACTGTGATCCCTTTGGGACTGGACTGTGAATCCTGTGGAACTGTACTGCAATCCCTGAGGGACTGGAGTTTGACCAGTGTGGGACTGAACTGCGACTCCAGTGGGACAAGCCTCCGATCCCTGTGGACTGGACTGTGATCCCTCTGGGACTGGACTGTGATCTCTGTGGGACTGGACTGTGATCCCTATGCGACTGGACTGTGACCCCTGTGGTACTGAACTTTGACCCTTGTGGGTTGGAATGTGATCCCTGTGGGACTGGATTGTGTCCTCTCTGGGACTAGACTGTTGTCGCTGTTGAACTGGACTGTGATCCCTGTGGAACTGGACAGTGACCCTGTGGGACTGGACTGTGATAACTATCAGACTGGACTGTGATCCCTGTGGAACTTGACTGTGATCCACGTGGGAATGGACTGTGATACCTGTGGGTCTGGACTGTGATGCCTGTAGGACTGAACTGTGACACTGTGGGAGGGGAATGTGATCCCTGTGTGAGTGACTGTGATCCCTGTGGGACTGGACTGAGACAACTGTGGGACTGGACTGTGATACCTGTGGGACTGGACTGTGACTCTTGTGGGACTGGACTGTGACTCTTGTGGGACTGGACTGTGATCCCTGTGGGACTGGACTGTGATCCCTGTGGGAGTGGACCGTGATCCCTGTGGGACTGGACAGTGACCTCTGTGGGACTGGACTGTGATCCCTTTGAGACTGGACTGTGAACCATGTGGGAGTGAACCGTGAGAACTGTGGGACTGGACTGTGATATCTGTGGGACTGGACTGTTACTCTTTTGGGACTGGAATGTGATCTCTGTGGGACAAGACTGTGATCCCAGTGTGACTGGACTGTGATCGCTGTGGGACTGGACTGTAATACCTGTGGGACTGGACTGTGATTCCTGTGTGAGTGGACTGTGATCCCTGTGGGATTGTACTGTGATCCATGTGGGACTGGACTTTGATCGCTGTGGGACTGGACTGTGATCCCTGTGAGACTGGACTGTGAACCCTGTGGGACTGGACTGTGATCTCTGTGGGACTGGACTGTGATCTCAGTGGGACTGGACTGTGATCGCTGTGGGACTGGACTGTCATACCTGTGTGACTGGACTGTGATCCCTGTGGGAGTGGACTGTGATCCCTGTGGTGGTGGACTTTGACACCTGTGTGATTGGACTGTGATCCCTGTGCGACTGGACTGTGATCTCTGTGCGACAGGACTGTGATTCCTTCGGATCTAGACTGTGACCCCTGTGAGACTGGACTGTGAACCCTGTGGGAGTGAACCGTGATCCCTGTGGGTGTGACTGTGATCCCTGTGCGACTGGACTGTGACCCCTGTGAGAATGGACATGAACCCTGTGGGAGTCAACCGTGATCCCTGTGGGTGTGACTGTGATCCCTGTGGGACTGGACTGTGAGAACTGTGGGACTGGACTGTGATACCTGTGGGACTGGACTGTGAGCTCTGTGGGACTGGACTGTGATCCCTGTGGGACTGGACTGTGATCCCTGTGGGAGTGGACTTTG
Source organism: Pristiophorus japonicus (assembly GCF_044704955.1). Taxonomy (NCBI): domain Eukaryota; kingdom Metazoa; phylum Chordata; class Chondrichthyes; family Pristiophoridae; genus Pristiophorus; species Pristiophorus japonicus. The sequence goes on along the minus strand of NC_092004.1, from coordinate 7,962,645 downwards.
ATCGCTGTGGGACTGGACTGTGATCCCTGTGGGACTGGACTGTGAGAACTGTGGGACTGGACTGTGATACCTGTGGGACTGGACTGTGACTCTTGTGGGACTGGACTGTGATCTCTGTGGGACTGGACTGTGATCCCAGTGGGACTGGACTGTGATCGCTGTAGGACTGGACTGTAATACCTGTGGGACTGGACTGTGATCCCTGTGGGAGTGGACTGTGATCCCTGTGGGACTGGACTGTGATCCCTTTGGGACTGGACAGTGACCCCTCTGGGATTGGACTGTGATATCTGTGGGATTGTACTGTGATCCATGTGGGACTGGACTGTGATCCCTGTGGGACTGGACTGTGATCTCTGTGGGACTGGACTGTGATCCCTGAGGCACTGGACTGTGATCCCTGTGGGAGAGGACTGAGATGCCTGTGGGACTGAACTTTGATCCACGAGTGAGTGGACTGTGGCCCCTGTGGGAGTGCACTGTGATCCCTGTGGGACTGGACAGTGACCCCTGTGAGAATGGACATGAACCCTGTGGGAGTCAACCGTGATCCCTGTGGGTGTGACTGTGATCCCTGTGGGACTGGACTGTGAGAACTGTGGGACTGGACTGTGATACCTGTGGGACTGGACTGTGACTCTTGTGGGACTGGACTGTGAAGTCTGTGGGAATGGACTGTGCTCCCAATGGGACTGGACTGTGATCGCTGTGGGACTGGACTGTAATACCTCTGGGACTGGATTGTGACCCCTGTGGGACTGGACTGTGATCCCTGTGGCACTGGACTGTGACCCCTGTTGGACTGAACTGTGATCCACCAGTGAGTGGACTGTGATCCCTGTGAGAGTGGATTGAGATCCCTGTGGGACTGGACATTGATACCTGTGGCACGGCCTGTGATCCCTGTTGGACTGGACTGTGCTCCATGTTGGACCGGAGTATGATCCATGTGTGATTGGACTGTGATACCTGTGGGACTGGACTGTGATCCCTTTGGGACTGGACTGTGAATCCTGTGGAACTGTACTGCAATCCCTGAGGGACTGGAGTTTGACCAGTGTGGGACTGAACTGCGACTCCAGTGGGACAAGCCTCCGATCTCTTTGGACTGGACTGTGATCCCTCTGGGACTGGACTGTGATCTCTGTGGGACTGGACTGTGATCCCTATGCGACTGGACTGTGACCCCTGTGGTACTGAACTTTGACCCTTGTGGGTTGGAATGTGATCCCTGTGGGACTGGATTGTGTCCTCTCTGGGACTAGACTGTTGTCGCTGTTGAACTGGACTGTGATCCCTGTGGAACTGGACAGTGACCCTGTGGGACTGGACTGTGATAACTATCAGACTGGACTGTGATCCCTGTGGAACTTGACTGTGATCCATGTGGGAATGGACTGTGATACCTGTGGGTCTGGACTGTGATGCCTGTAGGACTGAACTGTGACACTGTGGGAGGGGAATGTGATCCCTGTGTGAGTGACTGTGATCCCTGTGGGACTGGACTGAGACAACTGTGTAACTGGACTGTGATAGCTGTGGGACTGGACTTTGACCCCTGTGGGACTGGACTGTGATCCCTGTGGGACAGGACTGTGATCCCTGTGGGACTGGACTTTGACCCCTGTGGGACTGGACTGCGATCCCTGTGAGACTGGAATGTGAACGCTGTGGGACTTGACTCTGATCCCTGTGGGACTGGACTGTGACATCTGTGGGACTGGACTGTTATCACTTTGAGATTGGACTGTGAACCCTGTGGGAGTGGCCGTGATCCATGTGGGTGTGACTGTGATTCCTGTGAGACTGGACTGTGAGAACTGTGGGACTGGTCTGTGATACCTGTGGGACTGGACTGTGATACCTGTGGGACTGGACTGTGACTCTTGTGGGACTGGACTGTGATCCCTGTGGGACTGGACTGTGATCTCTGTGGGAGTGGACTGTGATCCCTGTGGGACTGGACAGTGACCTCTGTGGGACTGGACTGTGATCCCTGTGAGACTGGACTGTGAACCCTGTGGGAGTGAACCGTGAGAACTGTGGGACTGGACTGTGATACCTGTGGGACTGGACTGTGACTCTTGTGGGACTGGAATGTGATCTCTGTGGGACAGGACTGTGATCCCAGTGTGACTGGACTGTGATCGCTGTGGGACTGGACTGTAATACCTGTGGGACTGGACTGTGATCCCTGTGGGAGTGGACTGTGATCCCTGTGGGATTGTACTGTGATCTCAGTGGGACTGGACTGTGATCGCTGCGGGACTGAACTGTAATACCTGTGGGACTGGATTGTGATCCCTGTGGCAGTGGACTGTGATCCCTGTGGGATTGTACTGTCATCCATGTGGGACTGAACTGTGATTCACTAGTGAGTGGACTGTGATCCCTGTGGGACTGGACTGTGATTCCTGCGGGATTGGACTGTGAGAACTGTGGGACTGGAATGTGATACCTGTGGGAGTGTACTGTGATCCCTGTGGGACTGAACAGTGACCTCTGTGGGACTGGACTGTGATCTCTGTGCGACAGGACTGTGATCCCTTCTGATCTGGACTGTGACCCCTGTGAGACCGAACTGTGAACCCTGTGGGACTTGACTCTGATCCCTGTGGGACTGGACTGTGACCTCTGTGGGACTGGACTATGATCACTGTGAGACTGGACTGTGAACCCTTTCGGAGTGCACCGTGATCCCTGTGGGTGTGACTGTGATTCCTGTGGGACGGGACTGTGAGAACTGTGGGACTGGACTGTGATACCTGTGGGACTGGACTGTGACTCTTGTGGGACTGGACTGTGACTCTTGTGGGACTGGACTGTGATCCCTGTGGGACTGGACTGTGATCCCTGTGGGAGTGGACCGTGATCCCTGTGGGACTGGACAGTGACCTCTGTGGGACTGGACTGTGATCCCTTTGAGACTGGACTGTGAACCATGTGGGAGTGAACCGTGAGAAGTGTGGGACTGGACTGTGATATCTGTGGGACTGGACTGTTACTCTTTTGGGACTGGAATGTGATCTCTGTGGGACAGGACTGTGATCCCAGTGTGACTGGACTGTGATCGCTGTGGGACTGGACTGTAATACCTGTGGGACTGGACTGTGATTCCTGTGTGAGTGGACTGTGATCCCTGTGGGATTGTACTGTGATCCATGTGGGACTGGACTTTTATCGCTGTGGGACTGGACTGTGATCCCTGTGAGACTGGACTGTGAACCCTGTGGGACTGGACTGTGATCTCTGTGGGACTGGACTGTGATCGCTGTGGGACTGGACTGTCATACCTGTGTGACTGGACTGTGATCCCTGTGGGAGTGGACTGTGATCCCTGTGGTGGTGGACTTTGACACCTGTGTGATTGGACTGTGATCCCTGTGCGACTGGACTGTGATCTCTGTGCGACAGGACTGTGATCCCTTCGGATCTAGACTGTGACCCCTGTGAGACTGGACTGTGAACCCTGTGGGACTTGACTGTGATCGCTGTGGGACTGGATTGTGACCTCTGTGGGACTGGATTGTGATCCCTTTGAGATTGGACTGTGAACCCTGTGGGAGTGAACCGTGATCCCTGTGGGTGTGACTGTGATCCCTGTGCGACTGGACTGTGACCCCTGTGATAATGGACATGAACCCTGTGGGAGTCAACCGTGATCCCTGTGGGTGTGACTGTGATCCCTGTGGGACTGGACTGTGAGAACTGTGTGACTGGACTGTGATACCTGTGGGACTGGACTGTGAGCTCTGTGGGACTGGACTGTGATCCCTGTGGGACTGGACTGTGATCCCTGTGGGACTGGACTTTGATCGCTGTGGGACTGGTCTGTGATCCCTGTGGGACTGGACTGTGAGAACTGTGGGACTGGACTGTGATACCTGTGGGACTGGACTGTGACTCTTGTGGGACTGGACTGTGATCTCTGTGGGACTGGACTGTGATCCCAGTGGGACTGGACTGTGATCGCTGTAGGACTGGACTGTAATACCTGTGGGACTGGACTGTGATCCCTGTGGGAGTGGACTGTGATCCCTGTGGGACTGGACTGTGATCCCTTTGGGACTGGACAGTGACCCCTCTGGGATTGGACTGTGATATCTGTGGGATTGTACTGTGATCCATGTGGGACTGGACTGTGATCCCTGTGGGACTGGACTGTGATCTCTGTGGGACTGGACTGTGATCCCTGAGGCACTGGACTGTGATCCCTGTGGGAGAGGACTGAGATCCCTGTGGGACTGAACTTTGATCCACGAGTGAGTGGACTGTGGCCCCTGTGGGAGTGCACTGTGATCCCTGTGGGACTGGACAGTGACCCCTGTGAGAATGGACATGAACCCTGTGGGAGTCAACCGTGATCCCTGTGGGTGTGACTGTGATCCCTGTGGGACTGGACTGTGAGAACTGTGGGACTGGACTGTGATACCTGTGGGACTGGACTGTGACTCTTGTGGGACTGGACTGTGATGTCTGTGGGAATGGACTGTGCTCCCAATGGGACTGGACTGTGATCGCTGTGGGACTGGACTGTAATACCTCTGGGACTGGATTGTGACCCCTGTGGGACTGGACTGTGATCCCTGTGGCACTGGACTGTGACCCCTGTTGGACTGAACTGTGATCCACCAGTGAGTGGACTGTGATCCCTGTGAGAGTGGATTGAGATCCCTGTGGGACTGGACATTGATACCTGTGGCACGGCCTGTGATCCCTGTTGGACTGGACTGTGCTCCATGTTGGACCGGAGTATGATCCATGTGTGATTGGACTGTGATACCTGTGGGACTGGACTGTGATCCCTTTGGGACTGGACTGTGAATCCTGTGGAACTGTACTGCAATCCCTGAGGGACTGGAGTTTGACCAGTGTGGGACTGAACTGCGACTCCAGTGGGACAAGCCTCCGATCCCTGTGGACTGGACTGTGATCCCTCTGGGACTGGACTGTGATCTCTGTGGGACTGGACTGTGATCCCTATGCGACTGGACTGTGACCCCTGTGGTACTGAACTTTGACCCTTGTGGGTTGGAATGTGATCCCTGTGGGACTGGATTGTGTCCTCTCTGGGACTAGACTGTTGTCGCTGTTGAACTGGACTGTGATCCCTGTGGAACTGGACAGTGACCCTGTGGGACTGGACTGTGATAACTATCAGACTGGACTGTGATCCCTGTGGAACTTGACTGTGATCCATGTGGGAATGGACTGTGATACCTGTGGGTCTGGACTGTGATGCCTGTAGGACTGAACTGTGACACTGTGGGAGGGGAATGTGATCCCTGTGTGAGTGACTGTGATCCCTGTGGGACTGGACTGAGACAACTGTGTAACTGGACTGTGATAGCTGTGGGACTGGACTTTGACCCCTGTGGGACTGGACTGTGATCCCTGTGGGACAGGACTGTGATCCCTGTGGGACTGGACTTTGACCCCTGTGGGACTGGACTGCGATCCCTGTGAGACTGGAATGTGAACGCTGTGGGACTTGACTCTGATCCCTGTGGGACTGGACTGTGACATCTGTGGGACTGGACTGTTATCACTGTGAGACTGGACTGTGAACCCTGTGGGAGTGGCCGTGATCCATGTGGGTGTGACTGTGATTCCTGTGAGACTGGACTGTGAGAACTGTGGGACTGGACTGTGATACCTGTGGGACTGGACTGTGATACCTGTGGGACTGGACTGTGACTCTTGTGGGACTGGACTGTGATCCCTGTGGGACTGGACTGTGATCTCTGTGGGAGTGGACTGTGATCCCTGTGGGACTGGACAGTGACCTCTGTGGGACTGGACTGTGATCCCTGTGAGACTGGACTGTGAACCCTGTGGGAGTGAACCGTGAGAACTGTGGGACTGGACTGTGATACCTGTGGGACTGGACTGTGACTCTTGTGGGACTGGAATGTGATCTCTGTGGGACAGGACTGTGATCCCAGTGTGACTGGACTGTGACCGCTGTGGGACTGGACTGTAATACCTGTGGGACTGGACTGTGATCCCTGTGGGAGTGGACTGTGATCCCTGTGGGATTGTACTGTGATCCATGTGGGACTGGACTGTGCTCCCAGTGGGACTGGACTGTGATCGCTGTGGGACTGGACTGTAATACCTGTGGGACTGGACTGTGACCCCTGTGGGACTGGACTGTGATCCCTGTGGCACTGGACTGTGACCCCTGTGGGACTGAACTGTGATCCACAAGTGAGTGGACTGTGATCCCTGTGAGAGTGGATTGAGATCCCTGTGGGACGGGACATTGATTCCTGTGGCATGGCCTGTGATCCCTGTTGGACTGGACTGTGCTCCATGTTGGACCGGAGTATGATCCATGTGTGATTGGACTATGATACCTGTGGGACTGGACTGTGATCCCTTTGGGACTGGACTGTGAATCCTGTGGAACTGAACTGCAATCCCTGAGGGACTGGAGTTTGACCAGTGTGGGACTGAACTGCGACTCCTGTGGGACAAGCCTCCGATCCCTGTGGACTGGACTGTGATCCCTCTGGGACTGGATTGTGATCTCTGTGGGACTGGACTGTGATCCCTATGCGACTGGACTGTGACCCCTGTGGTACTGAACTTTGACCCTTGTGGGTTGGAATGTGATCCCTGTGGGACTGGATTTTGTCCTCTGTGGGACTCGACTGTTGTCGCTGTTGAACTGGACTGTGATCCCTGTGGAACTGGACAGTGACCCTGTGGGACTGGACTGTGATAACTATGAGACTGGACTGTGATCCCTGTGGAACTGGACTGTGATCCCTGTGGGAATGGACTGTGATACCTGTGGGTCTGGACTGTGATGCTTGTAGGACTGAACTGTGACACTGTGGGAGAGGAATGAGATCCCTGTGTGAGTGACTGTGATCCCTGTGGGACTGGACTGAGACAACTGTGTAACTGGACTGTGATAGCTGTGGGACTGGACTTTGACCCCTGTGGGACTGGACTGTGATCCCTGTGAGACTGGACTGTGACCCCTGTGGGACTGGACTTTGACCCCTGTGGGACTGGACTGTGATCCCTGTGAGACTGGAATCTGAACGCTGTGTGACTTGACTCTGATCCCTGTGGGACTGGACTGTTATCACTGTGAGACTGGACTGTGAACCCTGTGGGAGTGGCCGTGATCCCTGTGAGTGTGACTGTGTTTCCTGTGAGACTGGACTGTGATACCTGTGGGACTGGATTGTGATACCTGTGGGACTGGACTGTGACTCTTGTGGGACTGGACTGTGACTCTTGAGGGACTGGACATTGATCCCTGTGGGACTGGACTGTGATCCCTGTGGGAGTGGACTGTGATCCCTGTGGGACTGGACAGTGACCTCTGTGGGACTGGACTGTGATCCCTGTGAGACTGGACTGTGAACCCTGTGGGAGTGAACCGTGAGAACTGTGGGACTGGACTTTGATACCTGTGGGACTGGACTGTGACTCTTGTGGGACTGGAATGTGATCTCTGTGGGACTGGACTGTTATCACTGTGAGACTGGACTGTGAACCCTGTGGGAGTGGCCGTGATCCCTGTGGGTGTGACTGTGTTTCCTGTGAGACTGGACTGTGATACCTGTGGGACTGGATTGTGATACCTGTGGGACTGGACTGTGAATCTTGTGGGACTGGACTGTGACTCTTGTGGGACTGGACATTGATCCCTGTGGGACTGGACTGTGATCCCTGTGGGAGTGGACAGTGACCTCTGTGGGACTGGACAGTGACCTCTGTGGGACTGGACTGTGATCCCTGTGAGACTGGACTGTGAACCCTGTGGGAGTGAACCGTGAGAACTGTGGGACTGGACTTTGATACCTGTGGGACTGGACTGTGACTCTTGTGGGACTGGAATGTGATCTCTTTCGGACAGGACTGTGATCCCAGTGTGACTGGACTGTGATCGCTGTGGTCTGGACTGCAATACCTGTGGGACTGGACTGTGATCCCTGTGGGAGTGGACTGTGATCCCTGTGGGATTGTACTGTGATCCATGTGGGACTGGACTGTGACACCTGTTGGACTGGACTGTGATCCCTGTTAGACTGGACTGTGAAACCTGTGGGACTGGACTGTGAGAACTGTGGGACTGGACTGTGATACCTGTGGGACTGGTCTGTGACTCTTGTGGGACTGGACTGTGATCACTTTGGGACTGGACTGTGATCCCAGTGGGACTGGCCTGTGATCGCTGTGGGACTGGACTGTAATACCTGTGTGACTGGACTGTGATCCCTGTGGGAGTGGATTGTGATCCCTGTGGTGCTGGACTTTGACACCTGTGTGATTGGACTGTGATCCCAGTGGGACTGGACTGTGATCTCTGTGCGACAGGACTGTGATCCCTTCGGATCTGGACTGTGACCCCTGTGAGACTGGACTGTGAACCCTGTGGGACATGACTCTGCTCCCTGTGGGACTGGACTGTGAACTCTGTGGGACTGGACTGTGATCACTGTGAGACTGGACTGTGAACCCTGTGGGAGTGGACCGTGATCTCTGTGGGTGTGACTGTGATTCCTGTGGGACTGGACTTTGAGAACTGTGGGACTGTACGCTGTTACCTGTGGGACTGGACTGTGAATCTTGTGGGACTGGACTGTGATTCTTGTGGAACTGGACTGTGATCCCTGTGGGACTGGACTGTGATCCCTTTGGGAGTGGAATGTGATCCCTGTGGGACTGGACAGTGATCTCTGTGGGACTGGACTGTGATCCCTGTGGGACTGGACTGTGAGAACTGTGGGACTGTACTGTGTTAACTGTGGGACTGGACTGTGACTCTTGTGGGACTGGACTGTGACTCTTGTGGGACTGGAATGTGATCTCTGTGGGACAGAACTGTGATCCCAGTGTGACTGGACTGTAATCGCTGTGGGACTGGACTGTATGTCCTGTGGGACTGGACTGTGATCCCTGTGGGAGTGGATTGTGATCCCTGTGGGATTGTACTGTGATCCATGTGGGACTGGACTGTGATCCCTGTGGGACTGGACTGTGATCCCTGTGAGACTGGACTGTGAACCCTGTGGGACTGGACTGTGAGAACTGTGGGACTGGACTGTGATACCTGTGGGAGTGGACTGTGATCCCTGTGGTGCTGGACTTTGACACCTGTGTGATTGGACTGTGATCCCTGTGGGACTGGACTGTGATCTCTGTGCGACAGGACTGTGATCCCTTCGGATCTGGACTGTGACCCCTGTGAGACTGGACTGTGAACCCTGTGGGACTTGACTGTGATCACTGTGGGACTGGACTGTGACCCCTGTGGGACTGGACTGTGATCCCTTTGAGATTGGACTGTGAACACTGTGGGAGTGAACCGTGATCCCTGTGGGTGTGACTGTGATCCCTGTGGGACTGGACTGTAATACCTGTTTGACTGGACTGTGACTGTTGTGGGAATGGACTGTTGTCTCTGTGGGACTGGACTGTGATCCCAGTGGGACTGGACTGTGATCGCTGTGGGACTGGACTGTAATACCTGTGGGACTGGACTGTGATCCCTGTGGGATTGGACTGTGATCCCTGTGGGACTGGACTGTGATCCTTGTGGGACAGGGCAGTGAACCCTCTGGGATTGGACTGTGATCCCTGTGGGATTGTACTGTGATCCATGTGGGACTGGAGTGTGATGTCTGTGCGACTGGACTGTGATCCCAGTGTGACTGGACTGTGATCGCTGTGGTACTGGACGGTAATACCTGTGGGACTGGACTGTGACCCCTGTGGGACTGGACTGTGATCCCTGTGGGACTGGACTGTGACCCCTGTGGGACTGAACTGTGATCCACAAGTGAGTGGACTGTGATCCCTGTGAGAGTGGATTGTGATCCCTGTGGGACTGGACTTTGATTCCTGTGGCACGGCCTGTGATTCCAGTTGGACTGGACTGTGCTCCATGTTGGACCGGAGTATGATCCATGTGTGATTGGACTGTGATCCCTGTGGGACTGGACTGTGATCCCTTTGGGACTGGACTGTGAATCCTGTGGAACTTAACTGCAATCCCTGTGGGACTGAAGTTTTCCAGTGTGGGACTGAACTGCGACTCTGTGGGACAAGCCTCCGATCACTGTGGACTGGACTGTGATCCCTCTGGGACTGGACTGTGATCTCTGTGGGACTGGACTGTGATCCCTATGCGACTGAACTGTGACCCCTGTGGTACTGGACTTTGACACTTGTGGGTTGGACTGTGATCCTTGTGGGACTGGATTGTCATAACGATGAGACTGGACTGTGGTCACTGTGGAACTGGACTGTGATCCCTGTGGGAATGGAATGTGACCCTGTGGGACTGGACTGTCATAACTATGAGACTGGACTGTGATCCCTGTGGAACTGGACTGTGATCCCTGTGGGAATGGACTGTGATACCTGTGGGTCTGGACTGTGAAGCCTGTAGGACTGAACGGTGACACTGTGGGAGGGGAATATGATCCCTGTGTGAGTGACTGTGATCCCTGTGGGACTGGACTGAGACAACTGTGTAACTGGACTGTGATAGCTGTGGGACTGGACTTTGACCCCTGTGGGACTGGACTGTGATCCCTGTGGGACTGGACTGCGACCCCTGTGGGACTGGACTTTGACCCCTGTCGGACTGGACTGTGATCCCTGTGAGACTGGACTGTGAACGCTGTGGGACTTGACTCTGATCCCTGTGGGACTGGACTGTGACCTCTGTGGGACTGGACTGTTATCACTGTGAGACTGGACTGTGAACCCTGTGGGAGTGGCCGTGATCCCTGTGGGTGTGACTGTGATTCCTGTGAGACTGGACTGTGAGAACTGTGGGACTGGACTGTGATACCTGTGGGACTGGACTGTGACTCTTGTGGGACTGGACTGTGACTCTTGTGGGACTGGACTGTGATCCCTGTGGGACTGGACTGTGATCCCTGTGGGAGTGGACTGTGATCCCTGTGGGACTGGACTGTGAACCCTGTGGGAGTGAACCGTGAGAACTGTGGGACTGGACTGTGATACCTGTGGGACTGGTCTGTGACTCTTGTGGGACTGGAATGTGAACCCTGTGGGACATGACTCTGCTCCCTGTGGGACTGGACTGTGAACTCTGTGGGACTGGACTGTGATCACTGTGAGACTGGACTGTGAACCCTGTGGGAGTGGACCGTGATCTCTGTGGGTGTGACTGTGATTCCTGTGGGACTGGACTTTGAGAACTGTGGGACTGTACTGTGTTACCTGCGGGACTGGACTGTGACTCTTGTGGGACTGGACTGTGATTCTTGTGGGACTGGACTGTGATCCCTGTGGGACTGGACTGTGATCCCTTTGGGAGTGGAATGTGATCCCTGTGGGACTGGACAGTGATCTCTGTGGGACTGGACTGTGATCCCTGTGGGACTGGACTGTGAGAACTGTGGGACTGTACTGTGTTACCTGTGGGACTGGACTGTGACTCTTGTGGGACTGGACTGTGACTCTTGTGGGACTGGAATGTGATCTCTGTGGGACAGAACTGTGATACCAGTGTGACTGGACTGTAATCGCTGTGGGACTGGACTGTATGACCTGTGGGACTGGACTGTGACCCCTGTGGGAGTGGACTGTGATCCCTGTGGGATTGTACTGTGATCCATGTGGGACTGGACTGTGATCCCTGTGGGACTGGACTGTGATCCCTGTGAGACTGGACTGTGAACCCTGTGGGACTGGACTGTGAGAACTGGGGGACTGGACTGTGATACCTGTGGGAGTGGACTGTGATCCCTGTGGTGCTGGACTTTGACACCTGTGTGATTGGACTGTGATCCCTGTGGGACTGGACTGTGATCTCTGTGCGACAGGACTGTGATCCCTTCGGATCTGGACTGTGACCCCTGTGAGACTGGACTGTGAACCCTGTGGGACTTGACTGTGATCACTGTGGGACTGGACTGTGACCCCTGTGGGACTGGACTGTGATCCCTTTGAGATTGGACTGTGAACACTGTGGGAGTGAACCGTGATCCCTGTGGGTGTGACTGTGATCCCTGTGGGACTGGACTGTAATACCTGTTTGACTGGACTGTGACTCTTGTGGGAATGGACTGTGGTCTCTGTGGGACTGGACTGTGATCCCAGTGGGACTGGACTGTAATCGCTGTGGGACTGGACTGTAATACCTGTGGGACTGGACTGTGATCCCTGTGGGATTGGACTGTGATCCCTGTGGGACTGGACTGTGATCCTTGTGGGACAGGGCAGTGAACCCTCTGGGATTGGACTGTGATCCCTGTGGGATTGTACTGTGATCCATGTGGGACTGGAGTGTGATGTCTGTGCGACTGGACTGTGATCCCAGTGTGACTGGACTGTGATCGCTGTGGTACTGGACGGTAATACCTGTGGGACTGGACTGTGACCCCTGTGGGACTGGACTGTGATCCCTGTGGGACTGGACTGTGACCCCTGTGGGACTGAACTGTGATCCACAAGTGAGTGGACTGTGATCCCTGTGAGAGTGGATTGTGATCCCTGTGGGACTGGACTTTGATTCCTGTGGCACGGCCTGTGATTCCAGTTGGACTGGACTGTGCTCCATGTTGGACCGGAGTATGATCCATGTGTGATTGGACTGTGATCCCTGTGGGACTGGACTGTGATCCCTTTGGGACTGGACTGTGAATCCTGTGGAACTTAACTGCAATCCCTGTGGGACTGAAGTTTTCCAGTGTGGGACTGAACTGCGACTCTGTGGGACAAGCCTCCGATCACTGTGGACTGGACTGTGATCCCTCTGGGACTGGACTGTGATCTCTGTGGGACTGGACTGTGATCCCTATGCGACTGAACTGTGACCCCTGTGGTACTGGACTTTGACACTTGTGGGTTGGACTGTGATCCTTGTGGGACTGGATTGTCATAACTATGAGACTCGACTGTGGTCCCTGTGCAACTGGACTGTGATCCCTGTGGGAATGGAATGTGACCCTGTGGGACTGGACTGTCATAACTATGAGACTGGACTGTGATCCCTGTGGAACTGGACTGTGATCCCTGTGGGAATGGACTGTGATACCTGTGGGTCTGGACTGTGAAGCTTGTAGGACTGAACGGTGACACTGTGGGAGGGGAATATGATCCCTGTGTGAGTGACTGTGATCCCTGTGGGACTGGACTGAGACAACTGTGTAACTGGACTGTGATAGCTGTGGGACTGGACTTTGACCCCTGTGGGACTGGACTGTGATCCCTGTGGGACTGGACTGCGACCCCTGTGGGACTGGACTTTGACCCCTGTCGGACTGGACTGTGATCCCTGTGAGACTGGACTGTGAACGCTGTGGGACTTCACTCTGATCCCTGTGGGACTGGACTGTGACCTCTGTGGGACTGGACTGTTATCACTGTGAGACTGCACTGTGAACCCTGTGGGAGTGGCCGTGATCCCTGTGGGTGTGACTGTGATTCCTGTGAGACTGGACTGTGAGAACTGTGGGACTGGACTGTGATACCTGTGGGACTGGACTGTGACTCTTGTGGGACTGGACTGTGACTCTTGTGGGACTGGACTGTGATCCCTGTGGGACTGGACTGTGATCCCTGTGGGAGTGGACTGTGATCCCTGTGGGACTGGACTGTGAACCCTGTGGGAGTGAACCGTGAGAACTGTGGGACTGGACTGTGATACCTGTGGGACTGGTCTGTGACTCTTGTGGGACTGGAATGTGATCTCTGTGGGACAGGACTGTGATCCCAGTGTGAATGGACTGTGATCGCTGTGGGACTGGACTGTAATACCTGTGGGACTGGACTATGATCCCTGTGGGAGTGGACTGTGATCCCTGTGGGATTGTACTGTGATCCATGTGGGACTGGACTGTGTCCCCTGTGGGAGTGGACTGTGATCCCTGTTAGACTGGACTGTGAAACCTGTGGGACTGGACTGTGAGAACTGTGGGGCTGGACTGTGATACCTGTGGGACTGGACTGTGACTCTTGTGGGACTGGACTGTGATCTCTGTGGGACTGGACTGTGATCCCAGTGGGACTGAACTGTGATCGCTTTGGGACTGGACTGTAATAACTGTGGAACTGGACTGTGATCCCTGTCGGAGTGGACTGTGATCCCTGTGGTGCTGGACTTTGACACCTGTGTGATTGGACTGTGATCCCAGTGGGACTGGACTGTGATCTCTGTGCGACAGGACTGTGATCACTTCGGATCTGGACTGTGACCCCTGTGAGACTGGACTGTGAACCCTGTGCGACTTGACTGTGATCACTGTCAGACTGGACTGTGAACCCTGTGGGAGTGGACCGTGATCCCTGTGGGTGTGACTGTGATTCCTGAGGGACTGGACTGTGAGAACTGTGGGACAGGACTGTGTTTCCTGTGGGACTGGACTGTGACTCTTGTGGGGCTGGACTGTGATTCTTGTGGGACTGGACTGTGATCCCTGTGGGACTGGACTGTGATCCCTGTGGGAGTGGAAAGTGATCCCTGTGGGACTGGACAGTGACCTCTGTGGTACTGGACTTTGACCCTTGTGGATTGGACTGTGATCCTTGTGGGACTAGATTGTCATAACTATGAGACTGGACTGTGATCCCTGTGGAACTGGACTGTGATCCCTGTGGGAATGGACTGTGATACCTGTGGGTCTGGACTGTGAAGCCTGTAGGACTGAACTGTGACACTGTGGGAGGTGAATGTGATCCCTGTGTGAGTGACTGTGATCCCTGTGGGACTGGACTGATACAACAGTGTAACTGGACTGTGATAGCTGTGGGACTGGACTTTGACCCCTGTGGGACTGCACTGTGATCCCTGTGGGACTGGACTGCAACCCCTGTGGGACTGGACTTTGAACCCTGTGGGACTGGACTGTGATCCCTGTGAGACTGGACTGTGAACTATGTGGGACTGGACTGTGATCCCTGTGGGACTGGACTGTGACCTCTGTGGGACTGGACTGTGATACCTGTGAGACTGGACTGTGAACCCTGTTGGAGTGGACCGTGATCCCTGTGGGTGTGACTGTGATCCCTGTGGGACTGGACTGTGAGAACTGTGGGACTGGACTGTGATAGCTGTGGGACTCGACTGTGACTCTTGTCGGACTGGACTGTGATCTCTGTGGGACAGGACTGTGATCTCAGTGGGACTGGACTGTGATCGCTGTGGGACTGGACTGTAATACCTGTGGGACTGGACTGTGATCCCTGTGGGATTGTACTGTGATCCATGTGGCACTGAACTGTGATCCACTAGTGAGTGGACTGTGATCCCTGTGGGACTGGATAGTGACCCCGCTGGGATTGGACTGTGATCCCTGTGGGACTGGACAGTGTCCCTGTGGGACTGGACTGTGATCCCTGTGGGACAGGGCTGTGACCCCTGTGGGACTGGACAGTGATCCCTGTGGGACTGGACTGCAATACCTGTGGGACCGTAGTTTGACAACTGTGGGACTGAACTGCGACCCCTGTGGACTGGAATGTGATCCCCGTGGGACTGGACAATGAACCCTGTGTGACTGGACTGTGATCCCTGAGGGACTGAAATGTGATCCCTGTGGAACTGGACTGTGATACCTGTGCGTCTGGACTGTGATCCCAGTTGGACAGGACTGTGACCCAAATGAGACTGGACTGTGATCCTTGTTGGGCAGGACTGTGAGACCTGTGGGTCTGGACTGTGATCCCCCTGGGACTGGACAATGATCCCTGTGTGACTGGTCTGTGATTCCTGAGGGACTGGACTGTTCTCCCTGTGGTACTGGACTGAGATTCCTGTGGGACTGAACTGTGATCCACGAGTGAGTGGACTGTGGCCCCCGTGGGAGTGCACTGTGATCCCTGTGGTACTAGACTGTGTTCCCTGTGGGACTGGACTGTGATACCTGTGAGACTGGACTGTGAACCCTGTGGGATTGGAGCGTGATCCCTGTGGGTGTGACTGTGATCCCTGTGGGACTGGACTGTGAGAACTGTGGGACTGGACTGTGATAGCTGTGGGACTGAACTTTGATCCCTGTGGGACTGGACTGTGATCCTTGTGGGACTGGACTGTGACCCCTGTGGGACTGGACTTTGACCCCTGTGGGACTGGACTGTGATCCCTGTGAGAGTGGACTGTGAACCCTGTGGGACTTGACTCTGATCCCTGTGGGACTGGACTGTGACCTCTGTGGGACTGGACTGTTATCTCTGTGAGACTGCACTGTGAACCCTGTGGGAGTGGACCGTGATCACTGTGGGTGTGACTGTGATCCCTGTGGGACTGGTCTGTGAGAACTGTGGGACTGGACTGTGATGCATGTGGGACTGGACTGTGATCCCTGTGGGATTGTACTGTGATCCATGTGAGACTGAACTGTGATCCACTAGTGAGTGGACTGTGATCCCTGTGGGACTGGAAAGTGACCCCGCTGGGATTGGACTGTGATCCCTGTGGGATTGTACTGTGCTCCATGTGGGACTGAACTGTGACCCCGATGGGACTGGACAGTGATCCCTGTGGGACTGGACTGCAATACCTGTGGGACCTTAGTTTGACAACTGTGGGACTGAACTGCGACCCCTGTGGATTGGTCTGTGATCCATGTTGGACTGGACATTGATCCCTGTGGGACTGGACTTTGATCCCTGTGGGACTGGATTGTGATCCCTGTGGGACTGGACTGTGATCTCTGAGGGACTGGAGTGTGATCCATGTGGACTGGACTGTGATCCCTGTGGGACTGGACTGCAATCCCTGTGGGACCGGAGTTTGTCACCTCCGGGAATGGACTGTGACCTCTGTGGGACAAGAGCGTGATCCCTGTGGGACTGGACTGTGAAATCTGTGGGACTGGACAGTGATCCCTGTCGGACTGAACTGTGACCCTGTGGGAGTGGACTGTGATCGCTGTGTCGGTGACTGATCCCTGTGGGATTGGACTCTGACAGCTATGGGACAGGAATCTGAACCCAGTGCGACTGGACTGTGACCCCGATGGGACTGGACTTTGAACTCTGGGTGACTGGACTGTGATCCCTGTGGGACTGGACTGTGATCTCTGTGGGACTGGACAATGTTCCTTGCGGGATTGGACATTGATCCCTGCGGGACTTGACTGTGAACCCGGTGGTACTGGACGGTGGTCCCTGCAGGACATGACCGTGATCCCTGTGGGTCTGGACTGTGAACCCTGTGTGACAGGACTGTGACCCCTGTGGGATTGGACTGTGATCCGTGTGGGACTGGACTCTTTCTCCTGTGGGACTGGACTGTGATCCCCGTGGAACTGGCCTGTGACCCCGTGGGACTGGACAATGATCCATGTGTGACTGGTCTGTGACCCCTGTGAGACTGGACTGTGATCCCAGTGGAACTGGACTGTGATACCTGCGGGTCTGGACTGTGATCCCTGTGGGATTGGACTGTGACCGCTGTGGGATTGGACTTTGACCACTGTGGGACTGGACTGTGATCCTTGTGGGAAGTTTCTGTGTTCCCTTTGGGACTGCTCTGTGATCCTGTGGGGATGGACTGTGATCCCTGTGGGACGGGACTGTGATCCTTTGGGACTGGACTGTGATCCTTGTGGGACTGGACTGTGATCCCTGTGGAACTGGACTGTGACCGCTGTGGGATTGGACAGTGACCGCTGTGGGATTGGACTGTGATCCCTGTGGGACTGGACTGTGACCTCTGTGGGACAGGACTGTGATCCCTGTGGGACTGGCCTGTGATCCCCGTGGGACTGGACAATGATCCCAGTGGGACTGGACTGTGATCCATGTGGGACTCGTCTGTGAACCCTGTGGGACAGTACTGAGATCCCTGTGGGACTGGTCTGTGATCCCTGTGGAACTGGACTGTTATACCTGTGGGTCTGGACTGTGATCCCTGTGGGACTGGACTGTGATCCATGTGGGACGGGAGTTTGACGCCTGTGGGACTGAACTGCGACCCATGTGGGACTGGACGTTGACCTCTGTGGGATTGGACAGTGACCCATGAGGGACTGGACTGTGACCCCTCTGGGACAGTACTGCAATTCCTGTGGGATTGGACTGTGACCCCTGTAGGGCTGGACTGTGATCCATTTGGGACTAGACTGTGAACCCTTCGGGAATGTACTGCGATCCCTGTGGGACAGGACTGTGACCACTGTGGGACAGTACTATGATACCTTTGGCCCTGAATTGTGATCCCTGTACGATTGGACTGTGATCCGTGTGGGACTGGACTGTGATCCCTGTTGGACAGAACTGTTATCCCTGTGGGACTGGACTGTGATCCCTGTTGGACAGAACTGTGACCCCTGTTGGACTGGACTGCGATCTCTGTGGGACAGGACTGTGATTCCTGTGGGACTCGTCTGTGATCCCCGTGGGACTGGACAATGATCCCTGTGGGACTGCACTGTGATCCCTGTGGAACTGGATTGTGATACCTGTGGGATTGGACTGTGACCCCTGCGGGACTGGACTGTGATCCCTGTGGGTGTGGACGGTGATACCCGTGGGACTAGACAATGATCATGTGGGACTGGACTGTGACCCCTGTGAGACTGGACTATGATCCTAGTGGAACTGGACTTTGATACCTGTGCGTCTGTATGTGAAACCAGAGGGAAGGTACTGTGTTCCCTTTGGAACTGTACTTTGATCCCTGTGGGACTGCACTGTGATCCCTGAGGAACTGGATTGTGATACCTGTGGGACTGGACTGTGACCCCTGCGGGACTGGACTGTGATCCCTGTGGGACTGGACTGTGATCCCTGTGGGACTGGACTGTGATCCCTGTGGGATTGGACTGTGACCCCTGTGGGACTGGACTGTGATCCCTGTGGGACTGGACTGTGACCCCTGTGGGACTGGACTGTGACCCCTGAGGGTCTGGACTGTGATCCCTGTGGGAATGGAATGTGATCCCTGTGGGACTGGTCTGTGACCCCTGTGGATTGGACGTTGATCCCTGTGGGATTGGAGAATGATCCCATTTGGGACTGGACTGTGATCCCTGAGGGACTGGGGTGTGATCCCTGTGGTACTGGACAGTAATCATTTTGGGACTGGATTGTGATCCCTGTGGGACTTGACTGTGACCCCTGTGGGACAGGACTGTGATCCCGTTGGGACTGGACTATGATCAATGTGGGACTGGACTGTGACCCCTGTGGGACTGGACTCTGTTCTCTGTGGGACTGGACTGTGATCCATGTGGGACTGGACTGTGATCCATGTGGGACTGCACAGTGATCCCTGTAGGACTTGACTGTGACCCCTGTGGGACTGGACTCTGACCCCTGTGAGACTGGACTGTGATCTCTGTGGGTCTGGACTGTGATCCCTGTGGGAATGGACTGTGAATCCCTGTGGGACTGGTCTGTGACCCCTGTGGGATTGGACTGTGATCCCTGTGGGATTGGAGTATGATCCCATTTGGGATTGGACAGTGATCACTGTGGGACAGGACATTGATCCTTGTGTCTGTGGACGGTGATACCCGTGGGACTAGACAATGATCATGTGGGACTGGACTGTGACCCCTGTGAGACTGGACTATGATCCCAGTGGAACTGGACTGTGATACCTGTGGGTCGGGTCTGTGAAACCAGAGGGAAGATACTGTGTTCCCTTTGGGACTGGACTGTGATCCCTGTGGGTGTGCACTGTGATCCCTGTGGAACTGGACTGTAATACCTGTGGGACTGAACTGTGAACCCTGTGGGTCTGGACTGTGATCCCTTTGGGACTGGACTACAATCCCTCTGGGACCGGCGTTTGACCCCTGTGGGAGTGAACTGCGACCACTCTGGGAATGGACTTTGATCCATGTGGGACTCGAGTGCGATCACTGTGGGACAGGACTCTGATTCCTGTGGGAATGGACTGAGACCCTTGTGGGACTGGACTGTGATACATGTGGGACTACCTGGGACCCCATTGGGACTGGACTGTGATCCCTGTGGGACTGGACTGTGATCCCGGTGGGTCTCGACTGCGATCCCTATGGGACTGGACTGTTATCCCTGTGGGCGTGGACTGTGTCCACTTTTGGACTGGACTGTTGTCCATGTGGGACTGAACTGTGAGCCCTGTGGGACGGGACTGTGATCCCTGTGGGAATGGACTGTGGTCCCTGTGGGACTGATCTGTGACCCCTGTGGGATTGGACAGTGATCACTGTGGGACAGGACTGTGATCCATGTGGGTCTGGACGGTGATACCCGTGGGACTGGATAATGATCCATGTGTGACTGGACTGTGACCCCTGTGAGACTGGACTATGATCCTAGTGGAACTGGACTCTGATACCTGTGCGTCTGTAATGTGAAACCAGAGGGAAGGTACTGTGTTCCCTTTGGGACTGTACTTTGATCCCTGTTGGACTGCACTGTGATCCCTGTGGAACTGGATTGTGATACCTGTGGGACTGGACTGTGACCCCTGTGGGACTGGACTGTGATCCCTGTGGGACTGGACTGTGATCCCTGTGGGATTGGACTGTGACCACTGTGGGACTGGACTGTGATCCATGTGGGACTGGACTGTGATCCATGTGGGACTGCACAGTGATCCCTGTAGGACTTGACTGTGACCCCTGTGGGACTGGACTCTGACCCCTGTGAGACTGGACTGTGATCTCTGTGGGTCTGGACTGTGATCCCTGTGGGAATGGACTGTGATCCCTGTGGGACTGGTCTGTGACCCCTGTGGGATTGTACTGTGATCCCTGTGGGATTGGAGTATGATCCCATTTGGGATTGGACAGTGATCACTGTGGGACAGGACATTGATCCTTGTGTCTGTGGACGGTGATACCCGTGGGACTAGACAATGATCATGTGGGACTGGACTGTGACCCCTGTGAGACTGGACTATGATCCCAGTGGAACTGGACTGTGATACCTGTGGGTCGGGTCTGTGAAACCAGAGGGAAGATACTGTGTTCCCTTTGGGACTGGACTGTGATCCCTGTGGGTGTGCACTGTGATCCCTGTGGAACTGGACTGTAATACCTGTGGGACTGAACTGTGAACCCTGTGGGTCTGGACTGTGATCCCTTTGGGACTGGACTACAATCCCTCTGGGACCGGCGTTTGACCCCTGTGGGAGTGAACTGCGACCACTCTGGGAATGGACTTTGATCCATGTGGGACTCGAGAGCGATCACTGTGGGACTTTACTCTGATTCCTGTGGGAATGGACTGAGACCCTTGTGGGACTGGACTGTGATACATGTGGGACTACCTGGGACCCCATTGGGACTGGACTGTGATCCCTGTGGGACTGGACTGTGATCCCGGTGGGTCTCGACTGCGATCCCTATGGGACTGGACTGTTATCCCTGTGGGCGTGGACTGTGTCCACTTTTGGACTGGACTGTTGTCCATGTGGGACTGAACTGTGAGCCCTGTGGGACGGGACTGTGATCCCTGTGGGAATGGACTGTGGTCCATGTGGGACTGATCTGTGACCCCTGTGGGATTGGACAGTGATCACTGTGGGACAGGACTGTGATCCATGTGGGTCTGGACGGTGATACCCGTGGGACTGGATAATGATCCATGTGTGACTGGACTGTGACCCCTGTGAGACTGGACTATGATCCAAGTGGAACTGGACTCTGATACCTCTGCGTCTGGACTGTGAAACCAGAGGGAAGGTACTGTGTTCCCTTTGGGACTGCACTGTGATCCCTGAGGGACTGCAAGTGATCCCTGTGGAACTGGATTGTGATACATGTGGGACAGGACTGTGACCCCTGCGAGACTGGACTGTGATCCCTGTGGGACTGGACTGTGATCCCTGTGGGATTGGACTGTGACCCCTGTGGGACTGGACTGTGATCCCTGTGGGACTGGACTGTGACCCCTGTGTGTCTCGACTGCGATCCCTATGGGACTGGACTGTTATCCCTGTGGGAGTGGACTGCGCCCCCTGTTGGACTGGACTGTTGTCCATGTGGGACTGAACTGTGAGCCCTGTGGGACGGGACTGTGATCCCTGTGGGAATGGACTGTGGTCCCTGTGGGACTGATCTGTGACCTCTGTGGGATTGGACAGTGATCACTGTGGGACAGGACTGTGATCCCTGTGGGTCTGGACGGTGATACCCGTGGGACTGGATAATGATCCATGTGGGACTGGACTGTGACCCCTGTGAGACTGGACTATGATCCTAGTGGAACTGGACTCTGATACCTGTGCGTCTGTACTGTGAAACCAGAGGAAAGGTACTGTGTTCCCTTTGGAACTGTACTTTGATCCCTGTGGGACTGCACTGTGATCCCTGTGGAACTGGATTGTGATACCTGTGGGACTGGACTGTGACCCCTGCGGGACTGGACTGTGATCCCTGTGGGACTGGACTGTGATCCCTGTGGGACTGGACTGTGATCCCTGTGGGATTGGACTGTGACCACTGTGGGACTGGACTGTGATCCCTGTGGGACTGGACTGTGACCCCTGTGGGACTGGACTGTGACCCCTGAGGGTCTGGACTGTGATCCCTGTGGGAATGGAATGTGATCCCTGTGGAACTGGTCTGTGACCCCTGTGGGATTGGACTGTGATCCCTGTGGGATTGGAGTATGATCCCATTTGGGATTGGACAATGATCCCTGTGGGACAGGACATTGATCCCTGTGGGTGTGGACGGTGATACCCGTGGGACTGGACAATGATCATGTGGGACAGGACTGTGATCCCTGAGGGACTGGGGTGTGATCCCTGTGGTACTGGACAATAATCATTTTGGGACTGGATTGTGATCCCTGTGGGACTTGACTGTGACCCCTGTGGGACAGGACTGTGATCCCGTTGGGACTGGACTATGATCAATGTGCGACTGGACTGTGACCCCTGTGGGACTGGACTCTGTTCTCTGTGGGACTGGACTGTGATCCATGTGGGACTGGACTGTGATCCATGTGGGACTGCACAGTGATCCCTGTAGGACTTGACTGTGACCCCTGTGGGACTGGACTCTGACCCCTGTGAGACTGGACTGTGATCTCTGTGGGTCTGGACTGTGATCCCTGTGGGAATGGACTGTGATCACTGTGGGACTGGTCTGTGACCCCTGTGGGATTGGACTGTGATCCCTGTGGGATTGGAGTATGATCCCATTTGGGATTGGACAGTGATCCCTGTGGGACAGGACATTGATCCCTGTGGGTGTGGACGGTGATACCCGTGGGACTAGACAATGATCATGTGGGACTGGACTGTGACCCCTGTGAGACTGGACTATGATCCCAGTGGAACTGGACTGTGATACCTGTGGGTCTGGACTGTGAAACCAGAGGGAAGGTACTGTGTTCCCTTTGGGACTGGAGTGTGATCCCTGTGGGTGTGCACTGTGATCCCTGTGGGACTGGACTGTGATCCCGATGGGTCTCGACTGCGATCCCTATGGGACTGGACTGTGATCCCTGTGGGACTGACTGTGACCCCTGTGGGACAGTACTGTGAGCTCTGTGGGAATGGACTGTGTTCCCTGTGGGATTGGACTGTTACACCTGTGGGACAGTACTGTGATCCCTGTGGGCTGGACTGTGAACCTTTGCAACTGGACTGTGATCCCTGTAGGATTCTACTGTGACCCCTGTGGGACTGAACTGTGATCCCTGTGGGATTGGACTGTGATCCCTGTGAGACTGACTGCGACGCCAGAGGGACTGGACTGTGATCCCTGTTGGAAAGGACTATGATCCCTGTATGATTGGACTGTGAACCCTGAGGTATTGGGATGTGATCCCTGTGGGTCTGGACTGTGAACCCTGTGGGACTGGACTCTGTTCCCTTTTGGAATGAACTATGATCCCTTTGGGACTGGACTGCAATCCCTGTGGGACCGGAGTTTGACCCCTGTGGGAGTGAACTGCGACCACTCTGGGAATGGACTTTGATCCCTGTGGAACTCGACTGAGATCCCTGTGGGACAGGACTGTGACCACAGTGGGACTCGACTGTGATCCCTGTGGGTCTGGACTGTGAACCCTCTGGGACTGGACGGTGACCACAGTGGACTGGACTGCGATCCCGGTGGGAGTCGACTGCGATCCCTGTGGGTCTGGACTGTGGTCCCGGTGGGTCTCAACTGCGATCCCTGTGGGACTGGACTGTTGTACCTGTGGGACTGGACTGAGTCCCCTGTTGGACTGGACTGATGTCCCTGTGGGACTGGACTGTGATCCCTGTGGGACGGGACTGTGATTCCTGTGCGACAGGACTGTGACCCCTATGGAACTGATGAATATCTGTGGAACTGGAATGTGATATATTTTGGTCTGGACTGTGAACCCTATGGGAGGCAACTGTGATCCCTTTGGGACTGGACTGTGATACCTGTGGGACTGGACTGTGAACCCTGCGGTATTGGACTGTGATCCATGTGGGACTGATGTGTGATTCCCGTAGGACTGGACAATGATCCCTGTGGGACTCGACTGTGATCTCTGAGGGACTGGACTGTAATTACTGTGGACTGAATTGTGATCCCTGTGGGACTTTACTGTGACTCAAGTGGGACTGGACTGTGAACCCTGTGGGACTGGACTGTGATTCCTGTGGATTTGGAGTGTGATCCCTGTGGAATTGGACTGTGATCCCTGTGTGCCTGGACTCTGATCCCTGTGGGACTGGACTGTGATCCTTGTGGGTCAGGACTGTGCAGCTTGTGGGATTGGACTTTGAGCCCTGTGTGAATGGACTGTGATCTCTGTGGGACTGGACAGCGATCCATTTGGGACTAGACTGTGATCACAGTGGGACAGGACTGTGATCTCTGTGGGACTGTACTTTGATCACTGTGGGACTGGACTGTGATCCCTTTGGGACTAGAAAGTGATCCCTGTGTTACTGGACAGTGATCCATGTGGGACTAGACTGAGATACCTATGGGTCAGGACTGTGATCTCTGTGGGACTGGACTGTGATGCATGTGGGACTGGACATTGTTCCCTGTGGGACTGGACTTTGATCACTGTGGGACTGGACAGTGATCTCTGTGGGATTGGATTGTGATCCCTGTGGGACAGGACTGTGATCTCTGTGGGACTTGACTGTGATCACTGTTGGAATGGACTGTGATCTTTGTGGGACTGGACTGTGATCCATGTGGGACTGGACATTGATCCCATGCGGACTCGAATTTGATACCAGTGGGACTGGACTGTGATCCCTGTGGGACTGGACTGTGATCGCTGTGGGACTGGAGTGTGATCCCTGTGGGACTGGACTGTGATCCCAGTAGGACTGGACTGTGATCCATGTGTGACTGGACTGTGACCACGATGGGACTGGACTGTGATACCTGTGGGACAGAAGGATGATCCCTGTGGGACTGAAATGTTATCCCTGTGGTACTGGACCGTGATCCATGTGGGTCTGGACTGTGATCCCTTTGGGACTGGACTACCATCCCTCTGGGACCGGCGTTTGACCCCTGTGGGAGTGACCTGCGACCACTCTGGGAATGAACTTTGATCCCTGTGGGACTCGAGTGCGATCCCTGTGGGACAGGACTCTGATTCCTGTGGGAATGGACTGAGAACTTTGTGGGACTGGACTGTGATACATGTGGGACTGGACTGCGACCCCATTGGGACTGGACTGTGATCCCTGTGGGACTGGACTGTGATCCCGGTGGGTCTCGACTGCGATCCCTATGGGACTGGACTGTTATCCTGTGGGAGTGGACTGTGTCCCCTGTTGGACTGGACTGTTGTCCATGTGGGACTGAACTGTGAGCCCTGTGGGACGGGACTGTGATCCCTGTGGGAATGGACTATGATCCTAGTGGAACTTGACTCTGATACCTCTGCGTCTGGACTGTGAAACCAGAGGGAAGGTACTGTGTTCCCTTTGGGACTGTACTGTGATCCCTGTGGGACTGCACTGTGATCCCTGTGGAACTGGATTGTGATACCTGTGGGACAGGACTGTGACCCCTGCGGGACTGGACTGTGATCCCTGTGGGACTGGACTGTGATCCCTGTGGGACTGGACTGTGATCCCTGTGGGATTGGACTGTGACCCCTGTGGGACTGGACTGTGATCCCTGTGGGACTGGACTGTGACCCCTGTGGGTCTCGACTGCGATCCCTATGGGACTGGACTGTTATCCCTGTGGGAGTGGACTGTGCCCACTGTTGGACTGGACTGTTGTCCATGTGGGACTGAACTGTGAGCCCTGTGGGACGGGACTGTGATCCCTGTGGGAATGTACTGTGGTCCCTGTGGGACTGATCTGTGATCCCTGTGGGATTGGACAGTGATCACTGTGGGACAGGACTGTGATCCCTGTGGGTCTGGACGGTGATACCCGTGGGACTGGATAATGATCCATGTGGGACTGGACTGTGACCCCTGTGAGACTGGACTATGATCCTAGTGGAACTGGACTCTGATACCTGTGCGTCTGTAATGTGAAACCAGAGGGAAGGTACTGTGTTCCCTTTGGGACTGTACTTTGATCCCTGTTGGACTGCACTGTGATCCCTGTGGAACTGGATTGTGATACCTGTGGGACTGGACTGTGACCCCTGCGGGACTGGACTGTGATCCCTGTGGAACTGGACTGTGATCCCTGTGGGACTGGACTGTGATCCCAGTGGGATTGGACTGTGACCCCTGTGGGACTGGACTGTGATCCCTGTGGGACTGGACTGTGATCCCTGTGGGACTGGACTGTGATCCCAGTGGGATTGGACTGTGACCCCTGTGGGACTGGACTGTGATCCCTGTGGGACTGGACTGTGACCCCTGTGGGACTGGACTGTGATCCCAGTGGAACTGGACTGTGATACCTGTGGGTCTGGACTGTGAAACCAGAGGGAAGGTACTGTGTTCCCTTTGGGACTGGACTGTGATCCCTGTGGGTGTGCACTGTGATCCCTGTGGAACTGGACTGTAATACCTGTGGGACTGAACTGTGAACCCTGTGGGTCTGGACTGTGATCCCTTTGGGACTGGACTACAATCCCTCTGGGACCGGCGTTTGACCCCTGTGGGAGTGAACTGCGACCACTCTGGGAATGGACTTTGAGCCCTGTGGGACTCGAGTGCGATCCCTGTGGGACAGGACTCTGATTCCTGTGGGAATGGACTGAGACCCTTGTGGGACTGGACTGTGATACATGTGGGACTACCTGCGACCCCATTGGGACTGGACTGTGATCCCTGTGGGACTGGACTGTGATCCCGGTGGGTCTCGACTGCGATCCCTATGGGACTGGACTGTGATCCCTGTGGGACTGACTGTGACCCCTGTGGGACAGTACTGTGAGCTCTGTGGGAATGGACTGTGTTCCCCGTGGGATTGGACTGTTACACCTGTGGGACAGTACTGTGATCCCTGTGGGCTGGACTGTGAACCTTTGCAACTGGACTGTGATCCCTGTAGGATTCTACTGTGACCCCTGTGGGACTGAACTGTGATCCCTGTGGGATTGGACTGTGATCCCTGTGAGACTGACTGCGACGCCTGATGGGATTGGACTGTGATCCCTGTTGGAAAGGACTATGATCCCTGTATGATTGGACTGTGAACCCTGAGGTATTGGGATGTGATCCCTGTGGGTCTGGACTGTGAACCCTGTGGGACTGGACTCTGTTCCCTTTTGGAATGAACTGTGATCCCTTTGGGACTGGACTGCAATCCCTGTGGGACCGGAGTTTGACCCCTGTGGGAGTGAACTGCGACCACTCTGGGAATGGACTTTGATCCCTGTGGAACTCGACTGAGATCCCTGTGGGACAGGACTGTGACCACAGTGGGACTCGACTGTGATCCCTGTGGGTCTGGACTGTGAACCCTGTGGGACTGGACGGTGACCACAGTGGACTGGACTGCGATCCCGGTGGGAGTCGACTGCGATCCCTGTGGGTCTGGACTGTGGTCCCGGTGGGTCTCAACTGCGATCCCTGTGGGACTGGACTGTTGTACCTGTGGGACTGGACTGAGTCCCCTGTTGGACTGGACTGATGTCCCTGTGGGACTGGACTGTGATCCCTGTGGGACGGGACTGTGATTCCTGTGCGACAGGACTGTGACCCCTATGGAACTGATGAATATCTGTGGAACTGGAATGTGATATATTTTGGTCTGGACTGTGAACCCTATGGGAGGCAACTGTGATCCCTTTGGGACTGGACTGTGATACCTGTGGGACTGGACTGTGAACCCTGCGGTATTGGACTGTGATCCATGTGGGACTGATGTGTGATCCCCGTAGGACTGCACAATGATCCCTGTGGGACTCGACTGTGATCTCTGAGGGACTGGACTGTAATTACTGTGGACTGAATTGTGATCCCTGTGGGTCTCTACTGTGACTCAAGTGGGACTGGACTGTGAACCCTGTGGGACTGGACTGTGATTCCTGTGGATTTGGAGTGTGATCCCTGTGGAATTGGACTGTGATCCCTGTGTGCCTGGACTCTGATCCCTGTGGGACTGGACTGTGATCCTTGTGGGTCAGGACTGTGCAGCTTGTGGGATTGGACTTTGAGCCCTGTGTGAATGGACTGTGATCTCTGTGGGACTGGACAGCGATCCATTTGGGACTAGACTGTGATCACAGTGGGACAGGACTGTGATCTCTGTGGGACTGTACTTTGATCACTGTGGGACTGGACTGTGATCCCTTTGGGACTCGAAATTAATCCCTGTGTTACTGGACAGTGATCCATGTGGGACTAGACTGAGATACCTATGGGTCAGGACTGTGATCTCTGTGGGACTGGACTGTGATGCATGTGGGACTGGACATTGTTCCCTGTGGGACTGGACTTTGATCACTGTGGGACTGGACAGTGATCTCTGTGGGATTGGATTGTGATCCCTGTGGGACAGGACTGTGATCTCTGTGGGACTTGACTGTGATCACTGTTGGAATGGACTGTGATCTTTGTGGGACTGGACTGTGATCCATGTGGGACTGGACATTGATCCCATGCGGACTCGAATTTGATACCAGTGGGACTGGACTGTGATCCCTGTGGGACTGGACTGTGATCGCTGTGGGACTGGAGTGTGATCCCTGTGGGACTGGACTGTGATCCCAGTAGGACTGGACTGTGATCCATGTGTGACTGGACTGTGACCACGATGGGACTGGACTGTGATACCTGTGGGACAGAAGGATGATCCCTGTGGGACTGAAATGTTATCCCTGTGGTACTGGAGCGTGATCCATGTGGGTCTGGACTGTGATCCCTTTGGGACTGGACTACCATCCCTCTGGGACCGGCGTTTGACCCCTGTGGGAGTGACCTGCGACCACTCTGGGAATGGACTTTGATCCCTGTGGGACTCGAGTGCGATCCCTGTGGGACAGGACTCTGATTCCTGTGGGAATGGACTGAGACCTTTGTGGGACTGGACTGTGATACATGTGGGACTGGACTGCGACCCCATTGGGACTGGACTGTGATCCCTGTGGGACTGGACTGTGATCCCGGTGGGTCTCGACTGCGATCCCTATGGGACTGGACTGTTATCCTGTGGGAGTGGACTGTGTCCCCTGTTGGACTGGACTGTTGTCCATGTGGGACTGAACTGTGAGCCCTGTGGGACGGGACTGTGATCCCTGTGGGAATGGACTGTGGTCCCTGTGGGACTGATCTGTGACCCCTGTGGGATTGGACAGTGATCACTGTGGGACAGGACTGTGATCCCTGTGGGTCTGGACGGTGATACCCGTGGGACTGGATAATGATCCATGTGTGACTGGACTGTGACCCCTGTGAGACTGGACTATGATCCTAGTGGAACTTGACTCTGATACCTCTGCGTCTGGACTGTGAAACCAGAGGGAAGGTACTGTGTTCCCTTTGGGACTGTACTGTGATCCCTGTGGGACTGCACTGTGATCCGTGTGGAACTGGATTGTGATACCTGTGGGACAGGACTGTGACCCCTGCGGGACTGGACTGTGATCCCTGTGGGACTGGACTGTGATCCCTGTGGGACTGGACTGTGATCCCTGTGGGATTGGACTGTGACCCCTGTGGGAATGGACTGTGATCCCTGTGGGACTGGACTGTGACCCCTGTGGGTCTCGACTGCGATCCCTATGGGACTGGACTGTTATCCCTGTGGGAGTGGACTGTGCCCACTGTTGGACTGGACTGTTGTCCATGTGGGACTGAACTGTGAGCCCTGTGGGACGGGACTGTGATCCCTGTGGGAATGTACTGTGGTCCCTGTGGGACTGATCTGTGATCCCTGTGGGATTGGACAGTGATCACTGTGGGACAGGACTGTGATCCCTGTGGGTCTGGACGGTGATACCCGTGGGACTGGATAATGATCCATGTGGGACTGGACTGTGACCCCTGTGAGACTGGACTATGATCCTAGTGGAACTGGACTCTGATACCTGTGCGTCTGTATTGTGAAACCAGAGGGAAGGTACTGTGTTCCCGTTGGGACTGTACTTTGATCCCTGTGGGACTGCACTGTGATCCGTGTGGAACTGGATTGTGATACCTGTGGGACTGGACTGTGACCCCTGCGGGACTGGACTGTGATCCCTGTGGGACTGGACTGTGATCCCTGTGGGACTGGACTGTGATCCCAGTGGGATTGGACTGTGACCCTTGTGGGACTGGACTGTGATCCCTGTGGGACTGGACTGTGACCCCTGTGGGACTGGACTGTGACCCCTGAGGGATTGGACTGTGTCCCATCTGGGACTGGTCTGTGATCCCTGTGGGACTGACTGTGACCCCTGTGGGACAGTACTGTGAGCTCTGTGGGAATGGACTGTGATCCCTGGGGGTTGGACTGTGACACCTGTGGGACAGTACTGTGATCCCTGTGGGCTGGACTGTGAACCTTTGCAACTGGACTGTGATCCCTGTAGGATTCTACTGTGACCCGTGTGGGACTGAACTGTGATCCCTGTGGGATTGGACTGTGATCCCTGTGAGACTGACTGCGACGCCTGAGGGACTGGACTGTGATCCCTGTTGGAAAGGACTATGATCCCTGTGTGACTGGACTGTGAACCCTGAGGTATTGGGATGTGATCCCTGTGGGTCTGGACTGTGAACCCTGTGGGACTGGACTCTGATCCCTTTTGGACTGAACTGTGATCCCTTTGGGACTGGACTGCAATCCCTGTGGGACCGGAGTTTGACCCCTTTGGGAGTGAACTGCGACCACTCTGGGAATGGACTTTGATCCCTGTGGAACTCGACTGAGATCCCTGTGGGACAGGACTGTGACCACAGTGGGACTCGACTGTGATCCCTGTGGGTCTGGACTGTGAACCCTGTGGGACTGGACGGTGACCACAGTGGGACTGGACTGCGATCCCGGTGGGACTCGACTGCGATCCCTGTGCTCCCGGTGGGTCTCGACTGCGATCCCTGTGGGTCTGGACTGTGAACCCTGTGGGACTGGACGGTGACCACAGTGGGACTGGACTGCGATCCAGGTGGGACTCGACTCCGATCCCTGTGCTCCCGGTGTGTCTCGACTGCGATCCCTGTGGGACTGGACTGTTGTACATGTGGGACTGGACTGAGTCCCCTGTTGGACTGGACTGATGTCCCTGTGGGACTGGACTGTGAACCCTGCGGTATTGGACTGTGATCCATGTGGGACTGATGTGTGATCCCCGTAGGACTGGACAATGATCCCTGTGGGACTCGACTGTGATCACGGAGGGACTGGACTGTAATTACTGTGGACTGAATTGTGATCCCTGTGGGACTTTACTGTGACTCCAGTGGGACTGGACTGTGAACCCTGTGGGACTGGACTGTGATCCCTGTGGATTTGGAGTGTGATCCCTGTGGAATTGGACTGTGATCGCTGTGGGACAGGACATTGATCCCTGTGGGTGTGGACGGTGATACCCGTGGGACTAGACAATGATCATGTGGGACTGGACTGTGACCCCTGTGAGACTGGACTATGATCCCAGTGGAACTGGACTGTGATACCTGTGGGACTGCACTGTGATCCCTGTGGGACTGGACTGTGACCCCTGTGGGACTGGACTGTGACCCCTGAGGGTCTGGACTGTGATCCCTGTGGGAATGGAATGTGATCCCTGTGGGACTGGTCTGTGACCCCTGTGGGATTGGACTGTGATCCCTGTGGGATTGGAGTATGATCCCATTTGGGATTGGACAGTGATCCCTGTGGGACAGGACATTGATCCCTGTGGGTGTGGACGGTGATACCCGTTGGAATGGACAATGATCATGTGGGACTGGACTGTGATCCCTGAGGGACTGGGGTGTGATCCCTGTGGTACTGGACAATAATCATTTTGGGACTGGATTGTGATCCCTGTGGGACTTGACTGTGACCCCTGTGGGACAGGACTGTGATCCCGTTGGGACTGGACTGTGATCCATGTGGGACTGGACTGTGATCCATGTGGGACTGCACAGTGATCCCTGTAGGACTTGACTGTTACCCCTGTGGGACTGGACTCTGACCCCTGTGAGACTGGACTGTGATCTCTGTGGGTCTGGACTGTGATCCCTGTGGGAATGGACTGTGATCCCTGTGGGACTGGTCTGTGACCCCTGTGGGATTGGACTGTGATCCCTGTGGGATTGGACAGTGATCCCTGTGGGACAGGACATTGATCCCTGTGGGTGTGGACGGTGATACCCGTGGGACTAGACAATGATCATGTGGGACTGGACTGTGACCCCTGTGAGACTGGACTATGATCCCAGTGGAACTGGACTGTGATACCTGTGGGTCTGGACTGTGAAACCAGAGGGAAGGTACTGTGTTCCCTTTGGGACTGGACTGTGATCCCTGTGGGTGTGCACTGTGATCCCTGTGGGACTGGACTGTAATACCTGTGGGACTGAACTGTGAACCCTGTGGGTCTGGACTGTGATCCCTTTGGGACTGGACTACAATCCCTCTGGGACCGGCCTTTGGCCCCTGTGGGAGTGTACTGCGACCACTCTGGGAATGGACTTTGATCCCTGTGGGACTCGAGTGCGATCCCTGTGGGACAGGACTCTGATTCCTGTGGGAATCGACTGAGACCCTTGTGGGACTGGACTGTGATTCATGTGGGACTACCTGCGACCCCATTGGGACTGGACTGTGATCCCTGTGGGACTGGACTGTGATCCCGATGGGTCTCGACTGCGATCCCTATGGGACTGGACTGTGATCCCTGTGGGACTGACTGTGACCCCTGTGGGACAGTACTGTGAGCTCTGTGGGAATGGACTGTGATCCCTGTGGGATTGGACTGTTACACCTGTGGGACAGTACTGTGATCCCTGTGGGCTGGACTGTGAACCTTTGCAACTGGACTGTGATCCCTGTAGGATTCTACTTTGACCCCTGTGGGACTGAACTGTGATCCCTGTGGGATTGGACTGTGATCCCTGTGAGACTGACTGCGACGCCTGAGGGACTGGACTGTGATCCCTGTTGGAAAGGACTATGATCCCTGTGTGATTGGACTGTGAACCCTGAGGTATTGGGATGTGATCCCTGTGGATCTGGACTGTGAACCCTGTGGGACTGGACTCTGTTCCCTTTTGGACTGAACTGTGATCCCTTTGGGACTGGACTGCAATCCCTGTGGGACCGAAGTTTGACCCCTGTGGGAGTGAACTGCGACCACTCTGGGAATGGACTTTGATCCCTGTGGAACTCGACTGAGATCCCTGTGGGACAGGACTGTGACCACAGTGGGACTCGACTGTGATCCCTGTGGGTCTGGACTGTGAACCCTGTGGGACTGGACGGTGACCACAGTGGACTGGACTGCGATCCCGGTGGGAGTCGACTGCGATCCCTGTGGGTCTGGACTGTGGTCCCGGTGGGTCTCAACTGCGATCCCTGTGGGACTGGACTGTTGTACCTGTGGGACTGGACTGAGTCCCCTGTTGGACTGGACTGATTTCCCTGTGGGACTGGACTGTGATCCCTGTGGGACGGGACTGTGATTCCTGTGCGACAGGAATGTGACCCCTATGGAACTGATGAATATCTGTGGAACTGGAATGTGATATATTTTGGTCTGGACTGTGAACCCTATGGGAGGCAACTGTGATCCCTTTGGGACTGGACTGTGATACCTGTGGGACTGGACTGTGAACCCTGCGGTATTGGACTGTGATCCATGTGGGACTGATGTGTGATCCCCGTAGGACTGGACAATGATCCCTGTGGGACTCGACTGTGATCCCTGAGGGACTGGACTGTAATTACTGTGGACTGAATTGTGATCCCTGTGGGACTTTACTGTGACTCCAGTGGGACTGGACTGTGAACCCTGTGGGACTGGACTGTGATCCCTGTGGATTTGGAGTGTGATCCCTGTGGAATTGGACTGTGATCCCTGTGTGCCTGGACTCTGATCCCTGTGGGACTGGACTGTGATCCTTGTGGGTCAGGACTGTGCAGCTTGTGGGATTGGACTTTGAGCCCTGTGTGAATGGACTGTGATCTCTGTGGGACTGGACAGCGATCCATTTGGGACTAGACTGTGATCACAGTGGGACAGGACTGTGATCTCTGTGGGACTGTACTTTGATCACTGTGTTACTGGACTGTGATCCCTTTGGGACTCGAAAGTGATCCCTGTATTACTGGACAGTGATCCATGTGGGACTAGACTGAGATACCTATGGGTCAGGACTGTGATCTCTGTGGGACTGGACTGTGATCCATGTGGGACTGGACATTGTTCCCTGTGGGACTGGACTTTGATCACTGTGGGACTGGACAGTGATCTCAGTGGGATTGGATTGTGATCCCTGTGGGACAGGACTGTGATCCCTGTGGGACT
Source organism: Pristiophorus japonicus (assembly GCF_044704955.1). NCBI lineage: Eukaryota > Metazoa > Chordata > Chondrichthyes > Pristiophoridae > Pristiophorus > Pristiophorus japonicus. The sequence continues at coordinate 7,927,884 of NC_092004.1, read as the reverse complement.
TGACTTTGATCACTGTTGGAATAAACTGTGATCTTTGTGGGACTGGACTCGATCCATGTGGGACTGGACATTGATCCCATGCGGACTCGAATTTGATACCAGTGGGACTGGACTGTGATCCCTGTGGGACTGGACTGTGATCGCTGTGGGACTGGAGTGTGATCCCTGTGGGACTGGACTGTGATCCCAGTAGGACTGGACTGTGATCCATGTGTGACTGGACTGTGACCACGATGGGACTGGACTGTGATACCTGTGGGACATAAGGATGATCCCTGTGGGACTGAAATGTTATCCCTGTGGTACTGGACTGTGATCCATGTGGGTCTGGACTGTGATCCCTTTGGGACTGGACTACCATCCCTCTGGGACCGGCGTTTGACCCCTGTGGGAGTGACCTGCGACCACTCTGGGAATGGACTTTGATCCCTGTGGGACTCGAGTGCGATCCCTGTGGGACAGGACTCTGATTCCTGTGGGAATGGACTGAGACCTTTGTGGGACTGGACTGTGATACATGTGGGACTGGACTGCGACCCCATTGGGACTGGACTGTGATCCCTGTGGGACTGGACTGTGATCCCGGTGGGTCTCGACTGCGATCCCTATGGGACTGGACTGTTATCCTGTGGGAGTGGACTGTGTCCCCTGTTGGACTGGACTGTTGTCCATGTGGGACTGAACTGTGAGCCCTGTGGGACGGGACTGTGATCCCTGTGGAAATGGACTGGGGTCCCTGTGGGACTGATCTGTGACCCCTGTGGGATTGGACAGTGATCACTGTGGGACAGGACTGTGATCCCTGTGGGTCTGGACGGTGATACCCGTGGGACTGGATAATGATCCATGTGTGACTGGACTGTGACCCCTGTGAGACTGGACTATGATCCTAGTGGAACTTGACTCTGATACCTCTGCGTCTGGACTGTGAAACCAGAGGGAAGGTACTATGTTCCCTTTGGGACTGTACTGTGATCCCTGTGGGACTGCACTGTGATCCCTGTGGAACTGGATTGTGATACCTGTGGGACAGGACTGTGACCCCTGCGGGACTGGACTGTGATCCCTGTGGGACTGGACTGTGATCCCTGTGGGACTGGACTGTGATCCCTGTGGGATTGGACTGTGACCCCTGTGGGACTGGACTGTGATCCCTGTGGGACTGGACTGTGACCCCTGTGGGTCTCGACTGCGATCCCTATGGGACTGGACTGTTATCCCTGTGGGAGTGGACTGTGCCCACTGTTGGACTGGACTGTTGTCCATGTGGGACTGAACTGTGAGCCCTGTGGGACGGGACTGTGATCCCTGTGGGAATGTACTGTGGTCCCTGTGGGACTGATCTGTGATCCCTGTGGGATTGGACAGTGATCACTGTGGGACAGGACTGTGATCCCTGTGGGTCTGGACGGTGATACCCGTGGGACTGGATAATGATCCATGTGGGACTGGACTGTGACCCCTGTGAGACTGGACTATGATCCTAGTGGAACTGGACTCTGATACCTGTGCGTCTGTAATGTGAAACCAGAGGGAAGGTACTGTGTTCCCTTTGGGACTGTACTTTGATCCCTGTGGGACTGCACTGTGATCCCTGTGGAACTGGATTGTGATACCTGTGGGACTGGACTGTGACCCCTGCGGGACTGGACTGTGATCCCTGTGGGACTGGACTGTGATCCCTGTGGGACTGGACTGTGATCCCAGTGGGATTGGACTGTGACCCCTGTGGGACTGGACTGTGATCCCTGTGGGACTGGACTGTGACCCCTGTGGGACTGGACTGTGACCCCTGAGGGATTGGACTGTGTCCCATGTGGGACTGGTCTGTGATCCCTGTGGGACTGACTGTGACCCCTGTGGGACAGTACTGTGAGCTCTGTGGGAATGGACTGTGATCCCTGTGGGATTGGACTGTGAACCCTGTGGGACAGGACTGTGACCACAGTGGGACTCGACTGTGATCCCTGTGGGTCTGGACTGTGAACCCTGTGGGACTGGACGGTGACCACAGTGGGACTGGACTGCGATCCAGGTGGGACTCGACTCCGATCCCTGTGCTCCCGGTGTGTCTCGACTGCGATCCCTGTGGGACTGGACTGTTGTACATGTGGGACTGGACTGAGTCCCCTGTTGGACTGGACTGATGTCCCTGTGGGACTGGACTGTGAACCCTGCGGTATTGGACTGTGATCCATGTGGGACTGATGTGTGATCCCCGTAGGACTGGACAATGATCCCTGTGGGACTCGACTGTGATCACTGAGGGACTGGACTGTAATTACTGTGGACTGAATTGTGATCCCTGTGGGACTTTACTGTGACTCCAGTGGGACTGGACTGTGAACCCTATGGGACTGGACCTTGATCCCTGTGGATTTGGAGTGTGATCCCTGTGGAATTGGACTGTGATCCCTGTGTGCCTGGATTCTGATCCCTGTGGGACTGGACTGCGATCCTTGTGGGACAGGACTGTGCAGCTTGTGGGATTGGACTTTGAGCCCTGTGTGAATGGACTGTGATCTCTGTGGGACTGGATAGCGATCCATTTGGGACTAGACTGTGATCACAGTGGGACAGGACTGTGATCTCTGTGGGACTGTACTTTGATCACTGTGGGACTGGACTGTGATCCCTTTGGGACTCGAAAGTGATCCCTGTGTTACTGGACAGTGATCCATGTGGGACTAGACTGAGATACCTATGGGTCAGGACTGTGATCTCTGTGGGACTGGACTGTGATCCATGTGGGACTGGACATTGTTCCCTGTGGGACTGGACTTTGATCACTGTGGGACTGGACAGTGATCTCTGTGGGATTGGAGTGTGATCCCTGTGGGACAGGACTGTGATCCCTGTGGGACTTGACTGTGATCACTGTTGGAATGGACTGTGATCTTTGTGGGACTGGACTGTGATCCATGTGGGACTGGACATTGATCCCATGCGGACTCGAATTTGATCCCAGTGGGACTGGACTGTGATCCCTGTGGGACTGGACTGTGATCGCTGTGGGACTGGAGTGTGATCCCTGTGGGACTGGACTGTGATCCCAGTGGGACTGGACTGTGATCCATGTGTGACTGGACTGTGACCACTATGGGACTGGACTGTGATACCTGTGGGACAGAAGGATGATCCCTGTGGGACTGAAATGTGATCCCTGTGGTACTGGACTGTGATCCATGTGGGTCTGGACTGTTATCCCTTTGTGACTGGGCTGCGATCCTGTGGGATTGGACTGCAATCCCTGTGGGACCGGTGTTTGATCCCTGTGGGACTGAACTGCGACCCGTGGGACTGGAATGTGATCCCTGTGGGATTCGATTGCGATCCCTGTGGGACTGGACTGTGATCCCTGTGGGATTGGAATGTGATCTCTGTGGAACTGGACTGTGACCCCAATTCGATTGGACTGTGACCCCTGTGGGAATGGACTGTGACCCCTGTGGGACTGGACTGTCATCCCTCTTGGACTGGACTGTGACACCTGTGGAACTGGACTTTGACCCCTGTGGGATTGGATTGTGATCCCTGTGGGACAGGACTGTGATCCCTGTGGGACTCGACAGTGATCCCTGTGTTACTGGACAGTGATCCATGTTGGACAAGACTGAGGTACCTATGGGTCAGGACTGTGATCTCTGTGGGACTGGACTGTGATCATGTGGGACTGGACATTGATCCCATGCGGACTGGACTTTAATCACAGTGGGACTGGACTGCAATCCCTGTGGGACCGGAGTTTGACCCCTGTGGGAGTGAACTGCGACCACTCTGGGAATGGACTTTGATCCGTGTGGAACTCGACTGAGATCCCTGTGGGACAGGACTGTGACCACAGTGGGACTCGACTGTGATCCCTGTGGGTCTGGACTGTGAACCCTGTGGGACTGGACGGTGACCACAGTGGGACTGGACTGCGATCCCGGTGGGACTCGACTGCGATCCCTGTGCTCCCGGTGGGTCTCGACTGCGATCCCTGTGGGACTGGACTGTTGTACCTGTGGGACTGGACTGAGTCCCCTGTTGGACTGGACTGATGTCCCTGTGGGACTGGACTGTGAATCCTGCGGTATTGGACTGTGACCCCTGCGTGAATGGACTGTGACCCCTGTGGGACTGGACTGTCATCCCTCTTGGACTGGACTGTGACATCTGTGGAACTGGACTTTGACCACTGTGGGACAGGACTGTGATCCCTGTGGGACTCGACAGTGATCCCTGTGTTACTGGACAGTGATCCATGTTGGACTAGACCGAGATACCTATGGATCAGGACTGTGATCTCTGTGGGACTGGACTGTGATCCATGTGGGACTGGACATTGTTCCCTGTAGGACTGGACTTTGATCACTGTGGGACTGGACTGTGATCCCTGTGGGACTGGACTGTGATCTCTGTGGGACTGGAGTGTGATCCCTGTGGGACAGGACTGTGATCCCTGTGGGACTTGACTGTGATCCCTGTTGGACTGGACTGTGATCTTTGTGGGACTGGACTGTGATCCATGTGCGACTGATCATTGATCCCATGCGGAATGGACTTTGATCCCAGTGGGAATGGACTGTGATCCCTGTGGGACTGGACTGTGATCGCTGTGGGACTGGAGTGTGATCCCTGTGGGACTGGACTGTGATCCCAGTGGGACTGGACTGTGATCCATGTGTGACTGGACTGTGACCACTATGGGACTGGACTGTGATACCTGTGGGACAGAAGGATGATCCCTGTGGGACTGAAATGTGATCCCTGTGGTACTGGACTGTGATCCATGTGGGGCGGTACTGTTATCCCTTTGGGACTGGGCTGCGATCCTGTGGGATTGGACTGCAATCCCTGTGGGACCGGAGTTTGATCCCTGTGGGACTGAACTGCGACCCGTGGGACTGGGCTGTGATCCCTGTGGGATTCGATTGCGATCCCTGTGGGACTGCACTGAGATCCCTGTGGGATTGGACTGTGATCTCTGTGGAACTGGACTGTGATCCCTATTCGATTGGACTGTGATCCCTGTGGGAATGGACTGTGACCCCTGTGGGACTGGACTGTCATCCCTGTTGGACTGGACTGTGACACCTGTGGTACTGGACTTTGACCCCTGTGGGATTGTACTGTGATCCCTGTGGGACTCGACAGTGATCCCTGTGTTACTGGACAGTGATCCATGTAGGACTAGACTGAGGTACCTATGGGTCAGGACTCTGATCTCTGTGGGACTGGACTGTGATCCATGTGGGACTGGACATTGTTCCCTGTGGGACTTCCCTTTGATCCCTGTGGGACTTGACTGTGATCCCTGTTGGACTGGATTGTGATCTTTGTGGGACTGGACTGTGATCCATGTGGGACTGGACATTGATCCCATGCGGACTGGACTTTGATCCCAGTGGGACTGGACTGTGATCCCTGTGGGACTGGACTGTGATCTCTGTGGGACTGGAGTGTGATCCCTGTGGGACTGGACTGTGATCCCAGTGGGACTGGACTGTGATCCATGTGTGACTGGACTGTGACCTATATGGGACTGGACTATGATACCTGTGGGACAGAAGGATGATCCCTGTGGGACTGAAATGTGATCCCTGTGGTACTGGACTGTGATCCATGTGGGGCGGTACTGTTATCCCTTTGGGACTGGGCTGCGATCCTGTGGGATTGGACTGCAATCCCTGTGGGACCGGAGTTTGACCCCTGTGGGACTGAACTGCGACCCGTGGGACTGGACTTTGATCCCTGTGGGATTCGATTGCGATCCCTGTGGGACTGGACTGTGATCCCTGTGGGTTTGGACTGTGATCTGTGTGGAACTGCACTGTGATCCCAATTCGATTGGACTGTGACCCCTGTGGGAATGGACTGTGACCCCTGTGGGACTTGACTGTCATCCCTCTTGGACTGGACTGTGACACCTGTGGAACTGGACTTTGACCCCTGTGGGATTGGATTGTGATCCCTGTGGGACAGGACTGTGATCCCTGTGGGACTCGACAGTGACCCCTGTGTTACTGGACAGTGATCCATGTTGGACTAGACTGAGATACCTCTGGATCAGGACTGTGATCTCTGTGGGACTGGACTGTGATCCATGTGGGACTGGACATTGTTCCCTGTAGGACTGGACTTTGATCACTGTGGGACTGGACTGTGATCCCTGTGGGACTGGACTGTGATCTCTGTGGGACTGGAGTGTGAACCCTGTGGGACAGGACTGTGATCCCTGTGGGACTTGACTGTGATCCCTGTTGGACTGGACTGTGATCTTTGCGGGACTGGACTGTGATCCATGTGGGACTGATCATTGATCCCATGCGGACTGGACTTTGATCCCAGTGGGACTGGACTGTGATCCCTGTGGGACTGGATTGTGATCGCTGTGGGACTGGAGTGTGATCCCTGTGGGACTGAAATTTTATCCCAGTGGGACTGGACTGTGATCCATGTGTGACTGGACTGTGACCACTATGGGACTGGACTGTGATACCTGTGGGACAGAAGGATGATCCCTGTGGGACTGAAATGTGATCCCTGTGGTACTGGACTGTGATCCATGTGGGGCGGTACTGTTATCCCTTTGGGACTGGGCTGCGATCCTGTGGGATTGGACTGCAATCCCTGTGGGACCGGAGTTTGATCCCTGTGGGACTGAACTGCGACCCGTGGGACTGGGCTGTGATCCCTGTGGGATTCGATTGCGATCCCTGTGGGACTGGACTGTGATCCCTGTGGGATTGGACTGTGATCTCTGTGGAACTGGACTGTGATCCCTATTCGATTGGACTGCGTTCCCTGTGGGAATGGACTGTGACCCCTGTGGGACTGGACTGTTATCCCTGTTGGACTGGACTGTGACACCTGTGGTACTGGACTTTGAACCCTGTGGGATTGGACTGTGATCCCTGTGGGACTCGACAGTGATCCCTGTGTTACTGGACAGTGATCCATGTAGGACTAGACTGAGGTACCTATGGGTCAGGACTGTGATCTCTGTGGGACTGGACTGTGATCCATGTGGGACTGGACATTATTCCCTGTGGGACTTCCCTTTGATCCCTGTGGGACTTGACTGTGATCCCTGTTGGACTGGACTGTGATCTTTGTGGGACTGGACTGTGATCCATGTGGGACTGGACATTGATCCCATGCGGACTGGACTTTGATCCCAGTGGGACTGGACTGTGATCCCTGTGGGACTGGACTGTGATCTCTGTGGGACTGGAGTGTGATCCCTGTGGGACTGGACTGTGATCCCAGTGGGACTGGACTGTGATCCATGTGTGACTGGACTCTGACCTATATGGGACTGGACTATGATACCTGTGGGACAGAAGGATGATCCCTGTGGGACTGAAATGTGATTCCTGTGGTACTGGACTGTGATCCATGTGGGGCGGTACTGTTATCCCTTTGGGACTGGGCTGCGATCCTGTGGGATTGGACTGCAATCCCTGTGGGACCGGAGTTTGACCCCTGTGGGACTGAACTGCGACCCGTGGGACTGGACTTTGATCCCTGTGGGATTCGATTGCGATCCCTGTGGGACTGGACTGTGATCCCTGTGGGTTTGGACTGTGATCTGTGTAGAACTGTACTGTGATCCCAATTCGATTGGACTGTGACCCCTGTGGGAATGGACTGTGACCCCTGTGGGACTGGACTGTCATCCCTCTTGGACTGGACTGTGACACCTGTGGAACTGGACTTTGACCCCTGTGGGATTGGACTGTGATCCCTGTGGGACAGGACTGTGATCCCTATGGGACTCGCCAGTGATCCCTGTGTTACTGGACAGTGATCCATGTTGGACTAGACTGAGATACCTATGGGTCAGGACTGTGATCTTTGTGGGACTGGACTGTGATCCATCTGGGACTGGACATTGTTCCCTGTAGGACTGGACTTTGACCACTGTGGGACTGGACTGTGATCCCTGTGGGACTGGACTGTGATTCCTTTCGGACTGGACAGTGATCCCTGTGGGACTGGACAGTGATCCATGTGGAACTAGACTGAGATACCTATGGGACAGGTCTGCGATATCTGTCGGACTGGACTGTGATCCATGTGGGACTGGAGATTGATTCCTGTGGGACTGGACTTTGATCCCTGTGGGACAGGACAGTGATCCCAGTGCGACTGGACTGTGATCTCTGTGGGACTGGAGTGTGATCCGTGTGGGACAGGACTGTGATCCCTGTGGGACTTGACTGTGATCCCTGTGGGACTGGACTGTGATCCATGTGGGACTGAACTGTGATCCATGTGGGACTGGACATTGATCCCTGTGTGACTGGACTTTGATCCCTGTGGGACTGGATTGTGATCCCTGTGGGACAAGACTGTGATCACTGTGGGACTGGACTGTGATCCCTTTCGGACTGGACAGTGATCCCTGTGGGACTGGACAGTGATCCATGTGGAACTAGACTGAGATACCTATGGGACAGGTCTGCGATATCTGTCGGACTGGACTGTGATCCATGTGGGACTGGAGATTGATCCCTGTGGGACTGGACTTTGATCCCTGTGGGACAGGACATTGATCCCAGTGCGACTGGACTGTGATCTCTGTGGGACTGGAGTGTGATCCGTGTGGGACAGGACTGTGATCCCTGTGGGACTTGACTGTGATCCCTGTGGGACTGGACTGTGATCCCTGTGGGACTGAACTGTGATCCATGTGGGACTGGACATTGATCCCTGTAGGACTGGACTTTGATCCCTGTGGGACTGGATTGTGATCCCTGTGGGACTGGACTGTGATCTCTGAGGGACTGGACTATGACCTCTGTTGGACAGGACTGTGACCCCTGTGGGACTCGACTGTGACCCCTTTGGGAATCGACTGTGACCCCTGTGGGACTCGACTGTGATCCCTATGGTACTGGACTGTGACCCCCTGTGTGACTGGACTGTGATCCCTGTGGTCAGGACTGTGAACCCTGTGGGACAGGACTGTGAACTTTGTGGGACTGGACTGTGATCCCTGTGTGACTGGACTGTGACCCCCTGTGTGACTCGACTGTGATCCCTGTGGGACTGGACTGTGATCCCTGTGGGACTGGACTGTGATCCCTGTGGTCAGGACTGTGAACCCTGTGGGACAGGACTGTGAACTCTGTGGGACTGGACTGTGACCCCTGGGTGACTGGACTGTGATCCCTCTGGGGCTGGACTGTGATCCCTGTGGATTTGGACTGTGATTCCTGTAGGATTGGACTTGATTCCTGTGGGATTGCACAGAGATACCTGTGGGACAGGACTGTGACCATGTGGTTCAGGACTGTGAACCCTGTGGGACAGGTTTGTGCCACTTGTGTGACTGGACTGGGATCCCTCCGGGACAGGAATGTGCCTCTTTTGGGACTGGACTGTAATCCCTGTGGGACAGTACTGTGCACCTTGTGGGACTGGACTCTGATCCCTGTGGACTGGACTGTGATTCCTGTGGGACAGGACTGTGCCTCTTGTGGACTGGACTGTGAGCCATGTGGGAATGGACTGTGATCCCTGTGGGACTGGACGGTGATCCATGTGGGACTTGACTGTGATCACAGTGGGACAAGACTGTGATCACTGTGGGACTGGACTGTGATCCCTTTCGGACTGGACAGTGATCCCTGTGGGACTGGACAGTGATCCATTTGGGACTAGACTGAGATACCTATCGGACAGGTCTGCGATATCTGTCGGACTGGACTGTGATCCATGTGGGACTGGACAGTGATCCCAGTGCGACTGGACTGTGATCTCTGTGGGACTGGAGTGTGATCGGTGTGGGACAGGACTGTGATCCCTGTGGGACTTGACTGTGATCCCTGTCGGACTGGACTGTGACCTCTGTGGGACTGAACTGTGATCCATGTGGGACTGGACATTGATCCCTGTGGGACTGGACATTGATCCCTGTGGGACTGGATTGTGATCCCTGTGGGACTGGACTGTGATCTCTGAGGGACTGGAGTGAGAACCCTGTGGACTGGACTGTGATCCTTGCTTGAATGGACTGTGACCCTGTGAGACTGGACTGTGATCAATGTGGAACGGGACTGTTATCCCTTTGGGACTGGACTGTGATCCCTGTGGGACTGGACTGCAATCCCTGTGGGACCGGAGTTTGACACCTCCGGGAATGGACTGTGACCCCTGTGGGACATGACCGTGATCCCTGTGGGACTGGACTGTGACATCTGTGCGACTGGACAGTGATCCCTGTCGGACTGAACTGTGACCCTGTGGGAGTGGACTGTGATCGCTGTGTCGGTGACTGATCCCTCTGGGATTGGACTCTGACAGCTATGGGACAGGAATCTGAACCCAGTGCGACTGGACTGTGAACCCTGTGGGACTGGACTTTGAACCATGGGTGACTGGACTGTGATCCCTGTGGGACTGGACTGTGATCTCTGTGGGACTGGACAATGTTCCTTGCGGGACTGGACATTGATCCCTGCGGGACTTGACTGTGAACCCTGTGGAACTGGACTGTAATCCCTGCAGGACATGACTGTGTCCCTGTGGGACTGGAATGTGATCTCTGTGGGACTGGACTGTAATCCCTGTGGAACTGGACTGTGATCCCTGTGGGACAGGACAATGAACCCTGTGGGACAGGACTGTGCCACTTGTGGGACTGGACTGTGATCCCTGTGGGACTGGACAATGATCCATGTGGGACTGGACTGTGACCCCTGTGAGACTGGACTGTGATCCCAGTGGAACTGGACTGTGATACCTGCGGGTCTGGACTGTGATCCCTGTGGGATTGGACTGTGACCGCTGTGGGATTGGACTTTGACCACTGTGGGACTGGACTGTGATCCCTGTGGGATGTTTCTGTGTTCCCTTTGGGACTGGTCTGTGATCCTGTGGGGATGGACTGTGATCCCTGTGAGACGGGACTGTGATCTGTTTGGGACTGTACTGTGATCCCTGTGGGACTGGACTGTGATCCCTGTGGAACTGGACGCTGCTTCCTTTCGGACTGGATTCTGATCCATGTTGGATTGGACTGCAATCCCTGTGGGACAGGACTTTGACCCCTGTGGGACTGGACTGTAATCCCTGTGGGGCTGAACTGTAATCCCTGTGGAGCTGGAATGTGATCTCTGTGGGACTGGACTGTAATCCCTGTGGAACTGGACTGTGATCCCTGTGGGACAGGACTATGAACCCTGTGGGACAGGACTGTGCCACATGGGGGACTGGACTGTGATCCCTGCGGGACAGGAATGTGCCTCTTTTGGGACTGGACTGTAATCCCTGTGGGACAGTACTGTGCACCTTGTGGGACTGGACTCTGATCCCTGTGGACTGGACTGTGATTCCTGTGGGACAGGACTGTGCCTCTTGTGGACTGGACTGTGAGCCATGTGGGAATGGACTGTGATCCCTGTGGGACTGGACAGTGATCCATGTGGGACTTGACTGTGATCACAGTGGGACAAGACTGTGATCACTGTGGGACTGGACTGTGATCCCTTTCGGACTGGACAGTGATCCCTGTGGGACTGGACAGTGATCCATGTGGGACTAGACTGAGATACCTATCGGACAGGTCTGCGATATCTGTCGGACTGGACTGTGATCCATGTGGGACTGGAGATTGATCCCTGTGGGACTGGACTTTGATCCCTGTGGGACAGGACATTGATCGCAGTGCGACTGGACTCTGATCTCTGTGGGACTGGAGTGTGATCCGTGTGGGACAGGACTGTGATCCCTGTGGGACATGACTGTGATCCCTGTGGGACTGGACTGTGACCTCTGTGGGACTGAACTGTGATCCATGTGGGACTGGACATTGATCCCTGTGGGACTGGACTTTGATCCCTGTGGGACTGGATTGTGATCCCTGTGGGACTGGACTGTGATGTCTGAGGGACTGGAGTGTGATCCCTGTGGACTGGACTGTGATCCTTGCTTGAATGTACTGTGACCCTGTGAGACTAGACTGTGATCAATGTGGGACGGGACTGTAATCCCTTTGGGACTGGACTGTGATCCCTGTGGGACTGGACTGCAATCCCTGTGGGACCGGAGTTTGACACCTCCGGGAATGGACTGTGACCCCTGTGGGACATGACCGTGATCCCTGTGGGACTGGACTGTGATATCTGTGCGACTGGAAAGTGATCCCTGTCGGACTGAACTGTGACCCTGTGGAAATGGACTGTGATCGCTGTGTCGGTGACTGATCCCTGTGGGATTAGACTCTGACAGCTATGGGACAGGAATCTGAACCCAGTGCGACTGGACAGTGATCCCTGTGGGACTGGACTGTGACCCCCTGTGTGATTCGACTGTGATTCCTGTGGGACTGGACTGTGATCCCTGTGGAACTGGACTGTGATCCCTGTGGTCAGGACTGTGAACCATGTGGGACAGGACTGTGAACTCTGTGGGACTGGACTGTGACCCCTGGGTGACTGGACTGTGATCCCTCTGGGGCTGGACTGTGATCCCTGTGGATTTGGACTGTGATTCCTGTAGGATTGGACGTGATTCCTGTGGGATTGCACAGTGATACCTGTGGGACAGGACTGTGACGCTATGGTTCAGGACTGTGAACCCTGTGGGACAGGACTGTGCCACTTGTGGGACTGGACTGTGATCGCTGCGGGACAGGAATGTGCCCCTTTTGGGACTGGACTGTAATCCCTGTGGGACAGGACTGTGCACCTTGTGGGACTGGACTCTGATCCCTGTGGGACTGGACTGTGATCCCTGTGGGACAGGACTGTGCCTCTTGTGGATTGGACTGTGAGCCATGTGGGAATGGACTGTGATCCCTGTGGGACTGGACTGTGATCCATGTGGGACTTGACTGTGATCACAGTGGGACAAGACTGTGATCCCTTTCGGAATGGACAGTGATCCCTGTGGGACTGGACAGGGATCCATGTGGGACTAGACTGAGATACCTATGGGACAGGTCTGCGATATCTGTCGGACTGGACTTTGATCCCTGTGGGACAGGACAGTGATCCCAGTTCGACTGGACTGTGATCTCTGTGGGACTGGAGTGTGATCGGTGTGGGACAGGACTGTGATCCCTGTGGGACTTGACTGTGATCCCTGTGGGACTGGACTGTGACCTCTGTGGGACTGAACTGTGATCCATGTGGGACTGGACATTGATCCCTGTGGGACTGGACTTTGATCCCTGTGGGACTGGATTGTGATCCCTGTGGGACTGGACTGTGATCTCTGAGGGACTGGAGTGTGATCCCTGTGGACTGGACTGTGATCCTTGCTTGAATGGACTGTGACCCTGTGAGACTGGACTGTGATCAAAGTGGAACGGGACTGTTATCCCTTTGGGACTGGACTGTGATCCCTGTGGGACTGGACTGCAATCCCTGTGGGACCGGAGTTTGACACCTCCGGGAATGGACTGTAACCCCTGTGGGACATGACCGTGATCCCTGTGAGACTGGACTGTGACATCTGTGCGACTGGACAGTGATCCCTGTCGGACTGAACTGTGACCCTGTGGGAGTGGACTGTGATCGCTGTGTCGGTGACTGATCCCTGTGGGATTGGACTCTGACAGCTATGGGACAGGAATCTGAACCCAGTGCGACTGGACTGTGACCCCTGTGGGACTGGACTTTGAACCCTGGGTGACTGGACTGTGATCCCTGTGGGACTGGACTGTGATCCCGGTGGTCAGGACTGTGAACCCTGTGGGACAGGACTGTGAACTCTGTGGGACTGGACTGTGACCCTTGGGTGACTGGACTGTGATCCCTCTGGGGCTGGACTGTGATCCCTGTGGATTTGGACTGTGATTCCTGTAGGATTGGACTTGATTCCTGTGGGATTGCACAGTGATACCTGTGGGACAGGACTGTGACCCTGTGGTTCAGGACTGTGAACCCTGTGGGACAGGACTGTGCCACTTGTGGGACCGAACTGGGATCCCTGTGGGACAGGAATGTGCCCCTTTTCGGACTGGACTGTAATCCCTGTGGGACAGGACTGTGAACCTTGTGGGACTGGACTCTGATCCCTGTGGACTGGACTGTGATCCCTGTGGGACAGGACTGTGCCTCTTGTGGACTGGACTGTGAGCCATGTGGGAATGGACTGTGATCCCTGTGGGACTGGACAGTGATCCATGTGGGACTTGACTGTGATCACAGTGGGACAAGACTGTGATCACTGTGGGACTGGACTGTGATCCCTTTCGGACTGGACAGTGATCCTTGTGGGACTGGACAGTGATCCATGTGGAACTAGACTGAGATACCTATGGGACAGGTCTGCGATATCTGTCGGACTGGACTGTGATCCATGTGGGACTGGAGATTGATTCCTGTGGGACTGGACTTTGATCCCTGTGGGACAGGACAGTGATCCCAGTGCGACTGGACTGTGATCTCTGTGGGACTGGAGTGTGATCCGTGTGGGACAGGACTGTGATCCCTGAGGGACTCGATTGTGACACCTCCGGGACTGGACTGTGACCCCTGTGGGACTGGACAGTGATCCCTGTCGGACTGAACTGTGACACTGTGTGAGTGGACTGTGATCGCTGTGTAGGTGACTGATCCCTGTGGTAGTGGACTCTGAAAGCTATGGGACAGGAATCTGAACCCAGGTGCGACTGCACTGTGACCCCTGTGGGTCTGGAATTTGAACCCTGGGTGACTGGACTGTGATCCCTGTGGGACTGGACTTTGACCCCTGTGGGATTGGACTGTGACCCCGGTGGGACTGGACTGTGAACCCTCTCGGACAGTACTGCGATCCCTTTGGGACTGGACTGTGACCCCTGAGGGACAGTACTGTGATCACTGTGGGACTGGACTGTGATCCCTGAGGGATTGGACTGTGATAGCTGTGGGACTGAACAGTGATCCCTGTGGGATTGGACTGTGATCACTGTTGTACTGGACTGTGATCCCTGTTGGACAGGACTGTCATCCATGTGGGACTGGAATGTGATCCACGTTGGACAGAACTGTGACCCCTGTGGGACTGGACTGCGATCTCTGTGGGACAGCACTGTGATTCCTGTGGGACTCGACAGTGATCACCGTGGAACTGGACAATGATCCATGTGGGACTGGACTGTGATCCCTGAGGGACTGGGGTTTTATCCCTGTGGGACTGGAAAGTGATCCCTGTGGGATTGGTTTGGGACCCCTGTGGGATTGTACTGTGAACCCTGTGCGATTGGATTATGATCCCTGTGGTACTGGACAGTAATCGTTTTGGGACTGGATTGTGATCCCTGTGGGACTTGACTGTGACCCCTGTGGGACAGGACTGTGATCCCGTTGGGACTCTACTATGATCAATGTGGGACTGGACTGTGACCCCTGTGGGACTGGACTGTGATCCCTGTGGGAGTGGACTTTGACCCCTTTGAGACTGGACTTTGATCCATGTGGTAATGGTCTGTGATTCATGTGGGACTGCACTGTGATCCCTGTGGAACTGGACAGTGATCCCTGTGGGACTGGACTGTGACCCCTGTGGGACTGGACTGTGACCCCTGCGGGACTGGACTGTGATCCCCGTGGGACTGAAATGTGTTCCCTGTGTGACTCGACTGTGATCCCTGTGGGACTGCACTGTGATCCCTGTGGGACTCGACTGTGATCCCTGAGGGACTGGACTGTGATCTCTGCGGAACTGGACTCTGACCCATTTGGGACTGGATTGTAATTACTGTGGGACTGGGTTGTGAACCCTGAGGGATTTGACTGTGATCCCAGAGGGACTGGACTGTGATCCCTGTGGGACTGGACTGAGATCCGTGTGGGACTGGACTTTGACCGCTGTGGGACTCGACTGTGATCTCTGTGGGACTGGACTGTGATCGATGTGGGACTGGACTGTGATCCCTCAGTGACTGGAGGGTGATCCCTGTGGGAGTGGACTGTGATCCCTATGGGACTGGAATGTTAACCATGTGGGACTTGACAGTGATCCCTTGGGACTGGACTATGATCCCTGCGGGGCTGGACTTTGACCCCTGTGGGACTGGACTGTGATCTCTGTGGGACTGGACTGTGATCCCTTTGGGACTGGACTATGACCAATATGGGACTAAACTGTGACCCCTGTGGGACTGGACTGTGATCCCTGTGAGACTGGACTGTGATCACTGTGGGAATGGACTGTGATCCCGGTGGGAGTGGACTGTGATCCCTGTAGGACTGGACTGAGACCGCTGTGGGATTTGACTGCGATGCCTGTGGATTGGACTGTGATCCCTGTGGGACAGGACTGTAATCCCTTTGGGACTGAACTGTGATCCCTATGGGTCTGGACTGTGATCCCTGTGGGACGGTTCTGTGATCCCTGTGGGACTGGACTATAATACCTGTGGGACGGGACTGTCATCACTTTGGGACTGGACTGTGATCCCTGTGGGACAGGACTGTGATATCTGTGGGACTGGAATTTGATCCCTGTTGTTCAGGACTTTGACCGCTGTGGGATTGGACTAAGATCTTTATGGGACTGCACTGTGATCACTGTGGAACTGGACTGTGACCCCAGTCGTACTCGACTGTGATCCCTGTGAGACTGCACTGCGATCCCTGTGGGACTAGACTGTGAACCCTGTGGGACTGGACTGTGATCCCAGTGCGACTGGACTGTGATCGCTGTGGGACTGGACTCTGATCATTATGTGACTAGACTGTGACCCCTGTTGGGACTGGACTGTGATCCCTGTGGGACTTGACTGTGGGACCTGTGGGACTGGACTGTGATTCCTATGGGAATTGACTGTGACTCCAGATGTACTGCAATTTGACCCCTGTGGGATTGCACTGTTATCCTTATGGGACTGGACTGTGATCCCTGGGGGACAGGACTGTGATCCCTGAGGGACTCGATTGTGACACCTCCGGGACTGGACTGTGACTCCTGTGGGCCATGACCGTGATCCCTGTGGGACTGGACTGTGACCCCTGTGGGACTGGACAGTGATCCCTGTCGGACTGAACTGTGACACTGTGTGAGTGGACTGTGATCGCTGTGTAGGTGACTGATCCCTGTGGGAGTGGACTCTGACAGCTATGGGACAGGAATCTGAACCCAGGTGCGACTGCACTGTGACCCCTGTGGGTCTGGACTTTGAACCCTGGGTGACTGGACTGTGATCCCTGTGGGACTGGACTTTGACCCCTGTGGGATTGGACTGTGACCCCGGTGGGACTGGACTGTGAACCCTCTCGGACAGTACTGCGATCCCTTTGGGACTGGACTGTGACCCCTGAGGGACAGTACTGTGATTCCTGTGGGACTGGACTGTGATCCCTGAGGGATTGGACTGTGATAGCTGTGGGACTGAACAGTGATCCCTGTGGGATTGGACTGTGATCACTGTTGTACTGGACTGTGATCCCTGTTGGACAGGACTGTCATCCATGTGGGACTGGAATGTGATCCACGTTGGACAGAACTGTGACCCCTGTGGGACTGGACTGCGATCTCTGTGGGACAGCACTGTGATTCCTGTGGGACTCGACAGTGATCCCCGTGGAACTGGACAATGATCCATGTGGGACTGGACTGTGATCCCTGTGGGACTGGACTGTGACCCCTGCGGGACTGGACTGTGATCCCCGTGGGACTGAAATGTGTTCCCTGTGTGACTCGACTGTGATCCCTGTGGGACTGCACTGTGATCCCTGTGGGACTCGACTGTGATCCCTGAGGGACTGGACTGTGATCTCTGCGGAACTGGACTCTGACCCATTTGGGACTGCATTGTAATTACTGTGGGACTGGGTTGTGAACCCTGAGGGATTTGACTGTGATCCCAGAGGGACTGGACTGTGATCCCTGTGGGACTGGACTGAGATCCGTGTGGGACTGGACTTTGACCGCTGTGGGACTCGACTGTGATCTCTGTGGGACTGGACTTCGATCGATGTGGGACTGGACTGTGATCCCTCAGTGACTGGAGGGTGATCCCTGTGGGAGTGGACTGTGATCCCTATGGGACTGGAATGTTAACCATGTGGGACTTGACAGTGATCCCTTGGGACTGGACTATGATCCCTGCGGGGCTGGACTTTGACCCCTGTGGGACTGGACTGTGATCTCTGTGGGACTGGACTGTGATTCCTTTGGGACTGGACTATGTCCAATATGGGACTAAACTGTGACCCCTGTGGGACTGGACTGTGATCCCTGTGAGACTGGACTGTGATCACTGTGGGAATGGACTGTGATCCCGGTGGGAATGGACTGTGATCCCTGTAGAACTGGACTGAGACCGCTGTGGGATTTGACTGCGATGCCTGTGGTTTGGACTGTGATCCCTGTGGGACAGGACTGTAATCCCTTTGGGACTGAACTGTGATCCCTGTGGGTCTGGACTGTGATCCCTGTGGGACGGTTCTGTGATCCCTGTGGCACTGGACTATAATACCTGTGGGACGGGACTGTGATCACTTTGGGACTGGACTGTGATCACTGTGGGACAGGACTGTGATATCTGTGGGACTGGAAATTGATCCCTGTTGTTCAGGACTTTGACCCCTGTGGGATTGGACTATGATATTTATGGGACTGCACTGTGATCACTGTGGAACTGGACTGTGACCCCAGTCGTACTCGACTGTGATCCCTGTGAGACTGCACTGCGATCCCTGTGGGACTGGACTGTGAACCCTGTGGGACTGGACTGTGATCCCAGTGCGACTGGACTGTGATCGCTGTGGGACTGGACTCTGATCATTATGTGACTAGACTGTGACCGCTGTTGGGACTGGACTGTGATCCCTGTGGGACTTGACTGTGGGACCTGTGGGACTGGACTGTGTTTCCTATGGGACTTGACTGTGACTCCAGATGTACTGCAATTTGACCCCTGTGGGATTGCACTGTTATCCTTATGGGACTGGACTGTGATCCCTGGGGGACAGGACTGTGATCCCTGAGGGACTCGATTGTGACACCTCCGGGACTGGACTGTGACTCCTGTGGGCCATGACCTTGATCCCTGTGGGACTGGACTGTGACCCCTGTGGCACTGGAGAGTGATCCCTGTCGGACTGAACTGTGACACTGTGTGAGTGGACTGTGATCGCTGTGTAGGTGACTGATCCCTGTGGGAGTGGACTCTGACAGCTATGGGAGAGGAATCTGAACCCAGGTGCGACTGCACTGTGACCCCTGTGGGTCTGGACTTTGAACCCTGGGTTCTGGACTGTGATCCCTGTGGGACTGGACTTTGACCCCTGTGGGATTGGACTGTGACCCCGGTGGGACTGGACTGTGAACCCTCTCGGACAGTACTGCGATCCCTTTGGGACTGGACTGTGACCCCTGAGGGACAGTACTGTGATCCCTGTGGGACTGGACTGTGATCCCTGAGGGATTGGACTGTGATAGCTGTGAGACTGGACTTTGATCACTGTGGGGATGGACTGTGATCCCTGATGAAATGGACTGTGACTCTTGTGGGACTGGACTGTGATACCTGTGGGACTTGACTCTGACCCCAGTGGAATTGGACTGTGATCCCTGTGGGACTGGACTGTGATCCCTGTGGGACTGGACTTTGACCCCTGTGGGACTGGACTGTGATCTCTGTGGGACTGGACTGTGATCCATGTGGGACTGGACTGTGATCCCTGTGGGACTGGACAGTGATCCCTGTGGGAGTGGACTGTGATCCCTGTGGGACTGGAATATGAACCCTATGGGACTAGACTGGACCCCTGTTGGACTGGACTGTGATCCCTGTGGGATTGGACTGTGACCACCGTGGGACTTGAATGTGAGGACTGTGGGACAGGACTGTGATCGCTGGAGACTGGACTTTGAAACCTGTGGGACTATACTGTGACGTTTGTGGTACAGGACTGTGACCCGTGTGCGACTGGACTGTGAGGGCTGTGGGACAGAACTGTGATTCCTGTTAGACAGGACTGTGACCCCTATGGGAGTGGACTGTGATGCCTCTTTGGACTGGACCCTGTGGGACTGGGCAGTGACCCTGTGGGATAGGACAGTGACCCCTGTGGAAATGGACAGTGACCCCTGTGGGAATGCATTATGATCCCTGTGGAACTGGACTGTGATCCATGTGGAACTCGACTGTGACACTTATGGGACTGCATGTGACCCCTGTGGGACTGGACCGCAATTTCTGTGGGATTAGAAATTGATCCTTTTGAGACAGGACTGCGACCACTGTGGTACTGCTCTGTGGTCGCTGTGGGACTGGACAGTGATAACGCTGGGACAGATCTATGATCCCTGTGTTACTGGACTGTGATCCCTGTGTTACTGCACTGTGATGCCTGTGGGACCGGACTGAGATTCCTGTGGGACTGGACTTTGACACCTGTCGGACCGCACACTGACCCCGGTGGGACAAGACTGTGATACCTGTGGAACTGGACTTTGATCGGTAAGAGACAGGACTGCAATCACTGGGAGCAGGACGGTGATCCTTGTCGTAAAGGAGAGTGAACCCTGTGGGACTGAAATGTGAAACCTGTGGAACTGAACTTTAAACCCTGTCGGACTGGACTGTGACACCTGTCGGACTGGACTGTGACCCCTGTGGGACTGTTCCCTGACTCGTGTTGGAGTGGTTTGTGATCCCCGTGGGCTGGACTGTGATCCCCGTGGGACAGGACTGTGATCCCTGTGGAGCTGGGCTGCAAACCCCTGTGGGACTGGGCTTTAACCCTGTGGAGCTGGAGTGCTACCCCTGTTGGACTGGTCTTGAACCCTGTGGGACTGGACTGTGACACTTGTAGGACTTGACTGTGATCGCTGTGGTACTGGTCTCTGATTCCTCTGGGACTGTACTAGAAACCTGAGGATCTGGACTGTGACCTTTGTGGGACTGGACTGTGATCCCTGTGGGACTGGACTATGACCCCTGTGGGACAGTACTGTTATCCCTGTGGGACTGGATCTGGTCCCTGTGGAATTCGTCTGTGATCACAGTGAGACTGGACTGTGATCCATGTGGTACTGGACTGCAACCCCTGTGGATCTGGACTTCAACCCTGTGTGACTGTACTGTGACCCCTGTGTGACTGGACTGTGATCTCTTTCGGACTGGACTGTGACCCATGTGGAACTGGACTGCAACCCCTGTGGGTCTGGACTTCAACCCTGTGTGACTGGACTGTGACCCCTGTGTGACTGGACTGTGATCTCTTTCGAACTGGACTGTGACCCATGTGGGACTGGACTGTGACCCTTGTCGGACTGGACGGTGACCTCTGTGCGGCTGCACTTTGATCCATGTGGGACTGGTCTGTGACTCTTGTGGGACTCGACAGTGATCCCTGTGGAATGGACAGTGACCCAATGGGACTGGATGCCGGCACTTGTGGAACTGGATTGTGACCCCTGTGGGAATGTTTTGTGAACCCTGTGGCTCTGGACTGTAATTCCTGTGGGACTGGACTGCGATCCCTGTGGGACATGATGTGAACTTTGTAGGACAGCGCTGTGACCCCTTTGGGACACGACTGTGATAGCTGTCAGACTGGAATGTGATCCCTGTGGAACTGAACTGTAATTCCTATAGACTGGACTATAACACCTGTCGGACTGGACTGTGATCCCTGTGAGACTGGACTCTAACAAATTGCGGACTGGAATGTGATCCCTGTTGGACTGGACTGTGATCACTGCGGGACAGGACGATGATCCATGTGGCAGTGGAATGTGATCCCTGTGGGACTGAACTGTAATCCCTGTAGGACTGCACTATAACATCTGTCGGACTGGACTGTGATCCCTGTGGGACTGTACTGTGACCTCTGTGCGATTCGACTATGATAACTGTGGGACAGGACAGTGATGCATGTGGGAATGGACTCTGACCATACGGGACTGGACTGTGATCACTGTGCGACTGAACAGTGACCCCTGTGGACTGGACGGTGATCCCTGTGCGACAGGAATACGATTCCTGTGGGTCTGGACTGTGATCCCTGAGGTACTGTACTGTGAACGTATGGGACTTGGCTGAGATCCCTGTGGAACAGGGCAGTGACCCGTGTGCGACTGGACTGTGATGCATCTGCGACTGAACTGTGACCCATATGGGACTGACCTGTGAACCATGTGGAATGGACTGTGATCCCAGGGGGATTGGACTGTGATCCTTGTGTGACAGGACTGTTATTCATCTGGGGCAGGACTGTGATCCCTTTGGTTCTCGACAGTGATCCCTGTGGGACTGGACTGTGATCCCTCTGGTTCTAGTCTGTGATCCCTGGGTGACTGGACTGTGATCCCTCTGGTTCTAGTCTGTGATCCCTGGGTGACTGGAGTGTGATCCTGTGGTACCAGTCTGTGATCCCTGTGTGACTTGAATCTGATCCCTGTGAGTGTGGAATGTTATCCCTATGAGACTGGATTTGATCCCTGTAGGATTGGACCTCTGCCCCTGTGGGACTGGACGGTCAACCCTGGTGGATAGGACTGTGATCGCAGTGAGACTGAACTGTGACACCTTTGAGTCAGGATTGTGACCCCTGTGGGACTGTACTTCGTTCCATATGGGACTGGACTGTGAACACTGTGGGACTGGACTGTGTTCCCTGTGCGACAGGAATGCTATTCCTGTGGGACTGTACTGTGATACCTGTGGGACTGTACTGTGACCATAAGGGATTTGTCTGTAATCCCTGTGGGACAGGGCAGTGACCCCTGTGGGACTGGACTGTGAACCGTGTGGGACTGGATTGTGATCCCAGTGGGATTGGACTTCGACCCTTGTGGGACAGGACTGTGATCCCTCTGGGGCTGGACTGTGATGCCTATGGTTCTAGACTGTGAAACCTGTGGGACTGGACTGTGTTCCCTGAGCGACAGGACAGCAAACCCTGTGGGACTGCACTGTGATTCCTGTGTGGCAGGGAAGTGAAACCTGTGGGACTGGACTGTGAACTCTGTGGGACTGAACTATAATCCTGATTGGACTGGACTTTGATCCCTCTAGGACTTGATCGCGGCCTCTGTGGGACGGGATAGTCAACCCTGGGAGACAGGACAGCAACCCCTGTGGGACTGGATTGTGATAATTGGTAACTGGTCTGTGATCCCTGTGGGACTCACTGTGATCACAGTGGGATTGGACTGTGAGTCCTGTGGGACAGGACTGTGATCCCTGTGGGACAGGACTGTGATCCCTGCAGGACTGGACAGTGATATCTGATGGACAGGTCAGTTACCCCTGTGGGACAGGACCTTGATCCCGCTGGTTCTGGACTGTGACCCCTGTGTGACTTGACTGTGATCCCTGTGGGGCACGACTCTGGTCTCAGTGGGACAGAACTGTGAACCCTATGGGACTGGACTGTGACCCCTGTCGGACAGCACTGCCTCCCCTATGGGACTGGACTGTTATCCCTGTTTGAGTGGACTGTAATCCCTGTGGGATAGGACTGCAATCCCTGCGGGACAGGACTGTAATTCCTGTGGGATAGGACAGTGACCCCTGTGGGCCTGGACTGTGATCACTGTGCTACTTGTCTGTGATTCCTGTGACTGGACTGTGATCGCTGTTGGACTAAACTGTGATTCCAGTGGTACTGAACTTTAATCCCTGTAGAACTGGACTGCAACCCCTGTGGGACTGGATTGTGATCCCTGATGTACTGGACTATGATCCCTGTGGGGCAGGACGCTGATCCCTGCGGGACTAGACTGCGACCCCTGTGGGACTGAATTGTAATCCCTGCGGGACTGGACTCTGATCACTGAGGGACAGGACTGTGATCTCTGTGGGACTTGACTGTGATCCCAGTGGTTTGACTGTGACCCTTGTGGGACAGGACTATTATCATTGTGGGACTGGACTGTGATCTCTGTGGGACAGGACAGTGATCCCTGTGGGACTGGACTGTGATCCCTCCGGTTCTGGTCTCTGATCCCTCTGTGACTGGACTGTGATCCCTGTGGTACCAGTCTCTGATCCCTGAGTGAATTGGCTCTGATCCCTGTGAGAGTGGAATGTTATCTCTGTGGGACTTGATTTGATCCATTTATTATTGGACCGCTGCCCCTGTGGGAGTGGACAGTCAACCCTGGAGGACAGGAGTGTGACCCCTGTGGGACTGCTCTTCGGTCCTTGTTGGACTGGACCGTGAATCCTGTGGGATTGGATTGTGATCCCTGTGGAATGGATTGTGAACCCTATGGGAATGGACGCCGGCACTTGTGCGACAGGTGTGTGATTCCTGTGGGACAAGCCTGTGATCCCTGAGGAACGAGACTGCAATCCGAGTGGGACTTAACTGTGACCCCCGTGCGAATGGACTGTGTCCCCTTTGCGACTGGACTGTAACATCTGGAGGAATTAACAGTCAAACATGGGGGACAGGACTGTGATCGCAGTGAGACTGGACTGTTATCCCTGTGGGTCAGGACTGTGAACCCTGTGGGACTGCACTTCGGTCCATGTGGAACTGGACTTCGATACCTGTCGGACTGGACTGTGATCCCTGTGTGACTACTCTTTGACCTCTGTGACACTGGACTGTGATCGCTGCGGGGCAGGACTGTGATCAATGTGGCAGTGGAATGTGATCCCTGTGGGACTGGACTGTGATGTCTGTGGGACTGGACTGTGATCCCTGTCGGAGAGGACTGTGATTCATGTGGGACTGGACTGTGACCCTACGGGACTGCACTGTGATCACTGTGCGACTGGACGTTGACCCCTGTGGACTGGACGGTGATCACTGTGCGACAGGAATGCGATTCCTATGGGACTGGACTGTGATCCATGTGGGACTGTATTGTGACCGTATGTGACTTGGCTGTGATCCCTGTGGGACAGGGCAGTGATCCCTGTGGGACTGGACAGTGATGCATGTGAGACTGAACTATGACCTCTGTGGGACTGGTCTGTGAAACATGTGGGAATGGACTGTGATCCCACTGGAATTGGACAGTGACCCTTGTGGAACAGGACTGTGATCCCTCTGGGGCTGGACTGTGATCCCTCTGGTTCTAGACTGTGATACCTGTGGGACTGGACTGTGTTCCCTGAGGGTCAGGACAGCAATGCCTGTGGGACTGCACTGCGATTCCTATGGGGCAGGGAAGGGAAACCTGTGGGGCTGGACTGTGATCCCTGTGGGACTGAACTGTAATCCCGAATGGACTAGACTTTGATTCCTTTGGGAGTTGACCGCGGCCCGTGTTGAACAGGACTGTGCCCTCTGTGGGATAGGACTGTGATCACTGCATGGCTGGACTGTGATCTCTGAGGGACAGGTAAGTGATTTCTGTGGGAAAGAACCTTGATCCCGCTGTTTCTGGACTGTGACCCCTGTGTCATTTGACTGTGAAATCTGTGCGACTTGACTGTGATCCCTTTGGGACTGGACCGTGATCCCAGTGGGACAGAACTTTGACCCTTGTGGGACTGGACTGCGGCCCCTGACGGGCAGCACTTTGACTCCTGTTGAACTGGACTGTGATCCCTTTGGGATTGGACTGTGATCCCTGTGAGATAGGACTGCAATCCCTGCGGGACAGGACTGTAATATCTGTGGGACAGGACAGTGAACCCTTTGGACCTGGACTATGATCACTGTGCTACTTGTCTGTGATCCCTGTGTGACTGGACTGTGATTGATGTTGGGCATGAATGTGATTCCTGTGGTACTGAACTATAATCGCTGTAGAACTGGACTGCAACCCCTGTGGGGCAGGACTCTGATCCCTGCGGGACTGGACTGTGACATCTGTGGGACTGGATTGTGATCCCTGTGGGACTTGCTCTGGTCCCGGTGGGACTGGTCTGTGATCCGTGTTGGAATGTACTGTGCTCTTTGTGGGACTGTGCTGTGATCCGTGTTGGAATGTACTGTGATCACTGTGGGACTGAACTGTGATCTCTGTGGGACAGGACAGCGATCCATGTGTGATTTGACTCTGATCCCTGTGAGAGTGGAATGTTAAACCTGAGGGACTGGATTTGATCCCTGTATCATTGGACCGCTGCCACTGTGGGACTGGACAGTCAACCCTGGGGAACAGGACTGTGATCGCAGTGGGACTGGATTGTGACCCCTGTGGGTCAGGACTGTTGTCCCTGTGGGATTGGACAGTGATCCTGAAAGAATGGACTGTGACGCCGATGGTCCTTGACGCCGGCACTTGTAAGATAGCACTGTGACCCCATTCGGACACGAATTTGATTCCTGTAGAACTGGACTGTGATCCCTGTGGGACTGGATTGTGATCGCTGCGGGACAGGACTGTGATCTATTGGTGGTCATTTTTCAATATTCCATGGATTCTGAATCAGCAATAAAGAAAGGAAAGATAGATTACGAAAGTAAACTTGCACAAAACATAAAAACAGATCGGAAAAGCTTTTACCGATATATAAAACGGAAGAGAGTGACTAAAGTAAATGTTGATCCCTTGGAAAATGAGAAGGGGTTTTAATAATGGGTAATGTGGAAATGGCTGCGACCTTAAACAATTATTTGCTTCTGTCTTCACAGTGGAAGACACAAAAACCATGCCAAATATTGTGGTCACGGGAATGTGGGAAAGGAGAACCTTGAGACATTAACTATCACTAGGGAGGTGCTGCTGGACAGGCTAATGGGACTCAAGGAAGACAAGCACCCTGGTCCTGAAGAAATGCAGCCCAGTGTACTAAAAGCAATGGCGGAACTTACCGCATATGCATTCGTTATAATCTACCAAACTTCTCTGGACTCTGGGGAGCTTACCAGCGAATTGTAAGGCAGCTAATGTAACGCCTCTGGTTTAAAAAGGGGCAGACAAAAGGCAGGTAACTATAAGCTGGTTAGTTTAACATCTGTAGTGGGGAAAATGCTTGAAGCTATCATTAAGGAAGAAAGAGCAGGACATCTAGATAGGAATAGTACAATGAAGCAGACGCAACATGGATTCATGAAGGGGAAATCATGTTTAACTAATTTACTGGAATTATTTGAGGATATAACGAGCATGGTGGATCGAGGTGTACCGATGGATGTGATGTATTTAGATTTCCAAAAAGCATTCGATAAGGTGCCACACAAAAGGTTACTGCAGAAGATAAAGGTATGCGCTGTCAGAGGAAATGTATTAGCATGAATCGAGAATTGGCTGGATAACAGAAAGCAGAGAGTGGGGACAAATGGGTCCTTTTCGGGTTGGAAATCGGTGTTTAGTTATGTACCAGAGGGATCGGTGCTAGTACCACAAATGTTTACAATATACATAGATGGGATAGATGACATGGAAGAGGGGACAGAGTGCAGTGTAACAAAATATGCAATGAAACAATGATTAGTGGGAAAGCGGGTTGTGTAGAGGACGCAGAGAGGCTGCAAAGAGATTTAGATAGGTTAAGCGAATGGGCTAAGGTTTGGCAGATGGAATACAATGTCGTAAAATGTGAGGTCATCCACCTTGGGAAAAAAAAACAGTAAAAGGGAATATTATTTGAATGGGGAGAAATTACAAAATGCTGCGGTGCAGAGGGACCTTGTGGTTCTTTGTGCATGAATCCCAAAAAGTCAGTTTGCAGGTACAGCCCGTAATCAGGAAGACGAATGGAATGTTGGTCTTCATTGCGAGAGGGATGGAGGAAAAAGCAGAGAGGTCCTGCTGCAACTGTACAGGGTATTGGGGAGGCAGCAGTTGGATTTCTGCGTGCAGTTTTGGTCACCTTACTTAAGGAAGGATATACTAGGCTTGGAGCGGGTACAGAGACGAATCACTAGGCTGATTCCGAAGATGAGGGGGTTACCTTATGTTTATAGATTGAGTAGACTGGGTCTTTCCTCGTTGGAGTTCAGAATGATGAGGGTTGATCTTATAGAAATATTTAAAATAATGAAAGGGGTAGACAAAATCGAGGCAGAGAGGTTGATTCCACTGGTCGCGGAGACTAGAACTAGGGGGCACAGCCTCAAAATACGGGGGAGCCAATGTAAAACCGAGATGAGAAGGAATTTCTTCTCCCAGAGGGTTCTAAATCCGTGGAATTCTCTGCCCAAGGAAGCAGTTGAGGCTAGATCATTGAATGTATTAAAATGTATTTCACCACTAAGGGAATTAAGGGTTAGGGGGAGCGGGCGGGTAAGTGGAGCTGAGTCCACGGCCAGATCAACCATGATCTTTTTGAATGGCGGAGCAGGCTCGAGGGGCTAGATGGCCTACTCCTGTTCCGAATTCTTATGATCTTATGTTCTTATCTTCCTATGGCTTGGAAGGTAGCTAATGTAACCCCACTTTTTAAAAAAAGGATGGAGAGAGAAAACAGGGAGTTTTGGACCGTTTAGCCTGACATCAGTAGTGGGGAAAATGTTGGAATCATCATTAAAGACGTAATAGCAGCGCATTTGGAAAGCAGTGACAGGAGTTTTCCAAGTGAGCATGGATTTATGAAAGGGAAATCATGCTTGACACATCTCCTTGAAATTTGTAGGATGGACCAAGTAAAGTGGACAAGGAAGAACCAGTGGATGTGGAGTATTTGGACTTTCATAAGGCTTTTGAAATCATCATAGCAGTCCCTTGGAATCGAGGAGGACTTGCTTCCACTCCTAAAGTGAGTTCTTTGATGGCTGAAGAGTCGGATACCAGAGCCACAGTCCCTGTTACAGGTGGGACAGACATTCGTCGGCTGAAGGTGTAAATGTAGCTTATTTTCTTTCAATCTGGTTCAGTAAAATTACTGAGTCGAATACCTCTTGTGCTTTGAAAAAAGCAGTCTTTATTGTACCGGCCGCCAAGACTTATCAGACAGAAGATATACTTTCTCGATCGAGCGTGCACACTCCCTACGGATAAGTGACGTTACATTGTCAAGGCACGATGGTTATACATTTTCGGCAAATGATAACAAGATAGGGCTAGAGTGACATCCCAGCTCAGCCCATCTCTTTTGATCCCTCCTTGAGGTTTTTCTGCAAGCTGTGGGTTTTGTTGCAATATGTGTTCGTGTTGTAACATTTCGCAGTCTCGAGTCTGAGATGTCATGGCTATTCCACCATGAATTGTTTGTTAGCTTATACTGTCCCTATACAATTCCCACGTTCTCAACTTCAATGTCTCTATACATTTTTAAACATTCACATTGGCGTCAGTAAGGCTGGTTTGCCACGCGCTCCTTCCGCTGCCTGCGCCTGACCTCTTCCTGCTGCTCGCATCAAACGTCAAAGTGCTCAAAGCCCTCCGGGAGGAACTTTTGCCACCTCGGGCGGTCAACAGCCAGGTTCTCGCAGAGTCAGTGATGATGTCGCACTTTACCAGCGAGGCTTTGAGGGTATAACGATTCCGCTGTCCTACTTTGGCTCATTTACCATGAAGGAGCTCCTCATTAAGCATTTGCTTAGGAAGTCTTATATCTGGCATGCGTACTATGTGGCCTGGCCAGCGACGCTGATCGAATGTGGTCAGTGGTTCAATACTGGGGATATTAGCCTGGTCGAGGACACTGATGTTGGTGCGCCTGTTCTCCCAGGAGATTTGAAGGATCTTGCGGAGTCATCGTTGGTGAAATATCTCCACTGGCCTGATGTGCCTTCTGTATAGCGTCCATGACGCTAACCCACACAGGAGGGTGGGTATTACTACAGCCCTGTAGACAATGAGTTCGGTGGTAGGTTTGACTGCCTGGTCTTCAAACACGCTTTTCCACAGACGGCCGATGTCTGCGTTGGTGCCCTGGAGGCGATGCTGAATCTCCACATCAATGTCTGCCTTTGTTGATAAGAGGCTCCCGAGATATGGGAAATGGTCCACGTTGTCGAGGGCCGCCACATGGAACTTGATGATTGGAGGGCAGTGCTGTGTGACGGGGACAGGCTGGTGAAGGACCTTTGCCATACGGATGTTAAGCGTAAGGCCCATGCTTCAATATGCCTCTGTGAATATATTTACTATATCCTGGAGTTAGCCTCTGAATGTGCACAGACGCAGGCATCGTCCGCATACTGCAGTTCAATGACAGAGGTTGAGCTGATCTTGGACCTGGCCTGGAGGCGGCGTAGGTTAACCAGCTTCCCACTGGTTCTGTAGTTTAATTCCACTCCGGCGGGGAGCGTGTTGTTTGTGAGGTGGAGCATGGCGGCTTGGAATATTGAGAAGAGGTTTGGAGCGATAACGCAGTCCTGTTTGACTCCGGTGCGGTCGACAATTGGGTCTATAATGGATCCATTGTTAAGGATCACGGTCTGTATGTCATCGTGAAGCAAGCGAAGGATCTTGACAATCTTTTGGGGGCATCCGAAAAGGAGGAGGACGCTCCATAGACGCTCACGCTTGACAATGACAAAGGGCTTTGTAAGATCGAAAAATGCCATGTAAAGCGGCTGACGCTGCTCACAGCATTTTTCCTGCAAATTGTGCGCTGCAAAGATCAATTCTAGGGGATGAAATCCGCATTGTGATTCCGGGAGGAGCTCCTCGGCCACATTGAGAGGACGATTGAGGAGAACTCTCGCGACAACTTTCCCAATGGATGAAAGCAGGGAGATTCCCCTGTAGTTGCCACAGTCGGACATGTCTCCATTTTTTAAAATGGTCACAGTGACTGCATCTCTCAGATCTCCAGGCATGCTCTCCTCCCTCCAGATCAGAGAGATGAGGTCATGTATGCGCGCCAATAGCGCCTCTCAACCATATTTTAACGCCTCAGCACGGATTCCATCCGCACTCCTTGCCTTTTCAATCTTAAGCTGTTTTATGGTTTTGCCTACCTTTGCAATGGTGGAGTTTTACTGAGTTGATGGTGGGTTGCATGTTTGGGGATGGAATTGAGAACACTCGAGTCAAAGGCAGATGCTCGATTTAGGAAATCTGCAAAGTATCCCTTCCATCGTGCCCTGACAGCCTCGGTGCCCTTGATGAGTGTTTCCTCAATCTTGGCCAGGAGTGCGTTGGGGCCTTGGGAGTTTGCACCGTAGGTGGCCTTTACTGCAGCGAAGAATCCTCATATAACTTGGCTGTCCATCAGTTGATGTATCTCTTGTGCTTTCTCCATTCATCACCTGTTCTTTAAGTCCCGGGTTTTTTGTTGGACCTGAGCCTTGAGCCGTCTATAATGTTGTTTTGCAGCTCTCGAGTTGGGCTGTTGCTTGATGCTCAGAAATGTTTTGCGCTTGCAATTTATTCGTTCTTCATCTCCTGATCATTTTCATCAAACCAGTCCTGGTGTTTTCTGGTTGAGTGACAAAATGTCTCTTCACAGACATTGGTTACAGAGGGCTTGGGGGGGCAGACAAAGCGTAATGGGGATTCAGCATCTCAGTGTCATCAAGGCATGCCAGATTGGTTGTAAGGCGGTGGCTGTATCTGTCTCTCTTAGCTTGGTTTCTACGTGCCCGGCAATAATTTTTTGTGGTTCTGATTCTGCTGTCCCCTCTGCTTTGGGGCAATGTTAATGTTGACGATGGATCTGATTAGGCGGAGGGCCTTCCGCCAGAGACAGCAGCGGCCGGTACGAGGACCCTTCGGCCTGGCACAGCAGCGGCTGGTACTGGGTCGTTTCGACCAGTAACAGAAGAGGCCGGTTTGATCTAGGATGCTTTGCATGCTAAGGTCCTACAGGTTTGGGTGTGCTGTTTAGCTCGGTTATTTTGTTACTGTGTTTTTTGTTTAGTTCTGTGTGGACCCCCTTGACGTTCGACGGCAGCAGGAGAATGAGCAGCAACGATTTGGAAAAATAACGGGAGAGTGTGGGAGAGAAATTGAATACAGCAGGAAGAAGCGCACAGCTTGTTGTTTGTTTGACAGCAGTGTGAATGTTGCGAGCAGCCTGTGGTGACAACAAACATCGACAGCATCTGTTATTTGCAGTCGGTCTCCCTTCCACGTAGTAATCAGGCCTTACTATGCTTCGCATCCGAGATCAGACAGTTTCAGACCGGTACGGCCGTAGCGATCTAACATGTGGCTCTCTCTTTAAACAAAGAGCGACAGACAGCTGCTTATTGCTTTGTGTCAGCTCCGATATGAATGCTATTTAACAGCTCGGAAGCATTTGTACTTCTTACATGTCATTTTACCTTCCTTCCCGCCTTGTTTTCAATCTCTCTTCGCGCCATCTCTCGCTAACACACTCACAATTTTGTAAACCCGACCCTCCATTGCTCAGTACAAATCAGGCCTGTGGCTATGAGAGAGAGAGAGAGAGAGAGAGAGAGAGAGAAAGAGAACGAAAACGAGAGTGAGAGTTGTAGAAAAAGCGTATAACAACAGCAAATGTAGTGCTGAATGAAGACAGCAACAACCTCGACAAATAAAAAAATCCTAGTACGCCTGATATTAAAAATCATATCCAAGAACTAATTAGACCTGTCCCTACTTTGGTGCAGAAATGAGCTCCGATGTGGTAGTTATAGCGCAATGCTTGACTTTGATCTAGGATGAATTGGATGACAAGGGCTTACTGGTATGGATGTATTGTTTTGCTCGGTTATTTTGCTGCTGTATTTTTGTTTAGTTGTGTTTGGCCCCTTTAACTTTGTTTGGCAGCAGGAGAATGAGCATCAAAGATTTGGAAAAATAATGGGAGAGGGTGATGGAGAAATTGAATGCAGGAGGGAGATGCGAAGGGCTTGTTGATTGTTTGTGGCAGTGGCATTGTTGCGAACAGCCTGTGATGGCAGCAAATGTCAACAGCACCTGAAATTCCCATTCTATCTCCCAGGTAATGACCAGGCCTTAATCTGCTTTGCATCGGAAATCAGACTTTTTCAGACTGGTATGGCCGCAGGTATCGAATAGCTGATTCTCTCTTTAACCATAGAGCGACAGACAGCACCTAATTGCTTTCTGTCAACTCATACTTGAATGCAAGTGAACAGCTCGGAAACATTTGTACTTGTTACCTTTCCTTTTACCTACCTTGTTTTCCGTCTTTCTTCGCGCCATCTCTCGCTAACACAGAGAATGCATAATCCCGAGCCTTCATTGCAGAGAGCGAGAGAGAGAGATAGAGAGAGAAAGAGAGAGAGCAAGAGAGTGAGAGCGAGAAAGAGAGAGAGAACGAGAGCGAGATGGAGAGTTGAGGGAGCGGGAGATCGAGAGCGACCGAGAGAGAGTCGTTGAAAGCGCAGAAATAAGCTACGATGTGGTAATTACAGCACAATATCTCAGTTTGATCTTCGAAGCTTCCAATGACAAGAAAGTATTGGTTTGCATATGTTGATTTGCTCGGTTACTTTATTGCTGTGTTTTTTGTTTGGTTTGTGTGGACCCACTTGACTTTCTATGGCAGAAGGAGAATGGGCAGCAAAGATTTTGAAAAATAAGTAGAGGGTGAGAGAGAAATTGAATGGAAGGTGGAGAAGCTAACTATTTGTTGATTGTTTGAAGCCAGTGTGAATGTTGTGAGCAGCCTGTGGTGGCAGAAAAAGTCTACAGCACCTGATATTCACAGTCGGTCTCACTACCAAATACTTACGAGGCTTTAGCCTGCCTCGCCTCCGAGAGTATTTTTTTAGACCGGCATGGCCGTAGTGATAATACAGCTATCTCTCTCTTTAATCAAAGAGCAACAGACAGCAGCTTCTTGCTTTATTTCAGCTCATACATGAATTCTATCAAATATCTGAATAGAAAAAAGTAAACATAGAACCATAGAAAATAGGTGCAAGAGTAGGCCATCATTCACGTCAATACCCTTTCCTGCATTCTCTCCATAGCCCTTGATCTCTTTAGGCATATGGGCCATATCTAACTCCCTCTTGAATATATCCAATGAACTGGCATTGATAACTTTCTGCGGTAGGGAATTCCACAGGTTAACAACTCTGTTAGTGTAGACGTTTCTCCATAATCTCAGTCCTAATCCTTATCCATAGGCGATGTCCCCTGGTTCTGGACGTCACCAACATCGGGAACATTATTCCTGCACCTAAACTGTCCAGCCCCGTCAGAATTTTATATGTTTCTATGAGATCCCCTCTCATCCTTCTAAACTCCAGCAAATACAAGCCCAGCCAATCCAGTGCCTCCTCGTTTGTCAGTCCTGTCATCCCGAGAACCAGTCTTGTGAACCTTCACTGCACTCCCTCACAAGCAAGAACGTCATTTCTCAGATTAGGAGATCAAAACTGAACACAATATTCCAGGTGAGGCCTCACTAAGGCCCTGTACAACTGCAGTAAGACCTCCCTGCTCCTATACTCAAATCCACTAGATATGAAGGACAACATATCATTTGTCTTCTTAACCGCCTGCTTAACCTGCATGCCAACTTGCACTGACTGATGTACCACGACATCCAGTTCTCGGTGCACCTCCCCTTTTCCTAATCTACCGCCATTCGTAAAACATTCAGCCTTCGTGTTCTTGCCATCCAAGTGAATAACCTCACATTTACCATGTTATACTGCATCTGTCATGCGTTTGCCCATTCACCGAAGCTGTGCAATTCATACTGCAGCCTTTTAGCATCCTCCACACAGCTCACACTACCATCCAGCTTAGTGTCATCTGTAAACTTGGAGATATTACACTCAATTCCCTCATCCAGATCGTTGATGTATATTGTACATAGTTGGGGTCCAAAATTAAGTCCTGCGGTACTGCACTGGTCACTGCCTGCCATTCTGAAATGGACCCGTTTATCCCGAATCTCTGCTTCCTGCCTGCAAACCAGTTCTCTATCCACGGAATTACTTTACTCCCAATAACATGTGCTTTAATTGTGCACATCAATCTCTTGTGTGGGACACTGACAAATGCATTTTGAAAGTCCAAATACACCACATCCACTGGTTCTCCCTTGTACAATCTATCAGTTACATCCTCAAAAATTCGAGAAGATTTGTCAAGCAGGATTTCCCTTTCATAAATCCAATGCTGACTTGGACCGATCCCGTCACTGCTTTTCAAATGTGCTGTTATTTCATCTTTAATAATTGATTCTAACATTTTCAACCACTATTGATGTCAGGCTAACCGGTCGATAATTACCGGTTTTCTCTATCCCTCCTTTCTTAAAAAGTGGTCAATCTTATCTTTCAAAAGGGAGTTGGATATGTATCTGGAGGAAAAAAAATCAACGTCCGCGGGTAAACGGCAGAGGTGTGGGGCTTTTTGATGGTTGGCATGGGCTCGACCGGACGAATGGTCTTCCTCCACGCAGCAACCATTCCATTACACTGTGATTATATCAGTTAGTGGCACATTTAATAGTGTGGATGGAAGCAGAATATTGCAAAGCGACGTCGCTTGAGTCAGCACAACTAGAGGCATCCGATTCAGAAATGCGCGAACATTCGGGTTTAGTGACTTTAAAAGCATCATTTTTGTTTTATGAAGTTTCGTTCAGAGAAATGTTTGGGAAAGGGACTCAGCATTTAATCGTATTTCCAGCTGTTGGAGTCACATTTCTTTTTGATGCTATTCTTCCAGAATGTATATTTTCTTTGCTGTTTCACAATAACCAGTCCCTTGCTCTACAGTCTATCTAACTGTTTGCCTAGTCCCATATACATGTTCCCAGCAATGAAGGTGATGAAGCGATCACTAAAGCACAGTGTCTAAAATGCTTTATGTTTTAAGAGGTAAATTACAGAGTGCAGATAATTATTCGATTATGGAATCTCCTTCAGTTAACATTACTTTAGTTGTGCAAATAAAGATCATGAGTTAATTAATGATGTTTTCCCGTTAAAGTAGGATAAAATTTAACGATTATATATTTTCTACATTTCGAAAGACACTGGTTAATCACGACAGTCAGCACGGTTTGTTCAGGAAGGCTTGCGTTTGACTAACTTGAATGCATTTTTGGAGGAGGTCACCAGATGTATCGATGAAGCAGTGCCTATGATGTAGTGCATATGATTTTATTAACGCTTTCGCTAAGGTCCCACATAGCAGACTGGTCATGAAAGTAAAAGCCCATGGGATCCAGGGCGAAGTGGCAAATTTGATCTAAATTTGGCTCAGAGGCAGGAAGCAAAGGGTAATATTTGATGGGAATTTTTGTGACTAGAAAGATGTTTCCAGTGGGGTTCCGCAGTTTTCAGTGCGTGGTCCATTCCTTTTTATCGTATTTATCAATGATCTAAACTTGAATATAGGGGTTATGATTAAGACGTTTTCAGGTGATTGTAAAATAGGCAGTGTGGGTGATAATGAAGAGGAAAGCTGGAGACTGCAGGAACATATACATCAACTGGTAAGTTGGCCAGAACAGTGGCAAATTGATTTAATCCATGATATAAGTCAGTGAATGTAGGCATGCAGGTACAGCAGGCAGTAAAGAAAGCAAATGGCTTGCTGGCCTTCATAGCTCGGGGATTTGAGTAAAAGAGCAGCGAAGTCTTGCTGCAGTTGCACAGGGTCTTGGTCAAATCAGACCTTGAGTAGTGTGTGCAGTTTCTGTCTCCTAATCTGATGAAGGACGTGCTTGCTACAGAGGAAGTACAGAGAAGGCTCACCAGACTGCTATCCGAGATGGTAGGACTGATATATGAGGAACGACTGGAACGACGAGGATTGTACGCACTGGAATTTAGAAGAATGAAGGGGGAATCCCATAGAAACGTGTAAAATTCTGACGGGACTGCACAGGGTAGATGCAGGACTAAGGTTCCCAATGTTCGGGAAGTCCAGAACCAGGGGATACAATCTAAGGATAAGGGGTAAGCCATATACGACCGATATGAGGCAAAACGATTTCACCCAGAGAGTTTTGAACCTGTGGCATTGTCTGCCACAGAATGTTGTTGAGTCCAGTACGTTGGACATATTCAGAAGTGAGTTAGCTGTGACCCATAAGGTTAACATGATCAGGGAGCAAGCAGAGAAGGCTGGGGTGGGGTTCTTAGGTTGAATGAACAGCCATGATCATAATGAATGGCAGTGCGGGCTCCAAGTGCCGAAGAGCCTGCTCCTAAACCTATTGTCTTTGTTTCTATGTTTATATCACCACAGCCAATTAAACAATTCACCATTTTTATACAGACGCATTTATCGGCCGGTTGACCTGCGTGAAACGTATTCATAGTATGGATATAAATGTGCCAGTTACAGTAAGATAAAAACACAGAAAGACAGAGAGACAAAAGGAGAGTAATGGGAATAGCACTTCAGTGAACGGAGAGAAGAAGAACCAACCGGTCATGGATTCAACGACGAAGAACCTACAATAGCCAACACCATGATTGTGCGTCTTGTCAGTTACTCTCAGAATTCTAGTCCTGTACCTTTAGTCAGTTTTTGTAGCTTAATAAAGCTGATGCTGGTTCAAGACTAAACTTTGTGTCCCGTGTTGGCCTTTTCACCTGATGTCAAATAATCAGGGTAAAGTGTAAAACAAACACCCTGCAGGCGGTGGAGAGATGGGTTAATGAGTGAAAGTGTGAGGGAGTTGGATCAACATTATTAGAGCTACAGTCAGTAACACAGGGCGCTAGGTGAGAGGTACTCTTGAATGACAGTGTGAGGGAGCTGGGTTAAAATCAGAGCAGATGCAGTCAGTAATACAGGACGTTGGGGGAGAGGGGTTACTGGGTGACATTGTAAGGGAGCTGCATTAACATCAGTGGAGATACAGTCA
Source organism: Pristiophorus japonicus (assembly GCF_044704955.1). Lineage (NCBI taxonomy): Eukaryota > Metazoa > Chordata > Chondrichthyes > Pristiophoridae > Pristiophorus > Pristiophorus japonicus. The sequence continues at coordinate 7,890,368 of NC_092004.1, read as the reverse complement.
GTAACTCAGGACGCTGGGTGAGAGGGCTTACTGAGTGACAGTGTGAATAAGGTGGATAAACATCAGTAAGTTAGTCATTAACAATGAATGTGTTGAGAGGGGTTAAAGATTGTAAGTGTGAGCTTGCAGGATTAACATCACTCGTGATACAATCGAAAACACTGGGCGCTGGGGGAGAGGGTTTACTGACTGATAGTGTGAGGGAGTTTACTTAACATCAGTAGAGATAAAGTCAGCGAAACATTTTGCTGGGGGTATGGGGGGGACAGTGTTTGTTGAGTAACCGTGTGAGGCAACTGGATTAACATCAATAGAGATAGAGCATGTAACAAAGGGTGCTGGGAGAGAGGGGTTACTGTGTGCCAGTGTGAGGGGGCTGGACTGACATAATTGGACATACAGTCATTTACAAAGGGCACTGGGGGAGAACGGTTAGTGAGTGACAGTCTTAGGGAATTGGAGTAACATCAATAAATGTTGAGTCACTTCCACAGGGCGCTGGTGGAGAGTAATTACGAGTGGCAGTGTGAGGTGGTTGGATTAACATCCTTAGATATACAGTCAGTAAGAAAGGGCATTGGGAGGAGTGGTTATTGAGTGACAGTGTGAGCGAGCTGGATTAACATCTGAAGTGAAACAGTCAGTAAAATAGGGCGCTGGGTGAGAGGTTTACTACGTGACAGTCTGACGGATCTGGATTAATATCTTTACAGATAAAGTCAGTAACACAGAACGCTGCGCGAGTGGGGATACTAGAAAATAGGTGCAGGATTAGGCCATTCGGTCCTTCGACCCTGCATCAACATTCAATACGATCATATGTGATCATGCAAATCCAGTGCCCCATTCATGCTCTCACTGCAAACACCTTGATCCCTTTAGCCGTAGGGGCCACATCTAACTCCCTTTTGCATGTATCTTACGAACTGGCCTAAGCAAGTTCTTGTGGTAGAAAATTCCACAAGTTCAAAATTCTCTGAATAAAGACGTTTCTCCTCCTCTCCTACCTAAATGGCTCTCCTCTTATCCTTAGGCTGTGAGCCCTGGTTCTGGACTTCCCCAAATCCGGGACCATTATTCCTGCATCTAAACTATCGAATCCCTTCAGAATTTTACCTATTTCTATCAGATCCCTTCTCACTACTCTAAACTGCAGTGAACATAAGACAAGTCGATTCTTTCTTTCTTCATGTTTCAGTCCTGCAATCCCGGGAATCAGTCTGGTGAACCGTCGCTCCTTTTTCCCAATAGCAAGAAAGTCTTTCCTCAGATTAGGAGACCGAAACTGTACACAATATTCAAGGTGTGTCCTCACCAAGGCCCCGTATAACTGAATTGAGACCTCTCTGCTCCTATTCTCAAATCCTCTCGCAATGAAGGCCAAAATGCCATTTGCCTTCTTCACTGCCTGCTGTACCTGCATGCCAACCTTCAATGAGTGATGTACCATGACACCCAGGTCTCGTTGCCTTTCTGTTTTTGCCACCAAAGTGGACATCCTAACATTTATCTACATAATCCAGCATCTGCCATACATTTGCCCACTCACCCAATCTGTTCTAGTCAAACTGCAGCCTCTTAGCATCCTCCTCATAGCTTACACTGCCACCCAGCTTAGAGTCATCTTTAAAATTGGACAAATTACGTTCAATTCCTTCGTCTGAATCATTAGTGTATAATGAAAGTATCTGGGGTCGCACCACTGGATCTTGAGGTACTCCACGAGTCACTGCCTACCATCCTGAAGAAGACCAGTTTATTCCTACTCTTTGCTTCCTGTCGACCAACCAGTTCTCTATCCACGTCAATACATTACCCATAATGCCATGTGCTTTAATTTTGCGCATTCATCTCTGCTGTGCGACCTTGCTAAAATGTATTTTGAAAGTGCAAAAACACCACATCCGCTGTTCCGCCCTTGTACATTCTACTAGTTACATCCTCAAAAAATTGTGGAATATTTTTAATGCCTGATTCCCCTTTCATAAATCCATGATAACTTGGATCCATGCTGTCACTGCTTGCCAAATGCGCTGATATTACTTTTTAATAATTGATTCCAACATTTTACTCACTACCGATAAACGGTGGATAACTCACTGTTTTCTCTCTCCCTCAATTTTTTAAACTGGGCTTACATTAGCTACCGTCCAATCCATAGGAACTAATCCATAGAATGAAGGATAATGAACACCACTATTTATAGGGCCACTTCCTTAATTACTCTGAGATGCAGAGTATCAGACCAAGTGGAATATTGGTCTTCAATCCTATCAGTTTTCTTTACACAATTTCCTTATTAAGAAGGATTTTCTTCAGTTCCTTCTTCTAGCTAGAACCGCGGTCCCCATTATTTCCAGCAGGTTAATTGTGTCTCCATTAGAGAAGACAGATCCAAAGTACTTGTTCATTTGGTTTGCTATTGCACTGTTCCCCATTACATTTTCAACTGATTCTGACTGCCAGAGCCCTAGATTTGTCTTCACTAATTATTTTCTCTTCACGTATCTATAGAAGATTTAGCGATCAGTTCTCCGTTTCCTGCATTCTCTCTTCCCCCCTCATAATTAAACCCTTTGTCCTCCACTGCCGAGTGCTGAATTTCTCCCAGTCCTCCGGTTTGATGCTTTTTCTGGTGAATTTATATCCATCTTCCTTCGATTTAACACTATCCCTAATTACCCTTCTTAGTCACGATTGAGCCACGTTCCACTTTTTATTTTTACGCCAGACAGGTAAGTACAATCAGTACAGATACAGTAAGTTGCAGTAAGATGGACTGCAACCTAGAGTACTTAAGGAGGTGGCCTTGGAAATAGCGGATGCATTGACAGTCCATTCACTCTGAATCAGTTCCTATGGAGTGGAGGGTAGCCAATGTAACCCCACTTTTTAAAAAAGGAGGGAGAGAGAAAACAGGGAATTATAGACCGGTCAGCCTGACCTCAGTAGTGGGTAAAATGAAGGAATCAATTATTAAGGATGTCATAGCAGTGCATCTGGAAAATGGTGACATGATAGGTCCAAGTCAGCATGGATTTGTGAAAGGGAAATCATGCTTGACAAATCTTCTGGAATTTTTTGAGGATGTTTCCAGTAAAGTGGACAAAGGAGAACCAGTTGATGTGGTATATTTGGACTTTCAGAAGGCTTTCGACAAGGTCCCACACAAGAGATTAATGTGCAAAGTTAAAGCACATGGGATTGGGGGTAGTGTGCTGACGTGGATTGAGAACTGGTTGTCAGACAGGAAGCAAAGAGTAGGAGTAAACGGGTACTTTTCAGAATGGCAGGCAGTGACTAGTGGAGTGCCGCAAGGTTCTGTGCTGGGGCCCCAGCTGTTTACATTGTACATTAATGATTTAGACGAGGGGATTAAATGCAGTATCTCCAAATTTGCGGATGATACTAAGTTGGGTGGCAGTGTGAGCTGCGAGGAGGATGCTATTAGGCTGCAGAGTGACTTGGATAGGTTAGGTGAGTGGGCAAATGCATGGCAGATGAAGTATAATGTGGATAAATGTGAGGTTATCCACTTTGGTGGTAAAAACAGAGAGACAGACTATTATCTGAATGGTGACAGATTAGGAAAAGGGAAGGTGCAACGAGACCTGGGTGTCATGGTACATCAGTCATTGAAGGTTAGCATGCAGGTACAGCAGGCGGTTAAGAAAGCAAATGGCATGTTGGCCTTCATAGCGAGGGGATTTGAATACAGGGGCAGGGAGGTGTTGCTACAGTTGTACAGGGCCTTGGTGAGGCCACACCTGGAGTATTGTGTACAGTTTTGTTCTCCTAACTTGAGGAAGGACATTCTTGCTATTGAGGGAGTGCAGCGAAGGTTCAACAGACTGATTCCCGGGATGGCGGGACTGACCTATCAAGAAAGATTGGATCAACTGGTCTTGTATTCACTGGAGTTCAGAAGAATGAGAGGGGACCTCATAGAAACGTTTAAAATTCTGACGGGTTTAGACAGGTTAGATGCAGAAAGAATATTCCCAATGTTGGGGAAGTCCAGAACCAGGGGTCACAGTCTGAGGATAAGGGGTAAGCCATTTAGGACCGAGATGAGGAGAAACTTCTTCACCCAGAGAGTGGTGAACCTGTGGAATTCTCTACCACAGAAAGTAGTTGAGGCCAATTCACTAAATATATTCAAAAGGGAGTTAGATGAAGTCCTTACTACTCGGGGGATCAAGGGTTATGGCGAGAAAGCAGGAAGGGGGTACTGAAGTTTCATGTTCAGCCATGAACTCATTGAATGGCGGTGCAGGCTAGAAGTGCTGAATGGCCTGCTCCTGCACCTATTTTCTATGTTTCTATGTTTCTATGCACTGCGGGAGCAGGGATACCGAATGACAGTGTGAGGGAGCTGGGTTAACATCAGTAATACACAGTCCATTAACACAGGGCGCTGGAGGAGAGGACTTATTGAGTGACAGTGTTAGGGAGCTTGATTACCATCAATAGAGGGACAGTCAGTAACACAGGGCGCTGAGGGAGAGGTTCTCCTGATTGACACTGTGAGGGAGCTGGATTAACATCAGTAGAGATACAGTCAATAACACAGTGCGCAGGAGCTGAGTGGTTAGTGAGTAAAATGTGAGCGACGTGCATTAACATCAGTAGAGATACAGTCAGTAACACAGGACGATGGGTCTAGGGATTACTGAGTGAAAATGTGAAAGTGATGTATTAACATCAATAGAGATACAATCAAAATCACTAGGTGCTGGGTGAGAGCGGCTACTGAGTGACAGTGTGAGGGAGCTGGATGAACATCAGTATAGATACAGTCAAATATACAGGCCTGCGTGAGGGGAGTTACTAAATGCTAGTATGAGGGAGCTGGATTGATATCAGTTGAGATACAGTTATTTAAAAACGACTGGGAGAGAGGGTTTAGTGAGTGGCAAACTGAGAGAATTGCAATAATATCAGTAGAGGTACAATCAGTAAAACAGGGCCTTCCATTGTGCGTGTTATTAAGTGAGAGTTTGAGGGAGCCGGATTGACATCAGTAAACATACATTCAGTAGCACAGGACGCTGAGGTGAGGGTTTACAAAGTGACACTGAGGTAGCTCGATTAACATCAGTTGAGATACAGTCCGTAACACCAGGCGCTGTGGGAGAGGAGTTACATAGTGACAGTGTGAGGGAGCTGATTTAACATAGGTAGACACACTGTCAGTAAAACAGGGCGTTGTGGGGAGTGATTAAGTGAGGAAGGAAAGTAAAAGTTGAGGGCAGAGAAACCCAAGGCAAATAGCAAAAAGGTCCAAATTTCAGCAAAAAATTTATTGGGCAAAGTGTGTTCTAAAGACAAGCCTGAAGACTATGTGCCTCAAAGCGAAAAGTATTCGGAATAAGGTGACCGAATCTACTGCGCAGATAGCAGTTAACGGATATGATGTAAATGGCATCACGGAGACACTGTTTACTTTGTACATTAATGATTCAGACGAGGGGATTAAAAGCAGTATCTCCAAATTTGCGGATGACACTAAGCTGGGTGGCAGTGTGAGCTGCGAGGAGGATGCTATGAGGCTGCAGAGGGATTTGGATAGGTTAGATGAGTGGGCAAGTGCATGGCAGATGAAGTATAATGAGGATAAATATGAGGTTATCCACTTTGATGGTAAAAACAGAGAGACAGTCTATTATCTGAATGGTGACAGATTAGGAAAAGGGGAGGTGCAACGAGACCTTGGTGTCATGGTACATCAGTCATATAAGGTTGACATGCAGGTACAGCAGGTGGATAAGAAGGCACATGGCATGTTGGCCTTCAAGTCGAGAAGATTTGAGTGCAGAGGCAGGGAGGTTTTACGAGATGTACAGGGCTTTGATAAGGTCACACCTGGAGTACTGTGCACAGTTTTGGTCTCCTGACTTGAGGAAGGACATTGTTGCTATTGAGGAATTGCAGCGACGTTATCCAGACTGATTCCCGTGATTGCGGGACTGACATTTCAAGAAAGACTGGAGCCACTGGCTTGTAGTCATTGGAGTTCAGAGGAATGAGAGGGGATCTCATAGAAACGTTTAAAATTCTGACGGCTTTAGGCAGGTTAGATGTATAAAGGATATGCCTAATGTTGGGGAAGTCCCGAACCAGGGGACACAGTCTTAGGATAAGGTGTACGCCATTTAGGACTGATATGAGGAAAAAAATATTTACCCAGAGAGTGGTGAGCTTCTGGAATTCTCTACCACAGAAAGTTGTTGAGGTCAATTCACTAAATATATTCAAAAAGGAGTTAGGTGTACTCCTTACTACTAGGATGATCAAGGGCTATGGCGAGAAAGTAGGAAAGGAGCACTGAAGTTGCATGTACAGCCATGAACACATTTAATGGCGGTGCATTCTCGAAGGGCCGAATGGCCTAAACCTGCATCTATTTTCTTTGTTTCTATGTTTCTAAGACTCGAGGTTGAGCAAGGCTGGGAACTCAACATCCAAGGGTATTCAACATTTAGGAAGGAGAGACAGAAAGAAAGAGAAGGTGGGTTGGCGTTATCAGTTAAAGAGGAGGAAATTAATGCAATAGCAAGGAAGGACTTTATCTTGCATGATGTAGCATCGGTATTGTTGGAGCTACGGAATACCAAAGGACAGAAAACGCTAGTGGGAGTTGTGTACAAACCAGCAAACAGTAGTAGTGAGGTTGGGTACAGTATTGAACAATAAATTAGGGATGCGTGAAATAAAGGTGCAGCAGATGTCATGGGCGACTTTAATCTAAATATTAATTGGGCTAACCAAACTGGTAGCAAGGCGGTGGAGGAGCATTTCCTGGAGTGCATTAGGGCTGGTTTTCAAGAGCCATAAGTCGAGCAACCAACTAGAGGGCAGGCCATCCTAGACATGGTGATGTGTAATGAGAAAGGACTAGTGAGCAATATTGTTGTGCCAGGATCCCTGGGGAAGAGTGACCATAATCTGGTAGAATTCTTTATTAAGGTGGAGAGTGACACAGTTAGTTCATAGACTAGGATCCTGAACTTAAGGAAAGGTAACTTTGATGGTACGAGACGGGAATTGGCTAGAATAGACTGGCGAGTGACACTTAAAGTGTTGACGTTGGATAGGCAATGGCAAACATTAAAAGATCACATGGATCAACATCAACTATCTTATATCCCTGTCTGGAGTAAAAATAAAACAGGCAGGGAAGTTGGCTCAACAGTGGCTAACACGGAGAATTAAGGATTCTGCTAAATCCAATGAAGAGGCATATAAATTGCCAGAATAAGCAGCAAACTGAGCACTGGGAAAATTTTGTAATACAGCAGAAAAGGACAGAACGTTCCATTAGCAGGGTGGAAATAGACTATGAAAGGAAGCTTGCTTGGAACATAAAAACTGACTTCAAAAGCTATCTTAGATATGAGAAAAGGAAAAGATTAGAGAATACAAACGTAGGTCCCTTGGTGTGAGATGCACTTAAATTTATAATGGGGAACAAAGAAATAGTTTACCAGTTAACAAGTACTTTGGTTCTGTCTTCACGAAGGAAGACGCAGATAACCTGTCGAAAATACTAGAGGACTGGTGGTTTCGTGAGATGGAGAAACTGAAGGAAATCCTTACTGGCGGGAAATGGTGTTTGGGAAATTGATGGGATTGAAGGCCGATGAATCCCCGGGGCCTGATCACAGAGTACTTCAGGAAGTAGCCCTAAGAATAGTGGATGCATTGGTGATCATTTTCCAAAAGTCTAGCGATTCTGGATCAGTTCCTATGTATTGGATAGTAGCTAATGTAACACCACTTTTTAAGAAAGGAGGGTGATAGAAAACGGCTAATAATACACTGGTTAGCCTGACATCAGTAGTGGGGAAAATGTTGGAATCAATTATTAAAAATTAAATAGCAGCACATTTGGAAAGTAGTGATGGGATCTGCCCAAGTAAGCATCGATTTATGAAAGGGAAATTCTGTTTGACAAATGTACTAGAATTTTTGTAGGATGTAGCTGGTTGAGTGGACAAGGGAGAACCAGTGGATGTGGTGTATTTGGACTTTCAACATGCTTTTGACCAGGCCACACAAGATATTAGTGTGAATAATTTAAGCACATGATATTGGGGGTAATCTACTGAAGTGGATAGAGAACTGGTTGGCAGAGAGGAATCAAAGAGTCAGGATAAACGGATCATTTTCGGAATGGCAGGCCAGTGAGGTACTAATGGGGTACCGCAGGGCTCAGTGCTGGGACCGCAGCTATTTACAATATACATTCATTATTTGGATGTGGGAATTGCATGTAACATCTCCAAGTTTGCAGATGGCACTAAGTTAGGTAGCGGTGTGAGCTGTGAGGTGGACGCGAAAATGATGCAGGATGATTTGAACAGGTTAGGTGCGTGGGCAAACGCATGGCAGATGCAGTATAATGTGGATGAATGTGAGGTTATCCACTTTGGTGGCACACCACGAAGGCAGAATATTATCTGAATGGTGGCAGATCAGGAAAATGGGAGGTACATCGAGACATCGGTGTCATGGTACATCAGTCATTGAAATATGGCATGCAGGTACAGCAGGCGGTGAAGAAGCCAAATGGTATGTTAGCCTGCATAGATAGGGCATCTGTGTATAGGAGCAGGGAGTTCTTACTGCAGTTGTACAGGGCATTAGTGAGATATCACCTGGAATATTGTGTTCAGTTTTGGCCTCCTAATCTGAGGAAGATCGGTCTTACTATTGAGGGAGTGCAGCGAAGGTTCACCAGACTGATTTCCGGGATGGCAGGACTGACATATGAGGAGAGAATGGATCTCCTGGGACTGTATTCACTGGAGTTTAGAAGGATGAAAGGCGATCTCATACAAACATATAACATTCTGACGGGACGGGATAGGTTAGATGCGAAAAAAATGTTCCCGATGTTAGGGAAGTCCAGAAGCAGGGGACATCGTCTAAGAATAAGGGGTAAGCCATTTAGGACTGAGATGAGGAAAAACTTTTTAACTCAGAGAGTTGTTAACATATGCAAGTCCCGACCGCAGAGAGTTGTTGATGCCAGTTCATTGGATATATTCAAGGCGGAGTTAGATAAGTCCCTTGCGGCTAAAGGGATCAAGGGGTATGGAGAGAAAGCTGGAAAGGGGTACTGAGTTGAATAATCAGCCATGAACTTATTGAATTGTGGTGCAGGCTCGAAGGGCCGAAAGCATACTCCTGCACATATTTTCTATGTTTCTCTACTACTGAATGACAGCGTGAGAGAGCTGGATTAACATCAGTAAAGGTACAGTCAGTCAGTCAGGGTGCTGTTGAAGAGGGGTGACTGAATGACAGTGTGAGTGAGTTGGATTAACATCAGTAGAGAAACAGTCAGTAACGGAGGGCGCTGGGGGAGATGAGCTACAGGGTAACAGTATGAGGTAGCTGGATTAACATCGGTAGAGATACTTTCAATAACACAGGGCGTTGGGTGGAGTGATTACTGAGTGACAGTGTGAGGTAGCTGGATTAACAACAGTGGAGATACAGTCAGTCAGAAAGGATGTTGGGGGAAAGGGGTTGCAGAGTGACTGTGTGAGATAGTTCAAATCCCATTAATAGAGATACAATCAGTAGCAGAGGGCGTTGCGGTGAGGTGTTACTGAGGTACACTGATGTAGCTCGATTAACATCAGTAGAGATACAGTCAGTGATAAGCGGCGCTGTGGGAGCGGGGTTACCGAGTGAAATTTTGAGGGAGCTGGGTTAACATCAGCAAAAATACATTCAAATGACAAAGTGCATCGGAGGAGAGGACTTACACAGTAACAGTTTGAGGGAGCTCGATTAACATCTAGAAAGATAGTCAGTAATGTGTGGCGCTGGGGGAAAGGTGTTACTGAGCGACATTGTGAGGGAGTTGGATTCACAGCAGTCGAGACACATCACTAACTCAAAGTGCTGCGGGGAGATTTGTTACTGAGTGACAGTGTGAGGGATCTGGATTGACATCATGTGATAAGATCAGTAACACAGGATGCTGTTGGAGAGGGTTTACTGGTTGACAGTATGAGGCAGCTGAATTAATATTACTAGACTAGAGATACACTCAAAACAAAGGGCGTTGTGCGTGCGGTGTTAGGGCGTAGCAGTATGAGGGAGTTGTATTAACATCAGTATCGATACAGTCATCAAAACAGGGCGCTGGGGGAGCGAGGTTTCTCACATATAGTGTAGGAGAGCTGGATTAACATCAGTAGAGATACAGTTAGTGAAACAGTTTGCTGGGGGCGGGCGAGGGATCACTGAGTAGCAGTGTGAGGGAGTTGTGTTAACATCAACAGAGATGGAGTAAGTAACACAGGGTAATGCGGGAGAAGAGTTAAAATGTGTGCCAGTGTGAGGGAGCGTCATGGGCATCAGTAGACATACAGTCAGTTAAAAACAGCGCTGGGGGAGAGGGGTTAGTGAGTGACAGTCTGATGGAATTCGAATAATGTCGGTCGCGATACAATCAGTAATAAAGGGCATTGGGGTGGGGAGAGGGGTGTCACTGAGTGACAGTTTGAGGAAGCTGGATTAACATGCACAGACATGCAGTGATTAACACAGGGCGTTAGGGGGAGTGGTTACTGAGGGACAGTGTGAGGGAGTTGGCTTAACATCAGTACAGATACAGTCAATATACAGGATGCTGGGGGTGTGTGCATACTGAGTGAGTGTGATGGAACGGCAGTAACAACAGTAGAGATACAGGCAGAAACACAGGACTGTGGGGGAGAGTAGTTATTGAGTGACAATGTGAATAAAATCGATTAACATCAGTATCGATAGTCAGTAATGCAGCACGTTGTGCGAGGGTTGACTGAGTGACACTGAGGGATCTCGGTTAACACCAGTAGAGATACAGTCCGTCACGAATGGCGTGCAGGGATATGTGCTACTGAGTGAATGCGAGGGATATGGATTGACATCTTTAGAGATACGTTCAGTAACACAGGTCGCTGGTTGAGAAGCGTGACTGGGAGACAGTGTGTGAGAGCTGAATTAATATTACTAGAGATACACTCAACAAGAAAAGGACGCAATGGGTGAGCAGATACGGGGTGGCAGTGTGAGGGATCTGGATTAACATCAGTATAGATACAGTCAAAAAGACTGGGCGCTGGGGGTGTGGGGTTAATGAGTGACAGTGTGAGCGGGCTGCGTTAACATCAACAGAAACATAGAAACATGGGAACATAGAAACATAGAAAATAGTTGCATGAGTTGGACATTCGGCTCTTCGAAACTGCACCGCCTTTCAATAAGATCATGGCTGATCATTCCTTCAGTAACCCTTTCCTGTTTTCTCTCTGTACCCCTTGATCGACTTTAGCGTAAGAGTCATATCTAACTCCCTCTTGATTATATCCAGTGAACTGGCATAACAACTCTCTGTGGCAGGGATTTCCAAAGGTTAACCACTCTCTGAGTGAAGCAGTTTCTTCTCATCTCAGTGCTAAATGGCCTATCCCTTATCCGAAATCTGTGTCCCCAAATTGTGAACTTTCCCAACATCGGGAACATTCTACCCGCATCAACGTGTCTTGTCCCGTCAGAATCTTAGATGTTTCTATGAGATCTCCTCTCATCCTTCTAAACTCAAGTATATAAAGACCCAGTTGATCCAGTCTCTCCTCATATGTCAGTTACAAACGGCGCTGCGGGAGAGGGGTAACTCAGTGACAGTCTGATGTAATTGGAATACAAGTGTCGAGATAGAATCTGCAGCACAGCATGCTGGGGAGAGAGGTTACTGGGTGACAGTTTGTGGAAGCTGAATTAACATCAATAGAAATGCACAAAGTGACACAGAACGCTGAAGGAGAAGTGTTACTGAGTGAGAGTGTGAGGGATCTGGATTAACACCAGTAAACGTAGAAAATAGGTGCAGGAGTAGGCCATTCGGCCCTTCGAGCCTGCACCACCATTCAATAATATCATGGCTGAACATTCCCACTATATCTCTTTCCTGCTTTATCTCCATACCCCTTGATCCCCTTAGACTTAAGCGGCACATCTTACTCCCTCTTGAATATATCCATTGAACTTGCATCAACAAAACTCTGTGGCAGGGAATTTCACAGGCTAATAACGTTCTGAGTGAATAAGTTTCTCCTCATCTCAGTGCTAAATGGCCTACCCATTGTTAGCGTGAATGTTTTCTCGGAAGAATCACTCAACAATCAGACTCGGTTACAACGCCAATGGGGCCTTTATTACTCCGTTGTAGCGGAAGCCTCAGGTCTGGATCCAGGCACTTCTCTCCAACGAACAAAGAAATTTATCGATATTTATAGGTTTTACAATAGTTCATTACAGTTACTCAGCCCACTTCGCCTGGACACAATCCAATCATAACGATTATAGATTGCATCTAGGTTTCTTTAACTCAATAGAATTCCCCTGATACCTCAGGTGCTGTATGTTCGGTTTTTGTCAGCTCGGGCTGATTAATGACCTTGTTATGTGAGGTGGGCCCCCCTTAGCTCTGTTCCTCGGGTTCTGCTGTGTGAAGTCCTTAATCAACGACATTCCACACCAGGTACTATAATGGTTCATTATAGTTTATCTTGTCTCAAGTAGATTAGCCAAGGCATTCACTGTAGTGGGCCTCACAGGGTGATTGCTCGGTCATTACTCGGTCAGCCCCAGTTCATTACTTGACTAACTAAGTTCCCATCATGCTTGGGCAGACATTTTATATGTGGCCACTATAAACCTGTATGAGTTTAGATATATTCAGCAGGTGCCTAATGCCTAGTGTTTGATATATTCAGCAGGTGCCTAACGCCAACAACAATTCCCCCCTTCCGGTAACTGGACTAGTCCTAATCCTCCTTTAACCGACTGCCGTATTTTTATTACATTTTGTGCATGGTCCGGTACTCCCTGCCTCAACGTGCTGGCCGCTCACGCGGTTTCAAGAGTCCCGGTTGCTGAAATCAAATTAACAAAGGCCAAATACTCATGCCCCTTTATTAGACAGGCTTGTTTAGTATTTGGGGATCGGACATGGGTCCCTCTTCGTCGTACGTGGTGCCTGCATGCCTGGTAGGCCATTATGCCCCATGTTATTGCTAAGATCAATTGTATCCCGACCATTATGTGTGAAATCATTCGAATCCAAGGATGGATGTTCACATTTATTCCCAGTCCCAGACCTTTCTCCACCAACTCTGACTTTGTAAGTCTACATCGATATCTTCTTCCAGTATTTTGATTATAGTTTGCAGTTGGTGGCAGAGCTTTACGAATTCACCCAGCCTTAGCCTCAATTCACGTAATACTTCGGTTAAATGTGGGATCGGGACCTGAGCTGGCTCGTCATAATCCTGCAAATGATCGTGGAGCTGATCGGTTTCACTATCAACTTCGGGCTTCCGGCGCCTAACCTGGGTGATATGGGCTTGCCCAATCGTGACAAGTCGTAGCGGCGAAAGCAAAAGTTCGGCTGCGGTATTGGGCACTGCAGGTCATTATACTGGTATGAACGCTCTGTGGTAGAGACGGAGTATCTTCCCTTCACTCTGTAGCCTGCCATCGCGAAATGCCTGTGTGCGGGCACTATTTCTAGTACACATCCGTTGGTTCAGTTAAACCCACACTCGTCAAGCTCACTTCGGCCTACCGGCTGAGTGCATACTGTGATTTCCCCCCTTTGCTTGTATTCTGTTCGGGAAATTCCAGTAAGTATGTCGTTTCGAAGAACAGCGGAGGTGGTGGTCAGAAAATAACTTTTGGATTCATTTTCCCGTATTACTCCGAAATTCTCGAGTTGATACAGGGGGAACGGCTCTGAATCCGGCGTGGCTATAGGGATCATCAGGACTATCCCTATCGCAGTATTCTTACCCATCTGGCAATCTGGAATTGCTGGGTATACTCGGGTTAGTTCCTTCAGAGTACAATTATCCAGCGTCTTCTTTGGTAAGCCATCTGAGCCAAATGTGAACTGTCTATCCAATCGGGTACTTCCCCGCGTTGGATCTGGTGGCGGATCTGCCCCAACATCCCCAGACCATAAGCGTGACAGAGTTGCCGCTGTCTTTGCTTTCCGGTATCTTCTTTTTCTCTATCAATGAGGTTATTGATGATTTTGGCGTGAGCTTCCAGGACTGAGATGCCACCCAACTGGATTTCGGCACCCTCCTTTCCTCGGTTGGCTTGGTCTTCCTGGTTTTGCTCCACCCCCTCTAATAATCCCTTCATCACCCCTCTAAGCTGTTCCACCCTCTCGCTTAACCCTTGTATGTCTATCGAGTTTACTACGGCGGTCCCTGTATTGAAGCTGGTCGCAACATAATTAACTATTTTCCTTGACTGTTCTGTACAGTATTCCGGCATCTGGATGCCTGAAATATTGATCAGGACAGGCACAATTTCATGTTTAACGTTATCATACAATAATTCCCCTTCGTGGTACATTACAATCCCATTTTCTTGTCCCTTAGTTGTTCTGGGACAAGGCAGTTCCTCGGGCAATGTAGTGGCTCGTACGGGGTGTGACGTCGGCGAAGGGGAGAAGCACACATACAGTGATATTGCAGCCGCCCCCACCAGCTCGTAGTGCCCACACATCCCCACTCCCTTTTTGGGGATGACTGATTGTGCGGAGGCGCACAAATTATGCCGAAAGTACATACATCGGGCCCTTTGACATCCCTCCGTTTACTGCATCTGCTCCATATACCCATGGAGCACTGTATACATACCCGGTCCTTATTAGGATTCATTTGTAACCATGCATTTAAATAAGTCCTGTCCTTGCTCCAATCTTTAATCACTGGGACACACACTCCATCCGTCAAATTGAACAAAACTCTATAGTTCATGTGATTGTTTATTTCCAGCGTGCTCTGCTGTCCGTCGGTGTTGTCCACAGTACGTGCACGTCGCAGGGCTATCCATATTACGAGTAGCGCCGTTCGAATTCCCATTTTGGCAAGTATTATCTGTAATTTAAAACAGATGGCCTGGTCGCCACCAGGAGTTAGGTTCTGCTCTATGAGTATCCTTGTCACCCTGTGAAATCAGAAGCACAGCGTTATAATCCAACCATTTCGAGCTGAATATGTAGGGCATGCGCCAATGTCTTTACCCATTTAAATATTACCCAAACTACCATTATCACCAATACCAAAGCTTTTCCTCCGAACACGCCATCCAAAATGGTGTCTAACCATTCCTGGTATTTTGCAGCATACCATTCCGTCTCGTCTAGGCGTATCACCATTAGTTCTGCCATTACCCTTATGAGTTATACCTTTTTAATTGCGACCAGTACTTCCACCGGCCTTTTTCTCATGTCGACACGTGCACACGTGTCGCTCGTCAAAATGATGTGATATGGTCCGGCCGACCTTGGGGCAATCCCCGTCCTGTCGGGGGTGAATTGTGTGAACACTTTGTCGCCTACCTGTGGGAGGTGTGCGTCGGCCTTTCCTTTGTTTTGGATCTGCAAGTCCCATATGGTCTGTTGCTCTACCACCTCTTTTATTAGTTCCTTTCTATCTGTGAATCTAATTGTTTTACATATTGTTTAATCCGACCTCGTAAAGGCCTCATGTCCTCTCCCTCCGTTATGATACCTTCGGGGAGTCTCATGGCCCTCCCCGTCATTAATTCAAAGGGGGTAAGGCCTGTGGTCCGGATAGGGGTGGCCCTAAGTCTCATTAATATACAGCATAAAACATCCACCCATCCATTCCCGGTGTCAGTTATGGCTTTGGCAATTGCTGTCTTGAGCGTACGTTTCAGTCGCTCAACCATTCCTGAGCTCTGGCGATGGTACGGGTTGTGGAACCGTTGTCAGATTCCGAGCAGACCGCATGCCCGCTTCATGACTTGTTCCGTGAAGTGGGACCTCTGGTCTGAGTAAATTTGAAGGGGCACTACCCACTCTGGGATTATGTAGAATGCGAGAATCTGCGCTACCGTGGAGACTCCGCAATCCCGGGTGGGAAAAATCTTAAACTACCTGGTAAATTGATCAGTAATGACCAGGCAGTATTTCCTTCGACGACTGGTGGGTAGGGGCCCTGTGAAATCAATCTGTAGATTCTCCCACGGGCCCCTGGGACGTGTCTGATTTGCCACTTTGACCTTTATGGGTCTGCCTGGATTATGCTGTGTGTATACTATGCAGCGCTGGCAATGCTTGGGTACGTCTCGCCCTACCCCGGCCCACCACCAGTCTTTGAGTAAACGGCTCAGCATTCCGTCTCACCCAGTGTGGTCCAGCTCGTGGTGTAGCCGGAGTAGTTCGGTCTGGATTGAGGACGGGGCGACTACTTGTAATCCCTTCCTCCACAGCCCGTCCTCCCCAATGCTGGCCCCCTGGCTTTTCCATAGCGAACTTTCCTCCGAGCTACGCTCTTCCTCTACCTTACGGATATTCAGCTCTCCTTTTCCTACTTTGTTTATCTGAGGCTCATCTTCTTCCGCTGCGCTGCTTGATCTGCCAGCATGTTTCCCCGCTGTTCCCTGGTCTCTACACATTGATGCGCCGTGATCTTTATTACTGCCGCTGTCGCTGGTCTTTTAATGGCTTTTACCCAATTCCCGAACTATATTCTCGTGTTAATGTGTACCCTGCTTTGAGGTTTTGTATCCACGTCTGCTCCACGCTATCATGTAGTCGTGTACTACTCCGAATACATACCGTCTGTCGGTATAGATAATTACACGCTTCCCCTCTGCCCATTTGAGGGCTTCGGTCAATGCTACAAGCTCCGCCACTTGGGCGGACACTGTTCCTTCCAGTGCCCCTCGCAGGAGGGTGGCACTGTCCTTGTCTACCACGCCCCATCGGGTGCGGATTTGCCAGTCATTATAACGTAAAGTGTTAAATCGGGGTCGCTCAGAGGTTCATCAGCTATTCTCCTTTCCGCACCTTGGTCTATCTCAGTTTTGCAGCTGTGGGCTTCACCTTCGGTCACTATTCCCTCCATGGGATTAAAACCTATATCCCTAATTACTTGTATGCACTGGACTTTGGGTAATAGTACTGCCTCCCAGGTAGCCCGTCGCGCATCTGACACCGTTTTTAACCTCCAGGTGTTTAGCAATTCAACTATGGTGTGCATCGTGTGTAGGATTAGCTGAGACAATCGAGGGCAGCCACACACCCATGACACCCTTCACTACCGGGGATTCTTGTGTCGAGTAATACGCTACTGGTCTCATTACCCCTCCCTTTTCCTGGGCAATAACGGCGCTGTAGAAACCGCCCTCCATATCGTAATATACATGGAATGTCTTAGTCATGTCAGGTAGCTTCAGCGCCGGGGCTGCCAGGAATTCGGCTTTTAATTTACCATAGGCTTCTTCTTGCTCCAATCCCCACTCTACCTGTACCGTTCCTAGTTTTCCTCCCCTCACTAGTCGCTGAATGGTTTCGGCCATTTTCACAAATTGAGGAATGAAATTCCTGCAATAGTTGAACAAGCCCATCACCCGTCGCACTGCCCACACCGTGATTGGTCGGGGCATATCAGCGATGGCAGTCTTTCGGTTGTCGGAATGGTCTTTTTCCCCTGCCTGATACCGTGTCCCAAATATCGAACTGTGGCTTGCCCGATCTGTGCGTTTTTTGGAATTATTTTAAAACCTGCCTTGTCTAGAGTCCTTAAAACCAAGTGCTCTCGGTCGCTTGACGAGTCTATCAAAATGTCATCCACATACTGAAGGATTCGTTGCCGCCCCCATTTGCCCAACAGTACTTTGACTCGTGACCTAATCGGTCACAGTTCCCACACTTTTTGCGTCCGTCGCGTTTTGGGGCTCTACACTCGGCACGGCGGTTTCCCGTCTTGTTGCAATGAAAGCATGTCTCAGCCGCCTTTTTGTCGGTTGCCACGCAAACCTCTGCTGTACTGGTGGCTATCCTGGACCTTTGTTGATTGTCTACCGAGGTAGCCCAACTTTCAAGATCCTCAAAGTTATTAAATGCCACAAAGCCTGTTTTTAGGATGGTTTGGTGGGCGGAGCTTAGTCCGTCCTTATACAACTGTATGAAGGCCGGTTTCTGCCGGTCTGCGTCCGCTACTCCGCTATGTGCCAAGAACGCCTCGAATTTCCTAACCCCGCACTCTTGTGCCTATTCCTCCTTCTTTTGCACTACTCCCATTATAGAGTTCCAGTTTACGGGAATCTGGCCTAAGATGAGTGTCACGTATGCTTTGAATGCTATCATGCTCGTCTCCTCCTGTTGCCTAGTAGCAGATAGGTCGCTACTCCAGGCACCGCTTCGGTAATGATTATGTAGTCTGTTCCAGTAGTTTTCTGCCATTTTTTTTCTAACTATACCAGCAATGTCCTGATTATGGAGCTGGTGGCAAATTCTCATTTCCTTGAGCTTCTGCCAGAAGGTTGCATTACTATGGCGGGGCAATAGGGGCTGCAGTTTGTCTAATAACTGCATCGTGTCCCCGGGGGACAATGATGTGTATGCTACTCGTGTTTGTGCGGGTACGGCGGGACTGCCTTGAAGTCTTGCTCCTGCTGGGATCGCAGGTACTTGTTCCATCTTTATCGGCGCGACCTTAGCTGGGTATATTGTGGCATATGGAGGGGGCAGGACGTCCCCATTTACCGAGTCACAACTATCCCTTTCATTCCCTAAACATTCCATATCTTCCTCAGTAGGTGGTGCACTTGGGCTATTCATGGTCAGTACAGGTAAAACAGTCAGTCCGTTTTCAACAGTCACTTGCTTTCTTTTTCTTTGCACATACCGGTTTACTTTCTCTGTTAACTTTACATGGGCACGCAGTATCAAAACTACTGCCTTTTCCTCTTTGTCTTTCTTTTCCTTGTCCCACCATTCCCTTTGATCCGCTGTCAGTTCCTGAGGATCCCATCCTGCTTTTATCATTTTCTCGATTAGTTTATTTTGTTTTTCCGTCAGGTGGCGGGTAATGGACCATTCTGTTCCCCACACGAGGTTATTTACTTTATTGGCCATTCCTGGGTAGGACTACAACCTTTAGGAATCTACTCTCATCGGTCAGCTTTCTACGTAGCATAACTTGTAGTAGACCGTCTCCTGGATACTGTCAGGTCACAAGTTCTGCTGTTACACAAACTTATACAATTCTTAAAACGCGTTTAAGCAATTCCCGCAATGCTTTACGTATCCTTAACGACTACCTACCACCGCTCTGCCCGTTGGTCCGGACCTGTTCACAGGTTTGGATTCCGCCAGTCGCTGCACACCAGTTGGTTCTACCCCGGGGTATATTTCAAATCACACTACTGGGTCCGGAAGATGTCTTTGGCTATCACGATCCCATGGTCCAAATGTGTTCCCGGCACCTACTTAGTTCCTGGCCGTCACGTGGGAATAAAGTCCTCTTAAGCCAGGCACAGGCTAGGTATTTGAGATATTGGACCGTCTCGTCGTGTCGATCAAACAGTATCCACCTTCCGCACCCGTTATAAAATTTTGTTTAAGGTATACTCATCCGGTTTCTCCAACAGCGTTCAGCGACCTCTAAATGCTGTTCGTGACTGCACTGTTAGCATGAATGTTTTCTCGGAAGAATCACGCAACACTCAGAGTCGGTTACAGCGGCAATGCGGCCTTTATTACGCTGGCGGGGAGGAAGCTTCAGGTCTGGATCCATGCACTTCACTCCAACGAACGAAGAAATTCATCGATATTTATTTGTTTTACAATATTACATTACAGTTACTCAGCCCACTTCGGCTTGACATAATCCAATCATAATGATTATAGATTACATATAGGTTTCGTGAAGCCAAAAGAATTCCCCTGATACCTCAGGGGCTGTATGTTCGGTTTTTGTCAGCTCGGGCTGCTTAATGACCACGTTATGTGAGGTGGGCCCACCCCCCTTATCTCTGTTCCTCGGGCTCTGCTGTGTGAAGACCTTAATCAAGGACATTCCACACCAGGTGATATAATGGTTCGTTATAGTTATCTTGTCTCAAGTGGATGAGCGAGAGCATTCCCGATAGTAGAACTCACAAGGTCATTTCTCGGTCATTTCTCGGTCAGCCCCAGATCATTAATTGACTAACTGAGTTCCCATTATGCTTGGGCAGCCATTTTATATGTGGCCACTTTAAACCTATATGAGTTTCGTTATTTTCAGCAGGTACCTAATGCCTCGTGTTTTGATATATAATGCCTACAACACCATTATCCTAAGACTGTGTCCCCTGGTTCTGGACTTCCCCAAATTCGGGAACTTTTTACCCGCAATTAATTTATCCCTTCCCGCTAGAATCCTATTTGTTTCTATCAGATCCCCTCTCATCCTTCTAAGCTCCAGTGTATAAAGGCTCAGTTGATCGAGTCTCTCCTGATATGTCAGTCTAGCCATCCCTGGAATCAGTCTGCTGATCCTTTGCTGTACCCCCTCAATAGCAAGAACAGTAGATATACAGTCAGTGACACAGGGCGCTGGGGGAGGGGAGTTATTGAGTGAGAGTTTGAGGGAGCTGAATTAACAGAATTAGAGATACGGTCAGTAACACAGGCCGCAGGTGGAGATTGTTTACCGAATGACAGTGTGAAGAAGCTGTGTTAACATCATTAGAGATATAGTCATTAACATAGTGCGCTGGGGGAGAGATGTTACTGAGTGACAATGTGAAGGAGCTGGATTAACATTAACAGAATACATTCAGTAACACAGGGCACTGCTGGCCGGGTTACTGAGTGACAGTATGAGGGAGTTGTTAAACATCAGTAGAGATACACTCAGTAACACAAGGCGCTGGGAGAGAGCGGTTACTGACTGACCATCTTAAGCGGCCGGATTAATAACATTAGAGTTAAAGTTAGTGACACAGTTCGCTGACAGATAGGGGTTACTGAATGACAGTGTGAGCGAGCTGGGTTAACATTCGCTCAGATACATTAAGTAAAACAGTGCGTTTTGTGACATGGTTTACTGAGTGACTGTGTGAGGGAGATGGATTAACATCAGTTGTAATAATGTCTCTAACACAGGGTGCTGTTGGGGGGGTGTTTCCGAGTGACAATGTGAAGGAGCTCGGTTAACAGCAGTAGAGATACATTCAGAAACAGAGGGCGCTGGGGAGAGAAGATACTCAGTGACAGGGTGAGGGAGCTGGACTAACATCAGTAGATATAAACTCAGAGAAACAGGGTGCTGGGTAAATGGGGTTACTGAGAGAAAGTATGAAGACGTGGATTAACAGCAGTAGAGATGCAGGCAGTAACACAGGGCGCTTGGGGAGATGGATAACTGAGTGATAGTGTGAGTGAGCTGGATTAATATCAGCAAAGATACTGTCTGTAACACAGGTGGATGGGGGAAGAGTTACTGAGTGACAATGTGAGGGAGCTGGTTAAAAAAATTGGTGATGAATTCAATAACATAGTGCGCTGCGGGAGAGTGATAACTGAGTGAAAGTGTGAGGGAGTTGGATTAAGATCAGCACAGATACAATCAGTAGCACAGGGCAATGCAAGAAAAGTGTTACTGAGTGAAAGTGTCACGGAGTTGGAATTACATCTGTAGATATAATCGCAGTGCATCTAGACGCTGGGTAAAGAGCGGTTACTGAGTGAAAGTGTGAAGGAGGAAGATTAACAGCAGTAGAGTAACAGTCAGTAATACAGGGCGCTGAGAGAGATGGATTACTGAGTGACAGTGTGAGGCAGCCGGATTTAAATCATTAGAGATACAATCAGTAAAACAGAGCGCTGGTGGAGAGGGATAACTAAGTTACAGTGTGACTGAGCTGGATTATCATCAGCCCAGATATATTCAGTAACAGAGGGCGCTTTGTGAGAGGGGCTAATGAGTGACAGTGTGAGGGAGATGGATTAACATCAGCAGAGACACTCTTTGTAACACAGCGTGTCGCGAGGAGTGGTTAAAGAGTGACAATGTGAGGGAGCTGGATTTACATCAGTTGATATACAGTCGGTAACACAGTGCGCTGGAGGCGAGGTTTCACTGAGACAGTGTGAGGCAGCCGGATTAACATCATCAGAGATACGGTCAGTAAAACTGTGCGCTGGGGGAGAGGGGTTACTGAGTGACAATGTGAGGGATCTGGAATAGCAACAGTATAGATAGTGTTAGTAATACAGCGTGCTGGAGGGAGAGCAATTACTGAGTGACAGTTTAAGCGAAATGCCTTCGTATCTGTAGAGATACAGTCAGTAACACAGGGGCTGTTGGAGAGGGGTTACTGAATGATAGTGTGAGGATGTGGATTAACATCAGTGGAGTTATAATCAGTAACACAAGTGGATGGGGGGAGGCGTTACTGAGTGACAGTGTGAAGGAGCCGGATTAACATCATTAGTGACACATTCAATAACACAGTGCGCTGGGGGAGAGTGATAAATGAGTGGCAGTGTGAGGGAGCAGAGTGTGATCAGTACAGATACAGTCAGTAACACCAGGCAATGCAGGAAAACTGTTACTGCGTGCCACTGTAAAAGAGCCGGATTAATATAATTCGAGATAGAGCCATAACACAGCACGATTGGCGAGAGGGGTTACTGCGTAACAGTGTGAGGGAAGTCGAATAATATCAGTAGAGATACAATCAGTATATCGGTTCGCTTGGGGGAGAGGGGTTTTTCGGTGACAGTGTAAGGGAGCTGGATTAAAATTTGTAGAATTACAGTCTGTAACACAGGTCGCGCGGGGAGAGTGTTCACTGAGTGAATGTGTGCAGGAGCTGGACTATCATCAGTAGAGATACAATCAGTAACAAAGGGCGTTGGAGTGAGTGCTTACTGAGTGAAAATGTAAGGATGTTGGATTAACATCATTATAGATACAGTTAGTAACACAGGGCGCTGAGTGAGAGCGGTAAGAGAGTTTATGTTTGAGGAAGCTGGATTGACATCAGCAGTAAAACAGGGCAACGGGAGGAAGGGGGTTACTGAGTGACAGTGCGAGGAAGCTGGATTAACATCAGGAAAGATACTATCAGTAATGCAGGGTGCTGGGGAGAATGATTACTGAGTGACTGTGTGAGGGAGCTGGATTGACATCACTAGAGATCCAGTCATAAAAACAGGGCGATTGGAGGGTGGGGGTTACTGAGTGACAGTCTGAGCGAGCTGTATTAACATCAGTCGAAACACAGTCAGTAATACAGGGCGCTTGAGGGTGTAGGGGATACTGGGTGACAGTGTGAGGTAGGTAACTTAAGATGAGTAGAAAGACAGAAAGTGGAACAGGTCGATGGGGAGAGGGATTACTGAGTGACAGAGTGAGGGAGCTGGATTGACATCAGTAGAGATAAAGTCAGCGACTCAGGGCTCTGGGGGAGAGTGGTTACTGAGTGACAGTTTGAGGGAGCTGGATTAACATCACCAGAGTTACTGTCAGTATCACAGAGCGCTGGGAGAGAGCGGTTACTGAGTGTCAGTGTGAAGTAGCTGAATTAACATGACTAGAGATGTAGTTAGTAATAAAGGGAGCTGGGAGAGAGGTTACTGAGTGACAGTGTGAAGGAGCTGGATTAAAATCAGTTGAGAAACAGTCAGTTACACAGTTCGCTGGTGGAGAGATTACATAGTGACAGTGTAAGAGAGCTGGATTAACATCATTAGAGATGCAGACATTGAAACAGGGACCTGGGGTTAGGGGTTACTGAGTAATAGTGCGCGGAAGATGGATTAACATCATTAGAAATACAGTCAGTGACAAAGGGCGCTGGTTGAATGAAACATAGAAAATAGGTGCAGACGTAGGCCATTCAATAACGTCATGGCTGATCATCCCCTCAGTACCCCTTCCCTGCTTTCTCTCCATACACCTGATCCCCTTCGTCGTCAGGGCCATATCTAACTCCCTCTTGAAAATATCCAATGAACTGGAATCAACAACTCACTGCGGCAGGAAATTCCACAGGTTAACAATTCTCTGAGTGAAGAAGTTTCTCCTCATCTCTATCCTAAATGGCCTACATTTTATCCTAATCTATGTCCCCTGGTTCTGGACTTCCCCAACATCGGGAACATTCTTCCTGCATCTAACCTGTCCAGTCCTGTCAGAATCTTATACGATTCTACGTGATCCCCTCTCATCCATCTAAACTCCAGTGAATAAAAGTCCAGTTGATTCAGTCTCTCCTCATATGTCAGTCCAGCCATCGCTGGAATCCGTCTGGTGAATCTTCGCTGCACTTCCTCAATAGCAAGAACGTCCTTCCTCAGATTAGGAGATCAAAACTGAACACAATATTCCAGGTAAGGCCTCACTAACGCCCTGTACAACTGCAATAAGTGGGCTTACTGAGTGAGAGAATGAGCATTAGTCGAGATACAGGTATTGACACCGTGCTTTGGGTAAGCGCCATTACTTAATGAAAGCGACATGGATTAACATCAGTAGAGATACATTCGGTGAAAATGGGTTCTGGGATAGCGGTGTTACTGTGTGACAGTGTGAAGGAGCTGGATTAACATCAGTAGAGATAGAATGAGTAAGACAGGGCACTGCTAGCCGGTTGACTGAGTGACAGTGTGAGAGAGCAAGATTAACATCTGCAGAGATAAACACAGTAAAGAATGGAACTGGGGGAGAGGGCTTACTGAGTGACAGTGTAAGGGAGCTAGGTTAACATCAGTAGTTATACAGTCAGTAACACAGGGCATTGGGTGTGAGCGGTTACTGAATAACAATGTGAGTGAGCCGTATTGACATCAGTAGTGATATAGTCAGTAACACAGGGCGCTTGGAAGATGATTTACTGAGTGAGATTGTAAGGGAGCCAGTTTAACTTCAGTAGTGATACAGTCAATAACTCAGGGCGATGGTCGGGCGAGTTACTGTGACAGTGCATGGTAGATGGATTAACATCAGCAGTTAGGCAGTCAGTAGCACATGGCGCTGGGGGAGAGGGGTAACTGCGTGATAAAGTGAGGGAGCAGGATTAACATCGTTATAGCTAAAGTTAGCAACATAGGATGTGGGGGACAATGGTTACTGAGTGACAGTGTATAGCAGCTGGAATAACATCAGTCGATATACATTCAGTGATATAGGGCGCTGGATGAGAGGCGTTACTGCGTCAGAGTGTGAGGGAGCAGGATTAACATTATTAGAGATACACTCAGTGACACAGTATGCTGGAGAAGAGGGTTTCTGAGTGCCAATGTGTGGGAGCTTGGTTAACATCAGTAGAGATACAGTCAGTGATATATTAAGCTCGATGAGAGAGGTAACTGGGTGACAGTTTGAGAGAGCTGGAATAACATCAGTAGATATAGAGTCAGTGACACAGTGCGCTGGGTGAGAGCGCTTACTGAGTGAGAGTGCGAGGGAGCTGGATTGACATCACTTGAGATACAGTCGGTAACAGAAGCGTTGCGTATGACATTGTGACAGTGATTGGTGAAGGGCTTATCAGGATTACAGTGAAGGATGCGGTATATATCAGTGTGTTAAAATGAGGGGTGGGGGCATATCATTGTTACTGTGATATGTGTTGTATTTCAGATTGATACAATGAGGGATGTGGGTTACAGTGAGTGGTGTGAGGTATATCAGTGTTACAGTGATTGGTGTGTGGTATATCAGTTACAGTGAAGGTCGCGGTTTATATCAGAGTGTTACTGTGAGGGCCGTGTGCTTTTTCAGTGTGCTACAGTGAGGGGTGTGAGGTATATTAGTTTGACAGTGAAGCGTGTGCGGTATGTAATCGTTACACTGAGTTATGTATGGTGTATCAGCGGTACTAGGTGGGAGTGGGATACGTTTATCTGTTACAGTGAGGTGTGGGGTTATATGCACTTTACATTGAGTGGTGTGGGTTATATCAATCATAAAATACGGAGTGTGGGGTGTATCAGTGTCACACTGAGTCGTGCGGTATATATCTGAATGTTACAACAAGGGGTGTTATATATATTAGTGTTAGAATGAGGGGTATATCTGTTGTATCTAGAAGGGTGTCAGGCATTTCAGCTTTACAGTGAGGGCTATTTGGTTTGTAATTGTTAAAGTGATTGGTGTGGGGTTTATCATTGATACAGTGAATATTGCGGGAGACATCGTTGTGTTCAAGTGAGGGTTGTGGGGTATATCAGTGTTACAGTGAGGGGTTGGGGTGTGAAGGATTAAAAATGTATAGAGATATTGAAGTGGAGAAAGTGGGAATTGTATAGTGACAGTATAAGCTAACAAAGAATTCATGGTTGAATAGCCATGAATCTCAGACTCGAGACTGCGAAATGTTACAACACTAACACATATTGAAACAAAACCCACAGCTTGAAGAAAAACCTCAAGGTCTTATGAAATCATGTTATTAACCTGAAACATTCACAGAAGGTCTTTGTTTAAAATCAGACCATACTTAGGTCGGCTTATGAGTGGACAAAGGGAAAGAGGGATCAAAAGAGATAGGTTGAACTAGGATGTCACTCTAGCCCTATCTTTTATCTTTTGCCGAAAATGTATAACCGTCGTCCCTTTACAATGTAACGTCACTTTGTCCGTAGGAAGTGGGTGCGTTCTATCAGAGTTGCATTTCTTCTGTCGGATTAGGTCCCCGATCGGGATTTGCTTTTTAAATAAAAGCTTGCTTTGTTTAAAGCACAAACGGTATTCGTTTCAGTAATTTTGCTGAACCAGTTTGAGAAAAAATAATCCGTAATTCAACCGGGGTGTATCAGATTGTTGCGGTGAGGCATGTGGACATTATCAGTTTGTATCAGTGAGGGGTGTGGGGTATATCTGTGTTACACTGAGGGGTGCGGTTTATACCGTAGTGTTAAAGTGAGGGGTGCGGTTTATATTAATGTTAATGTGAGTGATATGGGGTATATCAGAGTTATAGTGAGGGGTATGGAGTTTATCAGTGTTACAGAGGAGTGTGTGGTTTATCGTTGTTAAAGTGAGGGGTGCAGGTGTATCAGTGTTACAGTGAGGAGTGTGGGCTATATCAGTGTTATAGTGAAGGGTGCATGGTCTATCAGTTTGAGTGAGGCATGCTGTTTATATTTGACTGTTAGAGTGAGGGGTCTGAGCATTAATTTCAGTTGCAGTGAACGGTGTTAGGTGTATCATTCTAACAGTGATGGCCGTGGTTTATATCATTGTTACAGTAAGGGCTTTGGGGTATATCAGTATTACAGTCAGGAGTGCGCGGACCATAAGTTACAGTGATTGGTGCGTTTTTTATCTGAAGTTATTAGTGTGTGCTCTGAGATTTATTGGCAGTTTCAGTGATGGGTGCTGGCTATATCAGTGTTAAAGTGATGGGAGTAGGCTATTTCAGTGTTAAATAGAGGGTTGAGTGTTTATATCGGTGTTGCAGTGGAACACATGATTACACCAAACGAAGACTGTTGAAAGTCAAAGAATCGTTTGTTGTCTATACATGCAATAGAGAGACGAGCTTGCTGGGTCCGGACTCAGGCATTTCAGGTCTCACTCTCTCCAAACATAAAATGGTCCAATCGTTTATACAGCTAAAGTGATCCATTTCGGAAAGAGAAAAGCATTGTGTTAACAATTAAGCTTGAATTGTGCTTTTTTGTACTTCTCAACTACAATGTCGAGGACAGGTATAGAGACGCGCGCAATTCACAGTCTCAGAGGACTGTGGTCTACACTCTCATAGCTGGACATCATGTTCCATTATACTTCTTCGAAATGTGTACTTGCTTAGTTTCATGTGTCAACTGTGAGCTATTTGTGCATATTTTGATGCAGAACTATGTTCTATTGCTAATCAGGGTCTACTTTAGGGGAGGATTCTAAAAATCCACCCTTCAAAACCTCCTTTTGGCCCTTGGCTACCCGCCCAAGGTCACAACTACTGCCTACTGCCTTCTCTGCCTCATTCGTCCTGCCCCCTTTGTGAAGTGGCCAGTACAGGATTGGGGCGGTCCAGTGCCTGCTAAGCTCTAAATCACATCTTATCGAAGGAGCTCCGCCTATATTTTAACTATTACTTTAGCTTTCTTATTATTTCTTTGTTTGGACAAGTGGCGTATGTCATAACCAACCAGCGTAATGATAAACCCGCCTGGAATGCCACCAATATATGCGAATCCAAGCGCGGATGTTTACATTTCTGAAAGGGAAGTCCTGTTTGAAAATTGGCTGTAAATCTTTCAGGATGTTACAAATAGGGCGAACAAAGGGGAACCAGTGGATGTGGTGCATTTGGACATCCAGAAGTTATTTGACAAGGTGCCACATAAAAGGTTACTGCACAAGATAAAATATCACGTGGATAGAGGATTGGCTGTCGAACAGAAAACAGAGAGTAGCGATAAATGGTTCAGTCCAGATGTGGCAATCAGTAACCAGTGGGATGCCCCAGCGATCAGTGCTGGGACCCCAACTATTTACAATCAATCTTAAAGAATTGGAAGAAGAGACTGAGTGTTACATAGCCAAGTTTACTGACGATACAACGATGGGAGGTAAAGGAATATGTGAAGAGGACACAAAATGCTGCAAAAGGACATCGACAGGCTAAGCGAGTGGGCAAAAATTTGGCTGATGGAGTATAACTTTCGAAAGTGTTAGGTCATGGAATTTGGCAGAACAAATCAAAGAGAAAATTATTATTTAAATATGAATGATTGCAAAGTGCAGCAGCACAGCGGGACCTGGGGGTACTTGTGCATGAAACACAAAAGGTTATTATGCAGGTTCAGCAAGTGATCAGGAATGCCAATGGAATCTTGATCTTTATTGCGAAAGGGATGGAGTATAAAAGCAGGGAAGACTTTCTACAATTATACAAGGTATTGCTGAGGCAAAACCTGGAATATTGCGTGCGGTTTTGGATTCTATATTTAAGAAAGG
Organism: Pristiophorus japonicus; assembly: GCF_044704955.1. Lineage (NCBI taxonomy): Eukaryota > Metazoa > Chordata > Chondrichthyes > Pristiophoridae > Pristiophorus > Pristiophorus japonicus. Next base: position 7,861,572 of record NC_092004.1, on the reverse strand, counting down.
ATATAATTGTTCGAGAGGCAGGTCAGAGAAGGTTCACAAGGTTGATTCCGGAAATGGGGGGGTTGACTTATGAGGATAGGTTGAGTAGGTTGGACCTCTACTCATTGGAATTCAGAAGAATGTGAGGTGATATTATCGAAACGTATACGATTATGAGGGGGCTTGCAAAGGTGGATGAAGAGAAGATGTTTCCACTGATGGGGGAGCCGACAACGAGAGGGCATAATCTTAGAATAAGGAGCCGCCCATTTAAAACTGAAATGAGGAGAAGTTTAATCTCTTAGAGTGTTGTGGATCTGTTCAATTTGCTGCCTCAGAGAGCTGTGGAAGCTGGGATAGTAAATACATTTGTGACAGAAATATACAGTTTCTTAAACGATAAGAGATTAAGGGGTTCTGGAGAGAGGGTAGAGGAATGGACCTGACTCCATGCTCGGATCAGATATGATCGTATTAAATGGTGGAGCAGGCTCGAGGGGGCGTATGGCGTACTCCTGCTCATATTTTGTAGGTTCTAAACCCGGATTCCAGGCTGGCTCGTAACACGGGACCAAATTGGGTTCAGTTTCGATCTTTTAGTCTAATTCTTGTGATTCCTGCCTTAGTGGGTGATACCGTTTAATGTGCTTCTGTAAAGGATTTCTGACGTTCGTTAGATCTTCTGGAAGAAGCAGTATGGGCTCTGTGAGGGATTCCTCGTAGAGGCCTTGGTCCATGCTTATCCCTTCGGTCAATTTTTGGGTGACCGTTTTCTACACGTCATCACTGAACGCCCGATTGTCACGGGTAGGCTGGATGTAAAGCTGATGTTGGTGAAGTTACATGTCAATCTGCCATAGTTCGTTCGGTGGTTACTAAGGAATACTCGCCCTTTACCTACTAAGCAGCGTAGGTCGGTTCAATGATACTTAAGGGGTTGACTGTGGATGGGCAATGGCAGACATTTAGAGACCGCATGGATGAACTACAACAATTGTACATTCCTGTCTGGCATAGAAATAAAAAAGGGAAGGTGGCTCAACCGTGGCTATCAAGGGAAATCAGGGATAGTATTAAAGCCAAGGAAGTGGCATACAAATTGGCCAGAAATAGCAGCGAACCTGGGGACTGGGAGAAATTTAGAACTCAGCAGAGGAGGACAAAGGGATTGATTACGGCAGGGAAAATGGAGTATGAGAAGAAGCTTGCAGGGAACATTAAGACGGATTGCAAAAGTTTCTATAGATATGTAAAGAGAAAAAGGTTAGTAAAGACAAATGTAGGTCCCCTGCAGTCAGAATCAGGGGAAGTCATAACGGGGAACAAAGAAATGGCGGACCAATTGAACAAGTACTTTGGTTCGGTATTCACGAAGGAGGACACGAACAACCTTCCGGTTATAAAAGGGGTCGGGGGGTCTAGTAAGGAGGAGGAACTGAGGGAAATCCTTATTAGCCAGGAAATTGTGTTGGGGAAATTGATGGGATTGAAGGCCGATAAATCCCCAGGGCCTGATGGACTGCATCCCAGAGTACTTAAGGAGGTGGCCTTGGAAATAGTGGATGCGTTGACAGTCATTTTCCAACATTCCATTGACTCTGGATCAGTTCCTATGGAGTGGAGGGTAGCCAATGTAACCCCACTTTTTAAAAAAGGAGGGAGAGAGAAAACAGGGAATTATAGACCGGTCAGCCTGACATCGGTAGTGGGTAAAATGATGGAATCAATTATTAAGGATGTCACAGCAGTGCATTTGGAAAGAGGTGACATGATAGGTCCAAGTCAGCATGGATTTGTGAAAGGGAAATCATGCTTGACAAATCTTCTGGAATTTTTTGAGGATGTTTCCAGTAGAGTGGATAAGGGAGAACCAGTTGATGTGGTATATTTGGACTTTCAGAAGGCGTTCGACAAGGTCCCACACAAGAGATTGATGTGCAAAGTTAGAGCACATGGGATTGGGGGTAGTGTACTGACATGGATTGAGAACTGGTTGTCAGACAGGAAGCAAAGAGTAGGAGTAAATGGGTACTTTTCAGAATGGCAGGCAGTGACTAGTGGGGTACCGCAAGGTTCTGTGCTGGGGCCCCAGCTGTTTACACTGTACATTAATGATTTAGATGAGGGGATTAAATGTAGTATCTCCAAATTTGCGGATGACACTAAGTTGGGTGGCAGTGTGAGCTGCGAGGAGGATGCTGTGAGGCTGCAGAGCGACTTGGATAGGTTAGGTGAGTGGGCAAATGCATGGCAGAAGAAGTATAATGTGGATAAATGTGAGGTTATCCACTTTGGTGGTAAAAACAGAGAGACAGACTATTATCTGAATGGTGACAGATTAGGAAAAGGGGAGGTGCAAAGAGACCTGGGTGTCATGGTACATCAGTCATTGAAGGTTGGCATGCAGGTGCAGCAGGCGGTTAAGAAAGCAAATGGCATGTTGGCCTTCATAGCAAGGGGATTTGAGTACAGGGGCAGGGAGGTGTTGCTACAGTTGTACAGGGCATTGGTGAGGCCACACCTGGAGTATTGTGTACAGTTTTGGTCTCCTAACCTGAGGAAGGACATTCTTGCTATTGAGGGAGTGCAGCGAAGGTTCACCAGACTGATTCCCGGGATGGCGGGACTGACCTATCAAGAAAGACTGGATCAACTGGGCTTGTATTCACTGGAGTTCAGAAGAATGAGAGGGGACCTCATAGAAACATATAAAATTCTGACGGGGTTAGACAGGTTAGATGCAGGAAGAATGTTCCCAATGTTGGGGAAGTCCAGAACCAGGGGTCACAGTCTAAGGATAAGGGGTAAGCCATTTAGGACCGAGATGCGGAGGAACTTCTTCACCCAGAGAGTGGTGAACCTGTGGAATTCTCTACCACAGAAAGTTGTTGAGGCCAATTCACTAAATATATTCAAAAAGGAGTTAGATGAGGTCCTTACTGCTAGGGGGATCAAGGGGTATGGCGAGAAAGCAGGAATGGGGTACTGAAGTTGAATGTTCAGCCATGAACTCATTGAATGGCGGTGCAGGCTAGAAGGGCCGAATGGCCTACTCCTGCACCTATTTTCTATGTTTCTATGTTTCTAAATTCCGCTGGACTTATTTCTAGCACACATCCGATAGTCTGATTGAACCCGCATCCATCCTTACTACCTTGTCCCACCTGGTGTGGACAGATCGTTAGGCTCCCTTCTCCGTGGCACAAATTCAATGAGACCCCTCTCATTGTTCAATTTCTTTTGATCACATTACGATTGTACTGCAGGTAGTCCCTTTCACTAATCAATTCTGTTTGCTCTACCTCGTACTGCAGGTATGGTTTCACGTTTCCGGTCATTAGCAGGAACATAAGCACCATCCTTACTAATGAGGTGTGGGAGTCAGCGCAACCACCCTTAACAGGGTAGATCCTTATCATGCCTTTAATATGCACCAATCCGGTGATCCCGTGTGATATGCTGACTGAATTATTTGGGTGCTGTTCATCCAGTCAGCGACCCTTCCGGCCTGCATTTAGTCCATGTTATGGCGAACTTCTTCTACAACCATACCGCATAGGCCTGACAAATATCTCGTTTTATCCCGTTTGTGGCTTTGTTATATTTTCCGTTAAGTAGGTGGTTAATAGTGGCAACATGCCCCTACAATAGCTTAAACCCCTGTAATAGTATTTTGGAGGTGTGTGGTCCCAAGTCTACCGCCGTCCTGGCATCACCCCTGTACTTCTGAAGTAAAATCCGCATGGTATCCTTAAGACTGTTTGAGATTGCATTGACGGATTGGATAGCCAGGGTATTTGCGAGGGTTCTGCAGGAATTTAAGGCAGTCAGTACATCGTTGACAAGTCCTCGCTTGTGGCGTCGGTGACCTTTGTGTCCTCGGTATTGGGAGGTAGCTGAGGCGGACCGAGTTTCCCTGAGTACTATGGTAACATTCTGGTCATAAAGTGCCCTGACCTTGGGATCACATTTCTATGCTAAATTGTCGTCTGTCAGATTAACTAATACCGGGAGTATCTGGTGGTGCACATTATCATACAACTGGATTCCTTCCATTCGTAAGCCCACTCCGCTCGGAGGTCTATCAATATGGATTGGTCACTCCAGTGAAGACGGAGAGGGCACAATTGTTGTGGGGGCTGATGGTGTTGGTGCGGTGGTTGGCGAATATTCAGACAACTTTAGCCGAATTACTGCGGATAGATATGTCTCATCGTTTCGTGTACAAACGTATTTTTACGCTCAAACGTTTGCTTGGGTCTAACGCACATAGTGAAGTCGAGAGAATGTTAGTGGACCAAATTCGGGATGATGTCCCGGTAAAATATCCGGCGTTCTCTCACGATGTCTGATGTGAAGTCTTCTATGTGGCTGTGGCTACCCTCCTCTGTAAGGCACAGCATATAGCTACCGCGCCGCCATAGTTTTCTACGGGCATCTAATACCTGTGTCAGCCCTGGGAATAACATAACCTTAATCTGTACGCATCTCTGATAGGTCAGGAAATTGGTCCCTATTCCATTGTTGCCACATTCAATGCCCAATATTGTGGGTGAAGTTTCTTTACACACGCGAAATGTTCGGCCCAATCAGAGGAAGGTCTGTCCACCCTCTCACTTCCCTGTTGGTATTTCGAGTCTCCCTGATCCTATGGATGTCTATTTTCCAGAAGGTTATGTTCCGTGAGTCCAAACTGTTATCGCAACCATGATCATCCAGGTCATACTGTAAATAGGAAAATGGTGGATGCTCTTGAGCTATCCAGTACATGTCAGTGTATCGTTTCAACTGGGACCACTGTTTCCATCGCCTACACAAGCGCATGTGTCGCCGCTTATGAGATTTTCATATGGTCCGGATCAATTCGGGGCAAATCCCGTTCGGCCCATTATACCTTTTACCATTAACTTTTCCCCAACCTGTGGGACGTCTACTGGTGATTTAAAATCCTCATCTTGGTCAGTACCTACCTGCTTTTCCCTGACTTCCTGTCCCATGCCTTTTAACTGTTTGTTCAATTCCATTACATATCCTCCAATGCGGTCCGTTAATGGATTCAAGTCCACTCCCCATGTAATTACTCCTTCAGATAGTCTCATGGCAGCTACCTCTTATGAGTTCCTATAGTGTTAGACCCGTTGTACGGATGTGGTTGCTCGCAGCCTCATTAATATTGCAGGTAACAATTCGACCAGGTATGTTATGTCCCTTGGATTGCCTTACAACATCTGTCTTTTTATTGCGTTTCAGCCATTCCACAATCCCCGAACTCTCGTGCTGGCAAGGGATGTCAAATTTCTGTTTGATGCCTAATGCGGTGCACAATAACTTTACTACCTGCTCTGTGAAATGGGTTCCTTGATCAGAATCAATTTGAGTGGCTATTCCCCACTGTACAGTATTTTCTTCCACGAGACTTTAGCAGTGGCCCTGTTAAATCAATTTATATATACTCCCTTGGATACCGTGGGCGTGGCTGCTCGGCCATTATTATTTTTATGGCCTTCCCGGATTGTGTTGGTTGCTGAAAATACGTAGCAAAGTCGCGTCACATTACTGGCCATCGATTGTCTCGGCAGATACTTGTTATCATATCTTCACGCCCAGCGTGTCGAATACTATGATGTAATTCCATGAGCTTCTTCTTTGTGCAGAAGTGGGCCAAAACCTATCCGCCTTTTTTCCATACGGATTCCTGGCCAGGAACGCTTCCCATTCTTTTCCATTCTGCCTTTTCCCTATTACTTATGTCCACAGGACATTTTACTAAATTAATGTCTTCTTCAGTAGCGATACTGTAGACTGGTACTATTTATACTTTTGCAGAGTTGTCAGCCTCGCAGGCGGCATTACCAGTCTATGCACCAGTTCCGTGATTGCTGTGAACTTAGTTATGAAGTTCCTGTAGTAACTAAAGAGTCACAGTACTTTACGAACCCCAGGGACTGTCTTTGCCCGTGACATAATTCTAATAGATTATTTGCTGTCATTAGATATTGCACTGTGGCTTGTCCAATCTGAAAGTTCTTGTGGTTCACACGAAGCCCTGATTCCAGGGCCTCACCACGTGCATCTGTGATACCCCTGTCATCCTCTGAGGCTATCAGCAGGTCGTCTACCTCCTGCACTATCTTGCATCTCTCAGGGTATAGGTCCATCTTCTGATTGATTCGAATCATAGTCCGGTGAAATGTCGCCAGGCTGTTGTGGAACTCTTGTGGGACCTGTGTCCAGGTATATTGGTGGCCTATCCTAAAGGCGAATTTATCCTGGGTTTAATTTTCCAGGGGTATGGACCAAAATCCGTTGGCTATGTGCAACACGGTAAATGCCTTGTTTTCGGGTTTGAGTCCTTTCAAATTCATGGCTGGAATGGCCATTGAAAGGATTTTCTCTGGGGCTTACTTTTTTGAGTGCTGTCTAACCAATAGTTAGCCGATATAATCCATCAGGTTACTTTCCAAGCCACACCGGGGAGTTAATAGTCCCTTCCGCCTCACCAATTTTCCCACTTCAAGTCGGTCACTTACTATTTTTTTACGGCATACATAGTCTCGGGCTTAATGGGATACTGCCTGTGAGGTGTGCATTTAAATCCTGTAATTGTGACCGGGTCGCCCTTTACCAGTGCGCAGTCCTGTTTGGACGTTGGTCACACTCCACAGATATTCTGGCAAATGGCTCCACATCATTACAGGACTTTCCAGTTCCTTCGAAGTGTTGCTTACTCCCTACCCTATTTTTAATATCGGTATTGTAGATTACCACAAAGGTTTGGTATTTTGTCCGCTGGTCTTTACCCAGACTATTTTATTTTCGCGCCGATCAACTAAGGCTGATAATTGGTCCAAAAGAATTATCACCAATAGTGTGTCTTCGTTAATAGGCATGACATAAATCTCAGCTGGCGCCCAATCTATTTACAATCTATATTGATGCCTTGGGAGAAAGGACTGAGTGTAACACAGCAAAGTTTGCTGACGTCACAAAATTGGGAGGAAAAGCATCATGTGAGGCGGATACAAAATATCTGCAAAAGGACATTGACTGTCTAAGTATGTAGGCAAAAGTTTGTCAGGTGGAGTATAATGTTGGAAAGTGTGAGGTCATGCACCTCACAGAAAATAATCAAAGAGCGAGTTATTATTTAAATGGAGAAAGATCACAAATTGCCGCAGTATAGCGGGACCTGAGGGTAATTGTGCATGAAACACAAATGATAGTATGCCAGTACAGGAACGATCACGAAGGCCAGTGGTATGTTGGCCTTTATTGCAAAGGGGAAAGTGTATAACAGCAGGAAGCCTTACTACAGCTGTATTGGGTATTGGTGAGTCCACACCTGGAATACTGCGGGCAGTTTTGGTTTCCATTGTTATGAAAGGATATACTTGCATTGGAGGCAGTTCAGAGAAGGTACATTTGGTTGATTCCGGGGATGAGAGTGTTGATTATCAGGAAAGGTTGAGTAGGTTGGACCTCTACTCATTGGAATTCACAGGAATGATAGGTGAATGTATAAGCTTATGAGCGAGCCGAAAAGATGGATGCGGAGAGGATGTCTGCACTGACAGAGGAGAATAGAACAAGGGGGCACGATCTTAGAATTAGGGGCCGCCCATTTAAAACAGAAATGAGGAGAAATTTGTTATCTTAGAGAGTTGTAAATCTGTGGAATATGCTGCCTCAGAGAGCTGTGTAATCTGAGACATTGATTAAATTTAGCACAGAAATAGACTGTTCCTTAAAATATAAGGGGATAAGCGGTTATGGGGAGCCGGCGAGGAATTGGAGCTGTGTACGTGATCAGATCAGCCATGATCTAATTAATGGCGGAGCAGGCTGGAGGCCTAATCTTTTTCACTCTTCTTATGTTCTTAATTTATTATGTAATAAGATTCCCGCTAACTTTAATTACGTGACTTCACTTAGTTTTTCTTATGTGGATGATATCCCCACCCCCGTTATTGACAAAGTACATCCGTAATTGAGACTGACGCTCCCGTGACCACTAGAATTTCGCACGGCCGGCCACCTAACAACGCTGTTACATTGATCGTGGATCAAATTCACTCTGCAAGTGTGCCGCTGACCTTCAAACGCGGTCCAGGTCCATCAAGGCCTGGAGCAGTTGTTGGTCGGTAAGTTTGGGTGATCTTAAAGGAGTCGCCCACCCCACCCCGACCCCAGCATGGGTCCATGTTCCTGGTAACCGCTGCCCTTGCCCCGACACTGTTCTCTGGTGTGGCCAATACATCGGCAATGAATGCATTGGTCTGGCTGCCGCGTGGGTTGCTTTTGGATACAATCCCTTTTTACGTGTCCTACTAACCCGCAGCCACAACACACTCCCTCGGGTTGTAGCTGCAGCCAGTTCCATTTTTATCTGTATTGCATTGCTATCACCTTCTACTTGACGTGACCAGGTGATCAAGCCATCATACGTATCGGCAGCTATCACCCACAATTTTAGGAATTTCTGGTTTCCTAGGAGGAACCACCTTTAAGTATTTTCCGATATGCCTGGTCGTCCTTGTTTGCCGCAGGTTGTCCTGAGAATTACAGATATGCCGTCCACTACCTTTCTCCATCTTCCTTGTGTTCCCATTTTTCTTTTATTTAACTAATAGATGAGCCTACAGTTTGGTGTAGGTTTGCCCAAGTCTGTGTTGACAGGCATCTAACGCCTTCTGTCATACGTCAGTATCAGCGTTATATGCGGGAATATATCTTTAACCCCGTTGGGCATTTGTCAAGGTATTCCACATATCACGTGGACACTTTGCCGTTGTGATTTGGTGCACATCTCGTGTATGCATGTTATGCATTTCGGTGGTCTTCTTTAACTCCAGAGAACTGTAATTACGAGATGGGCCTTATAGTAAGGCAGGCCCTTGAAAATTCCCTGTTTTCATAATGGTGTGAACGCTGCATATGTTGCCTTTATATTTCGCTGGTGATTTACCGAGGTTCTGACAGGCGGCAGAGATGCCTGTTGCTCTTCATCACTTGATGTGCACCCCAGCGCTTTCTACCCAATGTATCTATGTGGCGGGGTACATCTGTGTTTCCTTCCATGTTTCCACCTCCAAATCTTCCCACCCTACGTTCTTGTAACATTTTCTTCAATTTTTTATTTTCCTCTCTTAATTTCTTAAGTTCTTCTATTCCTGGTTTAGTCAGTTCTTTGTATGTTAGAAACTGTCGTCCGACAATTATACCAGCTTTCGTTGCACTTTTTCGTTTTTATTGCTCCCACGCTTCCTTCTGAATAGATGGCTCTTGTGAGGAATCCCATTTACCCTTCATCATTTTGTCTATAAGCCCCTGGCGATCATACGCATAAAATTGGTGAGCGACCCTTCAGGCCCCCACTCTATTTTACGGCTGCCAGTCATCACCAATGACCGAACTGAGAGACGGATAAGAATTATTTGCCTACTAGTTATGAAGTACTTTTCGTGCCCGTGACAGGCGGCCCTTGATAGACTACAGTCGGTCCACTGCATTAAGAGTATCTATGTACATTTTTATATATTACACAACATATATATCACGTTCAAAATATCAATCTCTTATTGTCTTCCAACCTGCCAGCAAATATCGCAACATAATTCTATACAAATTTCATTAATCAAACAATATGATATTCTTAATCAACTAAACATAACCACACACACTACATACACATCACAGACATACTTAAGTTTACCACGAGTCTTTTTCCTTTCACAGCATTCTCTATGTTCGGATTCCCCAGTTGACCGACACGTTTCGTCACAGATTACTTCGGATTTTTAGCGTGGTAGTTAAAAATAATCACTCGGTGATGATGTGTCAACGGCCATATGTTCTCCCAGGGGAATACTGTCTTCAACGTCAATTCATATAGTGTAACCAATGAATACACCACTCGAAGTCTGTTGAAAGTCAAAGAATCGTTTAATCCTATACCTGCAGTGAGAGCGATCTTACTGAGTCATTACTGAAGATTTGCCACACTCATTTTCTCTTTTACTTCAATTATACAGCTACATTGATCTATTTTGAACAATTACACACCTGATCAGCACGATCGCAAGGTTTCATGGCAGTTAACGTTACATCAACAACCTCATGATGACAATGCATTTTACAAGTTCGCTCGAATTGTGTGGGCTGTACATCTCAAACACAATGTCTATTACCATTACAGAAAAGTTCACATCTCGCAGTCTCAGACGATTGTGATTTTACATTTGCCCATCTGGACATCCTGTCCTATGCGATTTCTTGGAACAGTGTACGTAATGTACTTTATTAATACAGTTCTATCCTACTGTTGCTCGGGCTGTGGGATTGCTGCTCACCTACATTGTCTACTGCCAGTGTCTTACTATCGTGGAATTTTAAAATCGTATCACACTATGTTAGCTTTTATTGCAATTGGTTTAGAGTATAACAGTGAAGACGTCTTGCTGAATTATATCGGGCTTTTTTGAGGACACAGCTGTAGTATCGTGCAGATATTGATCTCCTTACCATGGGATGGACGTAATTGCCATAAATGGTGCGCATCAAAGAATAGTTCCTGGGTCAAGAGTGCTCTCTTATGGGGCAGCATTTGGGGCAGCATTTAATTCTATTCTATCATGGGATGTGGTTGCCGTGGGCAAAGACAGCGATTATGCCCCTTCCATAATTGCCCTTTCGAAGGTGGTGGGGAGTAGCCTATTTTCACTGAGGCAGTCAGTATCCTGAAGGCATTCCCACAGGTAAGGAGGGAGTTCCAGGATTTTGATCCAGTGATTAAGAATGGACGGCGATATATTGTCCAGTTATTTCCATGCGTCTGCTATATTTGTACATCTCTGTAGTAGTTGATACGGGTTTTGGATTTGTGTCTCCATTTGCTTGTTTGTGCAATGGAGCGATATTTGCTAGTGTTTAGAATGGTGATCTCATTGAAACGTTTAAAATTCATAAAGGGCTTCACAGGTTAGATGTGAAGTGAGCGTGTTCCGGTGATGGTGCATGGAGAATTAGGTCATATTCCTAACACAAGAGGTCGTCCAATTAGGATTGAGGTAAGAAGACATTTTTCTATCAGAGGCTTGTGAAACTTTAGATTTTTCATTCCCACAGGACTGTGGATTTTCAATCGATGAGTATATTCCAGACTGCGAATAACTGATGGATTATTTCTATAAACTATAGTCTCGTCTATAAACTGGTCTAAAACGACATTCCGAACATCCTAACGCACTCAAGCAAATTCAGCACGGTTTTATGAAAAGCGAACACATGTTTGATAAATTTATTGCCTTTATTTGAGTATCTGACGAGCAGAGTAGATAAATGGGAACGAGTGGATGTGCTGTATTTGGGTTTCCGAAAGGCATTGAAAATGTGCCATATAAAAGGTTGCTGCAGAAGATAGGAGGGCACGGGGTAGGGTAATATATTAGGACGGATAGAAGTTTGGCGAGCAAACAGAAAACAGAGATATGGAATAACTGGGTTATTTTCAGTTTGGCTGACATTAAACAGTGGGCTGGCACAGGTATTATTCCTGCGGCCTCAACTATTTACAATCGATATTGATTACTTCGATGAAGAGACAGAATGGAATACAGCCAAATTTGCTGATGATGCAAAGCAAGGTGGGACAGCAAGTTGTGAGGACGACACAAGTAACCCGGAAAGGTTTATTGATAGGCTATGTGAGTGGGCAACCCTTTGGCAGATGGAGTATAATGTTGGAAAATGTGAGGTTATCCACTTTGGTAGGAAAAATAAAAAAGCAAATTATGAATTAAATGTGGAGAAATTCAATAATGCTGCGCTGCTACTGATTGATTTGCGCAAGGCACATGAAACACACAATGTTAGCCTGCAGGTACAGCAATACATTGGAAGGAAAATTGAATATTGGCCTTGATAGCAAGGGGAATAGAATATAACAGTAGGGACGTCCTGCTCCAAATGGACAGGGCGTTGGTGAGACCACTCCCACAGTACTGCATACAATTTGGGTATCGTTAGTTATGCAGCAATAAACTTTCAGTGGATGCAGTTCAGAGAACGTTCACGAGTTTGATTCCTGAGATGAAGGGGTTATCTTATCAGAAACCTTGAGCAGGTTGGGCCTGTAAACACTGGTTTAAAGAAGAATGAGAGGTGAACTTATTTGGAAGTCTAAAATTCTAAGGGGACTTGCCACGTTAGAGGCAGAGACGTTGCTTCTCCTCGTGGGGTTATCTAGAAATAGGAGCCATCATGTCAGAATAAGGTATCGCCCATTTAAAAAGGAATCGAGGAAGAATTTCTTTCTGAAGGTCGTAAAATTTTGGAATTCTCCATAGAGAGCAGTGGATGCTGGGTCATTGAATTTATTTAGGGTGGAAATCTTACAGATTTTAGAATGTTAAGGGATTGAACGTTTCTGAGGAGATGGCAAGGAAGTGAAGTTGACTCCATTGAATAGATCCGCCTTGAACTTATTGAATTGCGGAGCAGGCTCGAGGGGCCGAATGGTCCAATCCTGCTCCTATTCCTTATGTTCTGATGATTAAGTTCTTATTTTTTGCAGTAAATGAAATAAGTGGTTTTGCAGGAAAGTGTTCTTGATGTCGAATTTCAGTGATCATTTTATTGAATGAAGGAGCAGGCTTGACAGGCCGTGTGAAACTCTCCTATTCTTATGTTCTATCCACTTTTTTCGGAAAGAGTTTCCATCAATTATGGAATGGATTTAGTGGTCACTCTCTTATTGCTATGGCACCTCGTTTTGACTCCCCACAATTGGTAGCAACTTCTCCACGTCGACGCAATCAGCACCTGTATAAATATAAATGGCGTTATAATGTCACACTTCAGATTTTCCTTTTTAGAGAAAAGAGTCAGAGCCTATTTAGTTCCCCTGATACTTAACTGCATCCAGTTCTACTATTGTCCTTTGAAATAAAAGTGCACCTTCTACACTCCTCAATACACTTTATGTAAGATGGAGAGGAGAATTATGCAAAGTACAGTCTGGTCAAACCAATTGTCTACATAAGTTTAATTTAACGTCCCTGCTGTCTTCTAGAAATTAACCCATCTGCTTTTTTTTGTATTTGTTGTGAACTTGTTAACGTTTGTGGCTGCTTTCAATGATCCTTCATCTCTTTGCTCCTGTACTCCAATTCGACTCTGATATTCCATTGAACATGTGGCATCTTCATTCCTCCTAACTTCATTCATGCCCTCACAGTCATCTTTATTAATATACATTTACATTTATACGCCCACTATGTAGGTGTATTAACGACATGTATTTTGCATGAGATGGTTGGTTTCTGTTGAGTAGTTTGTTCGATTTCGGATTGCTTTGAATTTGACTGATTTGCTTTGAGACTTGAGTTGGCCAGTTTGCTTTGATTTTGGGATTGCTTTCAGGTAGGGATTCGTTTGAGTTGCTGCATTACTTTCAATTTACAGAGCAGAATTCTATAAATCACCACACAAATATAGATGAGTATTTCGGTACTGTCAAAGATCTGCACCATTCATGATATGATACAGGCTTCAGTTTTAATTTAAGATAACAACTATTCGCTGAATTGTCCTGTATTTGGTTATTGTCCCTTCAACAGGGCAATGCAATTTCAATATATGTGATCATAACAGGGACTGAACTCGAGTGTCGTAATCTGTTTGTTCAAACATCTGAATCTAATTTTACCGGTGCTGCAACCTTACTCTCCCAGCGGAGACACCAAAAGGTATAAATTGAAGTCTATATGAATGTATCACTTCAGATGTAATTCAGAGCGATTGCCGATAGCACGAAAGGACAGCAAGACTTCCAACAGAAAATGACTGTTATATTTCGCAGCATCAGAAAAATATGCTATGTCGCCCTTGCTGTCATTGGTGTTCCTGGTAATTGACTATAATCAGATAATTTATATAATCTGTGTGGACTGTTCCCTGGTATTGCTCGGTGACGAAGATGTTTACAATCTGGACCAATTTGTGACCTTTATTCAGTTACTGGGTCAGTGATAGAATTGCAATGGTCGCACACTTTCAATCCGTTGACTCAACAGGATATATAATACTGTTTCAAAACTATAGGCGCGCTAACTAATCCAGTTATTGTTGTTAGTGGCAATCATGTTAATCTTGCAATTGACTACAGTGCAGGCAACTCGTCAAACACTTGTATTACTCGGAAAATCAGTCGATGTAGAATCATAATTGCTGTTGGTCACACCATGCTTTTTAAAGTGAACACTGAAATGTTTTGATATTGGGCAGTTTTTTTCTTCATTGCCTCAATATAAAGATGCAGCCTCAAAACTTGGAATTCCATGGAACGTACTCTCTTTCAGCCTGGGGACGTTATAGTAATTGGATTGAGAGCCCACAGCCTCTGGGCTGGGGAAATCAATTCCTCCCTGGATCATGCCCTTAACCCCTATGCAGTGACTGTTGCGCAGAGTGCAGCTGCATGGACCTGGGGTGAGATAACTGCGATATCCTACGTTAATATACGTACTGTTTGAGCTCAGTTATGGAAGACGGTTGTTGAGTTTAATCAATAAATCTTAGTCATTTTTCCCTTCTCTTCCCGACAGTTAATTTAGTGGCGATTGTGATCCTGTCCCGAGGAAAGTGCGGTCTCTCCACATGTATCACACGCTACCTGGTGGCCATGGCAGCTTCGGACCAACTGGTCATTATCATTGAGGTCATATTGAACCGGATCAGTTCTTATTTTTTTCCTGGATCTTTCCTGCGCATCACACCAATATGCAGTGTTATTAAAATACTGCGCCGTGCATCGATAGACTGCTCTGTCTGGTTAACAATCGCTTTCAGCTTTGATCGCTTTGTGGCTATTTGTTGCCAGAAGCTGAAAACAAATTATTGCACCGGGAAAACTGCAAATGTGGTTCTAGCAAGCTCCTGCCTTGTGCTCTGTTTGAAAAACATTCCCTATTATTTCACATATAAATCCGGAGAGATAATCAACAATGTACCATGGTTATGTGATATCAAATCAAGCTACTATACTGAGCCAGGATGGGTGGCATTTGACTGGTTTGATACGATTTTAACCCCATTGCTCCCATTCGGTTTAATTTTGTTGCTCAATGCTCTGACGGTCAGACACATTTTAGTGGCCAGTCGTGTCCGTAAGGGACTGAGGGGGGAAAGCAAGGGAGAGAATATCAGTGACCCAGAGATGGAGAGCAGGAGGAAGTCTATTATTTTACTCTTCACTGTTTCAGGGAGTTTCATACTGCTGTGGCTTTTATATGTTATAGAATTCTTCTATATTACTATTACAAACACAAATAATTATGATCACAATGATTCCTTATATATATTTGAACAAGTCGGATATATACTGCGGAATTTAAGTTGCTGCACGAACACATTTATTTATGGGGTAACACAGACCAAGTTCAGAGAGCAATTCAAGAGTGCAGTGAAATATCCAGTGACACTTATTGTTAAATTAATTAATAGTAAAACCATTTGAGCTCAGTACTGAGGTTGGTCCAAGTGCTTCCACTATAATCATCAATATTCTTCCCCGGAATTCTCTACCTTGAATTGTACTGCTAATCATTAGATATTTTCATATGCACTAGGAGCAAGGCAGCCGTTGTTTCGTGTTTATCATTGTTTAGGTTGACATGCACCATATTTGTTACAGCGCCATTAGAATAGTCGTGGGTAAAATAAAGCCAGCTGGCCAGATCCGGCACGCCAATAATTCTATCCTGCTCCCAGGATGGGACAAAAATTGAATGCGTGCGGAAGTTCGCGCTGCACGTTTATCTATAATAAAAAAAGAACATGCTGGAAATCTCAGCTGGTCAGAGAGCATCTTTGGAGAAGAAGTAGAGTTAACCTTTCGAGTCGAATACAATTCTTCTATCGCCTTCCAATTCTCATGGGTCACAGACAGACTGGAACATCAGCTAAGGAGAAAATGTAGAAATTATTCACTCAAATTCATAATACTCGAAATTGCTTCTCCCGGGCCCTATCTGAAAAGGATCCATTCCGTGATTCTGGGACGCAATGGCGGACGTCGTATCCAGCATACATTGTGTCCTGTAATATGCCCTATCCAATTTAGAGTGGAGTCGTGACTGCTAATCTCCACAACTCTTTCACCGAAGAAAGTGACCAGCACTGCATCTTTATTCTCCCGATATCCAAAGTATGATGGCACGTTAGTTTTCATCTGGCACCAATTGGGACGGCATTCGTAATCTTTACGGGGTTTGGGGGGCGGGTGGGGGGTGCTAAATGATGACTGAGGTGGGGAATGAAAGCTGAAACAGGGTCGAAAGGGGGTGAAGTTCTATTTCACAACACTGGTTTATAGAGAGCAGAAGTTACCGTACATTTCTATTTTTTCTTTGATTCGCTTCTAAGCATATCGAATAAATTATGTGAATGTAAGATAACATCTGACTACTATTAGAATTTATATTTATGCAATGTTTATAATTATGCAATTGCCCCACTCATTTGTTTTCGAGTGCGGTCCATTTAAATTTGCTGCGTGATTGGCCACTATGCAGCCGCACATGCACAGTATCTCCTCCAGTGGCAAGAGTTGGGGACCTGACTGTGTGGGACCATGCAATTCGTGGATGACCGTGCATTCACGTGACGTAAGGGAACTATTGGTGGGTGGAACGCAACATTTCAGCAAAATTGTTAAGTGCTAGTCCAGCCCAAATAATTGCCCATCCCTTTATTCGAATTTGGTAAAAACAAAAAGAAGTGCAGCTGCTGTCCCCAGTTGAAGAAAGGTCTGGAATTTCAAAATAGTCTATGAAGATGTTTTCCATAGGATACATCATTATCATCTGACAGTAAGTGCCTCTGTGGTAATCAATGGTTCCTGCAGATATTGGTTATTTTAATTGAAAAGCCCTCTCTCATCTCATCTTCTTACGAACGTTGTGCTTCTTTCGCGTTCTGTTTGTGCATCTCTACTGTTTGTTTATCATTGCATCAATCTTTCTCCTGTTCCCTTTTTTGTACTTCATTGTAGCATTCAATATTTATCATTTTTTTCTATTGTAAAATTAACTCACTATATTTCCCTCCCACTCGGTTGGTTATTTCTTAAATTGAATTGATTCTCTGTCTAATTTTCATTTATTGCGTCTCTATCCTGGTTCATTGTTTCGCACTGAGTCCTTGCTTCGTAATGTCTCTTTAATTTGCTATGCCTGCACCTCCCCTGCATGTCTTGTTTCTACAAGGCTTGCTTCGCCTTTATGTATTCTTCGATGTTTGCATTCTTTCTGGCCATCTAAAATGTCCCCTCTGTTATCGCAGTTTTCATCCTCTTTTTTATCGTTTCCTGTTTCCATTTTCCCTGTACTCCATGCCCTCTGCTTTTCAAACCTTGTTTCCTCGACCCCTCTACTTCATCTTTCTCTCGAGCGATAATGAACTGAAAAGAGATAGCGGGATAAATAAGAATCTACAAAGGGAAGTGAAGGACACATATGAAATAAGCTGAGAATGTAACAGTAAATAACATAAAGATAAAGATGAAAGAGAGGTGAGAGAGGTGAAGAGGATGGTAAGTAAGCCTGGATTGTGAGGGAATGGAATGAAAGAGAAAATTAAGAGAGCGAATGGTTGAAATACAAAGAGAACCAGTAACGCTGCCGAAATGGTCTGATTGTCACAAGATACCTGTTATTTACATTGATAAAAATGAAATGATATCTTCCTAACTGAAGTCCGTTAAACATGAAATCACGGCTAGATTTTTAGATAGAAAATAATTGCATCAACATATTAAGCGGATTAAATACATAAGAGGAAGAAGGTAACTAAAGCAAGAGTAGTGTGTATTCGAGACTTTCTGTTTGAGGGGGCACAAGAAGTGATAACTGCACTTCATGAATAATTTACATCTGTTTTCTCAAAAGACGAAGTGAGTTGCAGGCAGTGCAATCAGGAGGAGTGTAACATATTATTAAACTTAAAAATAGTAAAAGAGGAAATAATAATGGGCGGAGCAGTTTTGAAATTGTCTACATCATCAAGCCCGGATGACGTGTATCCCAGGCTGTTAAGAGAAGCAAAAGGGAATCTGCAGGTGCTCTCACAATCAATTCCATTCCTCTCTGGCGACAGTTGTGACTTCGGAGGACTGGGAGTCTGCAAATGTAATACATTTGTTTTAAGGAGGACAAGGGGAGAGACCCAGTAATTGCAGGCTAGCCAACACAAAGTCGGTGATGGGAACATACTGATGGAAAGGATCAATCAATTTATAAGGCAGATGGAATAATCAAGGACAGTCAGCATGGATTTGTTAAGCGAAGGCTGTGACTGAATAATTTGATTGATTCATGTGTGCCGTTAACAAGGAGGGCTGATGGGGGAAGTGCGTTTGACCCAGTGTAGCAAGGCTGTTGATAATATCACAAATCACAGATTGGTTACGAAATTAATGGCCCAGAGAATCCAGGGCAAAGTGGCAAGCTGAGGCGGGAAGCAAAGTATATTGGTTCATGATGGTTTTGTGATTGTAAGTCTTTTTTGCAGTGGGGTTTAGTAGGGCTCACTAATAGGTCTCTTGATTTTTATAGCATATATCATTGTTTTAGACTGTAATGTACGGGGTATGGTTCAGATGTGTGCAGATGATGCTAAAGTCGGCCGTCCGGTTGATAATGAAGAAGAAATCTGTAGATTTCAGGAAAATATAAATGAACTGGTCTGCAGGGCAGAACAGTGGCAAATTAACTTCAAACCAGAGAAGTGTTGGGAAATGGATTTGGCGAGTGCTTACATCGCGAGGGGATACATATTAAAGTGGAGGACACTGAGAAGTATACAGCAACAAACGGAGTTTAGAGTGCATACCCACGGATCCCGAAGCAGGCCAGGTAGATAATGTGGTTACGAAGGTGTACGGAAAATATGACTTTATTAGCTGAGGCTTAGAAGACATGAGCAGGGTGTTTTAGCTTGAAATGTACAAAACATTATGTAGGCCACAGCTAGCGTTCTGCGTGCAGTTCTGGTCACAACACTACTGGAAAGATGTGATTACACTAGTACGCGAACAGAGGAGATTAACGAGGACGTTTCTTAGACTGGAGCATTTAGCTATGAAAACATTTTGAATAGGGTGTCTGCACCTGGGAAGTACCAGAATCAATGTCCTCGGGGCAGTGTTTGCTCGTGCTTTTGGGGAGCAGTTAAACTTACATGGCAGGGGGATGGGAATCTATGCAGTGAGACAGAGGGAAATAAAATGGAGGCAGAAGCAAAAGACAGCAAGGAGAATAGTAAAAGTGGAGGGCAGAGAAACCCAAGGCAAAAAACAAAAAGAGCCACATTTCACAAAAATTCTAAAGGGGCAAAGTCTGTTAAAATGACAAGATTCTAGGCTCTGTGCCACAATGCGAGGATTATTCACAATAACTTGGACGAACTAACTGCGCAGATAGCATTTAACGGACATGATGCAATTGGCATCAAGGAGTCATGGGTCCATGGTGACCAAGGCTGGGAACACAACATCCAGGGGCATTCAGCATTTAGGAAAGATAGGAAGAGAGGCAAAGGATGTGGAGTGGCGTTGATGGTTAAGGAGGACATTAATGCAGTAGTAAGGAGAGACATTAGCGTGGATGATGTGGAATTGGTATGGATGGAGCTCCGGAATTCCAAAAGGCAGAAAACGTTAGTGCGAGTTGTGTACAGACCACCAAGCAGAAGTAGTGAGGTTGGGACATCATTATGCAAGAAATAAGGGATGTGTGCAATAAAGGTACAGCATGCTATCATGGGTGATTTTAATCTAAATATTGATTGGGCTCACCAAACTAGTAGCAATGTGGTGAAGGAGGATTTCCTAGCGTGAATTAGGGATGGATTTCTAGACCAATATGTCGAGGAACGAACTAGAGCGCTGGCCATCATAGAGTGGGTGATGTATAATGAGAAGGGACAAATTAGCAATCTTGTTGTACGAGGCCCCTTGGGGAAGAGTGACCATAATATGGTAGAATTCTTTATTACGATGAAGAGTGATACAGTTAATTCGGAAACTAGCATCGTGAACTTAAGTAAAGGAGACTTCGACCGTATGAGGCATGAATTCGCTAGAATAGACTGGCAAATTATACTGAAAGGGTTGACGGTGCATAAGCAATGGCAAACATTTAAACAACACATCGAGGAACTTCAGCAATGGTACAACACTCTCTGGAGTAAAAATAAAACGGCAAAGGCGGCTCAACCATGGCTAACAAGAGACATTAATGATAGTGTTAAAGCCAAGGAAGAGGCAAATACATTGGCTAGAAAAAGCAACAAACCAGAGGACTGGGAGAAATTTTGAATTCAACAGAGGAAGACAAAGGATTTAAATAAGAGGGGGAAAATAGGGTACCAGAGGAAGCTTGCAGGGAACATAAAAACTGACTGCAAAAGCTTCCATAAATATGTGAAGAGAAAAAGATTAAGGAAGACAAACGTCGGTCCCTTGCAGTCGGATTCAATGGGCAACAAGGAAAAGGCAGAACAATTTAACAAATACTTCGGTTCTGTCTTCACAAAGGAAGACACAAATAACCTTCCGAATGTACGAGGGGACACTGGGTCTAGTGAGCAGGAGGGACTGAAGGATATCCTTATTAGACGGGAATTTTTGTTCGGGAAATAGGTGGGATTGAATGCCGATAGATCCCCGGCATCTGATCGTCTGTACCCCAGAGTACTTCGAAATAGAGCCCTAGAAATAGTGGATTCATTGGTGCTCATTTTCCTCAGTCAATCGACTCTGGATCAGTTCCTAAGGACTGGAGTGTAACGAATGTAACAGCAATTTTAAAAATAGAAGGGATAGAGAAAAATTGTAATTATAGGTCGAATAGCTTGACATCAGTAGTGGGTAAAATGTACGAATCAATCATTAAAGATGAAATAGCAGCGCATTTGGAAAGCAGTGACAGGATCGGAACAAGTCAGCATGGATTTATGAAAGCGAAATTATGCTGACGAATATTGTGGAATTTTTTGAGGATATAACGAGCAAAGTGCAAAAGGGAGAACCAGTGCATGTGATGCATTTGGACTCTCAAAATGCTTTTGAGATGTTCCCGCACAAGAGATTGGTGTGCAAAATCAGATCGCATGGTAATGGGGGTAATGTACTGACATGGATTGAGAACTGGTTAGCAGACAAGAAGCAGAGAGTTGGGATAAAAGGGTACTTTCCAGAATCGCAGGCAGTGACTACTGGAGTGCCTCAGAGATCATATCTGTGACCCCAGCTCTTTACAATATGCATTCACGATTTAGATGAAGGAATTTATTTCAATATATTCAAGTTTGCAGATGACACTACACTGGGTGGCGGTTTGAGCTGTGAGGACGACAGTAATCGAATGCAGGGTGAATTGGGACGGTTAGATGAGAGGGCAAATGCATGACAGGTGCAGCATAATGTGGATAAATGTGAAGTTATATATTTTAATGGCCAAACCAGGAAGGCAGAATATTATCTGAATGATGGTAGATTAGGAAAAGGGGATGTGCAACGAGAACTGGGTGTCATGGTTCATCAGTCACTGAAAGTGGGTACTCAGGTACAGGAGGTGGTGAAAACGGCAAATGGTATGTTGGCTTTCATTGCTCGGAGATTTGAGTATAGGAGCAGGGATGTCTTACTGCAGTTGTACAGGGCCTTAGTGAGGCCTCGCCTGGAATATTGTGTTCAGTTTTGTTCTCCTAATTTGAGGAAGGACGTTCTTGCTATTAAGGGAGTGCAGCGAAGGTTCAACAGACTGATTCCAGGGATGGCTGGACTGTCTAATGAGGAGAGACTGGATCAAATGGGCCTTTATTCCCTGGAGTTCTGAAGGATGAAAAGGGATCTCATAAAAACGTATAAGATTCTGATGGAACTGGACAAGTTAGATGCGGGAAGAATGTTCCCGATGTTGGGGAAGTCCAGAACCAGGGCACATCGTCTTAGGACAAGGCGTAGACCATTTAGGACTGAGATGAGGAGAAACTTCATCACTCAGAAAGTTGTTAACTTATGGATTTCCCTCCCCCCGAGAGTTGTTGATGCCATTTCCTAGGATATATTCAACACGAAGTTAGATATGGCTTTTGCAGCTCATGGGATCAAGGGATATGGAGAAAAAACAGGAAAGGGGTACTGAGCGAATGATCAGCCATGATCTTATAGAATGGCGGTGCAAACTAGAAGGGCCGAATGGACTACCCCTGCACTTATTTTCTATGTTTCTATATTTATTTTCGTTGGAACAGAGGATAATGAAGAGGGACCTCATTGAACTTCTTAAGATTATGAGGGTCCCAGATAAACTGAATAGAAATGTCTTATTTCTATTAGGAGAGAGGACAAGAACTAGTGGACGTAGATTCAACATTCTTGCTTGGATGTTTAAAGGGCATTTGCATGAGAAACATCGTCAGCAAGAGTGTGGTGTGCGGACGTGTGGTGGGGGTGTGGGGGGTGGGGGTGTCTGTAAATCAGTTATGAAAGTGTTGTAGAAGTATCAACCCTCATCACATTGGAACAATACTTGGATGTGTTCTTGAAGTACCGTAACCTGCAGTGCGAGGTCCCAAGAGGAGGAGAGTTGCATTCAGCTGGATAGCTCTTTGCTGGCCAGAGCGGGAACGATGGGCCGAAATATCCTCCTTCCGTACTGGAAATTAATATCCTTTCTATGATTCTAAAACTATCATTGCACTGTGGAGACAACTGCGAATTTCTGGTGAATGTGAATCGGCAAATTAAAGCATGAGACAAAGTTTTCGCTGTGCATCGAAGATGATTCCATAAATATAAATCTTAAGCTCACAAGCAACAGACAAGTTGCCGCTCTGATCAAAGTCAAACATCTAATTTCTTATTCAATATAGGGAGAAGAGTCAGGAAGGAACATGAGACAGCTGGAAGTATCATATTCATCAGAACAATTAAAGGCAGAACGCAAACAATACTACGTTCAAAAGAATTTGAATGACAACAGAGTTAACAATGTAGATCGAAGATTTTCAGGCGAATGCGTAGCTGCAGAATTGATGCCGGAGCAAAGCTTTCGGGTTCTTACGGTGTATTATTGAACATGCAGCTGCAGAAAGCAATTTGGAAGGTAAATGGATTGTTGACCTTTATTTCTCGATCGTTAAAGTAAATAAGTCTTGCTGAAATTGCACAGGCCCTCGGTGAGATCACACTTGCAGTACTGTGCAAAATTTTGTTCTTGTCATCTAAGGAAGAATATATTTGCCATAGAGGCGATGCACTGAAGGTTCACAAGATTGATTCCTTGGATGAGTGTGTTCTCCTATGAGAACATATTGAGTAGATTGGGCCTATACACTCGAAGAATAAGAGGAAACCTCATTGAAGTATACACGATTCTGAATGTGATTGACAGGATAGATGCTGAGGGATTGTCTGGAGACTCTACGACTAGCGTTCTTATTAGCTGACATCGTTAAGGGATGTCGCTCCTCTTTCAAATCTGCTTTCATCAGCCATTTCTTCAAAAACTAACAGAACCATCCGTCCTTGAAAAGCACGAACCAATCTCCAACATCCATTTGCTTCCCAAATTCTTGAACGTGTTTTCGCGTCCCAAATCTGTGCCAATCTTTCCCGAGTTCAAATGTTTGAATGCCTTCAATCTGGATTCCGCACCTGCCACAGCACCGAAAGGATTCTCATGAAAGCTACAAATGGCATCGCATGTGTCTGTGGCAAAGGTATACTGTCCCTCGCTTTCCGGCTTTACTTTTTTGCAGACTTGTAGATGGTTGGCCACATTATCATGCTCCAACGCCTTTCCAATGTCGTCCCGCTGCGTGGGACTGCACATGTCTGGTTCCATTGTTAGCTGTCATGCCTTATCAAGAGACTCACCTGCCAGCTCCAGAAGCATTACATCTGGTATCGCCAAAGATCTATTTTTGGTCCCCACCTATGTTTCATCTACATATTGCCCCTTGGCGAGTTCATTCAAAAACAGAGCGTCATTTTTCACATGTTCGTTGATTATACCTTGCTCTATATCAATACCACTTCGCTCGACACCTCCACGGTCGAAACATTTTCAGACTGCTTGTCCGATATCTAGTTGTGGATGAGCAGAAATGTTCTCCAATTGAATATTGGGAAGACAGAAGTCATTGTTTTCGGTACCCGCCACAAACTCCATTCCCATGTAACCGACCCCATCCCTCGACCAAATTTCTGTCTGAGGCTGATCGAGACTGTTCGCAACCTTGGTGTTATATGTTACCCTGAAATTAGATTTCGACAACATATCCACAGCATAAGTAAGACTGGCTGTTTCCATTCCATCACATCAGCAGTCTCAGCTTTCACCTCAGGTCTTCTACTGCTGAAGCCTTCATCCATGCTTTTGTTAACTCTAAATTTAACTATTCCAACACACTCCTGTTTGCCCTCCAACTTTCTACCCTATGTTAACTGGAGCTGATCTAAAACTCGGCTGCCCGTGTGCTAACTTTCGCTTCGCCCCTGTGCTTGCTGACCTATATTGGCTTTCGGTTAAGCAATGCCTCGATTTCAAATGCTTATCCTTATTTTGAATTCCCTCCTTGGCCTCGCCCCTCCATATCTCTGTTATCTCCTCCAGCTGTGTATTAGTGCTCCTCTAATTCCGCCTATTTGAGGCTCCCGGTTTCAAATTGCTTAAGAGTTGTTGGCCATTCCTCCTGTTGCATTCTGCCCCAAGCTCTGAGACGCCCTGCCGAAATTACTCCGTCACTCTACCTCTCTTTCCTCCTTAAAGACGCTTCTTTAAACCAAATTTTTTTGACCAAGCATTCGGTCACTTGCCTTCATTTCTACTCATGCAGCTCGGGATTAATATAAAGCTTACCTGCATGTTGTGATCGTGTTTTCATAATGCCTTTTTTTCATCCCACATGTTGTGATCGTGTTTTCATAATGCTTTTGTTTATCTATAATATGAGAAAATTAACTAAAATGCATATAAGCTTAGTTAATCATAGCAAATGCTGAGAGGCAAAACATGATAGTAAATATAGCAATATTATGCAAACCATTGTAAATGCTGAAGCAGTTCTGTTGTGTCAGTGCCAGGATAGTCAAGGCTGGAACAATAATTAGTCATAAAATAAAATGTCATCAACACAAATTTCTTATCGCTAACCTTGAGCCCAAATTAAATGAGGCAAGATTGTTTATGTAATTTGTGTTCTCGGATAATACTCCGTGTGCTAAAATACCAGATAAAATGTTGAAGATCGAAGGCTAGAAATAATGGCAAGAGTATTGAAATGTCATCAGAAACCCTGCTTCAAGCTGTCACGTGGGTGTGTGTGTGTGTGTGTGTGTGTGTGTGTGTGTGTGTGTGTGTGTGTGTGTGTATGTGTGTGTGTGTGTGTGTGGAATAAAGGGTACAAGAGATGCAACTATTAATCCCTGAATGTAGCGCACTCACAGTTGAAGAGTAACAGAGATCCTGCATCAATAGAACGCAGCAAGACACAACGCTGCAGTCACACGGACGGCGGCACCACCGGGCTTTCGAGGAACAGATTGTCCACTATCGCCTTGTGTCTTTCTACTGGATGTAAACAATTTATAAGACCGGTTGTGCTTATTTACAATAAACCTGTACCCAGCGTGGTTTGTTGTTGTCACGGCCACAAGTTTCACACCTTACACATGGCTCCCCAGAACAAGACTAGGTTTATTGTGCTAACGGCAAAGGGGTATGGGTTATAATTGTGACAAACGGTCAACCCTTGTGGGTTAAGTTTCGTGAGAGGGGGCGTTAAAATTAACTGTCTGATATTGCATCTTAACTGCACCAAGATACCGACAGGGGATCTTTGGATGATACAGAAAGCGAATGTAAGTAAAAAGTGTGATGATACTGTGAGTTGCACGACTATTGCCGTGTCTAACTAATTACCCAAGGGTACCTTTGGAGGTTGCTTTGGCATTTAATAGAAGGAAAGTTATATCAACGCAATGACAGCCAGATTAAGTAATGGGTTTGTTTGCATATACAGCGAAGTCACGCATGGACAGAGATCGTGCTGTCGTCCTCAATCAGGAGCATACAATGATTGAACAACAAAATCAGATTGACATTGTGCAGGGTGAAGTTGCCTCCGCTACTGCGGTTATACAACAGCAGATTGTGAACACAGCTCAGGCTGGCTCAGCGTTGCAAAATATTGACCAAGCTTGACCCCTTATGCATGGAACAAAAAGTTATTCAACTAATTGTGACCGTGGAGACTCTTCACATGCCGCGTGCTGCACCAGTCGCACAATTAGTGGATGGAGCTCCAGCAGAACCCGAGCAGCTCAATAGGGAGTCCCGTGGGTGGGTACATACGAACAATACCAGTTCCTAGACTACTCCGAGTAACAGATATGTTTCCAACAATCAGGAACGGTTAAGCCACAAAAATGCCCCGTTGATGAAAGACAGTGTGTACAGGCATTTCGAAATTGTCGCATCAATTTTGAAGTCATTGACATGCAGAATTTTATTTTGTACAGACTTGCTCCGGAACTGAGAAATGATCTGCCTTTTACTGTTTTTACCAAAGTTTCTAACCCAAGTGAGTTTATTAATCCTTGCAAGCCACGTTGGGAATAGGTAACATCGACCTCGCGAAAAAATGTACCAGAAAGAACAGGGTCCCCATGAAAGAACCACCGTAATGGCAGACCGACTATTCACTATATATGAGATGATGCGAGAAATCCCTATAATAATTAGTTGCCTTGTACAACGAGGTTGCTGTTAAAATGATATCGCCCTAAAATTTAAATCTTCCGGACGAGCCCCTCACGTCATCCATTTAATCACAACGCACATTGGACTGATCTTTTGTGAGATGCGAAAACTGCATCGAACTATGCAAATATTCGGACCCAGGGACCCCAGTGAGGAAACCCCGTCGTTGTGCTTGAAGATACCTGAGTCATTTCATCTGCGCCACCCTTAAAAAATCAGGGGCATGCTGTACTGGTTGCAAGCCAGGACATTATGCCAAGGACCACCGTTGTGCCAGATGACTGGAGTTAGGGACAGGAAGACCGTCACACCACCAACGCTCAAATCCACCCCCTTATAAATCACGTCCACGCAGTCTGGTGGATGCAAAAATAGACGTGTTGCCTTCTAATGTGGAACATTTAGCAGCAGGCACTGACAATAATCTGGACAGACGGTCTAAAATTGAGAAGGCTCTGGTAACGATTCAGACATCAGGACGCCCAATAGAACAACGTATGGGCCCGGCTCCAACCCATCCAAAGGGGACTGGACGTAGCCAGTGACCCGGAATGCCCAAACGTCTAGTTCTGAATTGGGATCCAGATGGGACAGTCACGGAAGATATTGTGTCTCCGCTTTGATGAATGGGAGCCGTCAGCAACCTTTTCCTACGGATAAAGTGTCGTCCGTTATGGTCTTACATACATCACACCCCGAATGCCAGCTGGCATGGGATAAAGGTTATTTTAATATCAATGGTGATCTTGGCACTCAAGTTTCAGCTCATCCAGCAAACAGCACTATAAGCGCCTTGAGCGCCATTCAGTGCAAATTGCAGAAAACATTTATATTAATATGGCCAATGTGATGGGAATTTTGCGGATCGATACCCTCCGTACAGTGGCAGCTCTTAAAGATTATAATCAAAGCTATTTATGGGTTGATTCAGGATCAGAGGCTATCGGGCGCGTTGCAGATGTTCGCTCAGTGTTTGCTGTTGAAAAGCCGAAGCCTGTTGCCATGCCAACGCATTCAGTGCCTGCTGTTAGCACTGTAGTTGCTAATTATGCATCAGCTTTTGCTAACTGGGATTGTGGGAGAATGGTCTTAGAAGTACAGATGAATGGCCCACCAAATGGCGCCTATGAGCAGTCACCTTTTCAGAGGGAAAGTATTCCGTGTTTGCGAACAGTCATTGCTCCATGGGAAGAAAAGGGTGTGTGATGTAAAGGGTGTTACACCACGAACTTCACGGCATGGCCTGTTGGCATGCCAGATGGGTGCTGTTGACTCACTATTGATTATCGAGCATTGAATAAAGCCACCACAATTCAAAGCCCGACCTTTAGTCCGGCCCTTCCCTGTTGGCTTCGGACCCTCTCAACGCTACCGTTTTCACGACTCTTGATATAGCGAAAGTTTTTGGAGTATTTCATTTGCTAAAGAGGACGAGTATCAATTCCCATTTACACTCGGGGTACACATTTTTGTGTCTTCAACAGATGTTCCATAACTCGCCTCAATATTTCAACAGCACAACCCGTCAGAGCATTTGCGAAGCCATCAGCTCTCTTGCAATATGTGGCCAAACTTTCCCTTGCCACAGAAAATGCCGAGGAGCATTTGTTGCTTTTAAATTAACTATTAGCTCTGTTAAAGAAAGCAAGACTGGTGAACCCGAAAAATGCTCACTCAGTGCAGAACGAAGTCACCGTTATGGATCTAAAGATCTCCACCACGGGACTTTGCTCTGATCAGGTTGAAGTCGAAATCGTTCAGGGACTCCCAATACTGTTATAACAGACAGCGTTACGATCCATTACGGGATTGAAAGGCTATTTGATATTTTTTAGCCTGAAATTTGCAGAATTGGCCATGCCCATGTATGAATTGGGTGGGGGCAATAGCGAAACATTATATGTGAACGCTTTGAAGCAAGCAACAATGCAAGCTTCTGCACTTATCTCGCCAAACCACAATGAAACGTTTTACTTGGAAGAAGGATCCATGATTCCTAGCCGAACAGCAGTTTTGTGCCAAATACAGAAGTTACATGCAAAGTCATTCCCCACCGCATAAGCGTCCCACATTAAGAGAGGAGCGGACAGTATTTAGTTTGAAAACGTCACCTGCTAGCTACTTTTGGGCGCTCATTAATTGTATTTACATCAACGAGCTACAGAATCAAAGAAATATAGAAAATCGGTGCAGGAGTAGGCCATTCGGCCCTTCGAGCCTGCACCACCATTCAAAAGATCCTGGATGATCATTTACTTCATTATTCCGTTCCTGCTTTCTTTCCATACCACTTCATCCCTTTAGCCTTAATGGCCATATCTAACTCTCACTTCAATGCATATACCGAACTGTTATCAACACTCTCTGCGAAGATAATTCCACAAGTTAAAAACTCTCTGAGTGAAGAAGTTTCTCCTCATCTCTGATTTAATGGCTTATCCCTAATCCTTATACTGTGACCGATGGTTCTGGACTTCCACAACATCGGGGACATTTTTCCTGCATCTAACCTGTCCAGTCCCGTCAGAATTTTACGTGTTTCTACGAGATCGCCTCTCATTATTCTAAACTCCAGTGAACACAGGCCCAGTCGATCCAATCTCTCCTTCTATATCAGTGCTGTCTTCCAGGGAATCAGTCTAGTGTACCTTTGCTGCACTCCCGCAATAGCAAGAATGTCCTTCCTAAGATTAGGAGACCAAAAACGGAACACACTATTCCAGGAGAGGCCTCACCAAGGCCCGGTACAACTGCAGTAAGACTTTCCGTTTCCTCGACTCAAATCCCCTAACTATGAAAGCCAACATGCCATTTGCCTTATTCACCGCCTGCTAAAAATGCATTCCAACCTTCAATGACTGATGTAGCATGATACCCAGATCCCGTTGCACCTCCTGTTTTACTAATCTGCCGTTATTCAGATAATATTCTGCCTTCATGTCTTTGCCACGAAAGTGGATAAACTCACATTTTTCCACATTATACTGCATCTGCCATGTGTTTGCTCACTTACCTAACCTATCCAAGTTACTCTCTTAGCATCCTACTCACAGCTCATACCGCCACCCAATTTAGTGTTATCTGCAAAGTTGGAGATATGACATTCAATTACTTATCTAAATAATTGATGTATATGGTTAATAGCTGGGGTCCCGGCACTGAGCCCTGCGGCACCCCACTAGTCACTGCCTGCCATTCTGAAAAAGACCCATCTATCCCGAATCTTTGCTTCCTGTCTGCCAAACAGTTCTCTATCCACGTTAATACATTATCACCAATAATATTGCTTTAATTCTGCACAACAATCTCTTGTGTGGGACTTTGGCAAAAGACATTTGTAAGTCAAAATACAGCACATCCTCTGATTTTCCCTTGTCCCCTCTACTAGTTACATCCTCAACAAGTACGAGAAGATTTGAAAAGCATGAGTTCCCTTTCATAATTCCATGCTGAATTGGACCGTTCCTGTCACTGCTTTCGAAATGCGTTGCTATTTCAACTTTAATAATTGATTCCAAAATCTTCCCCACTACTGATGTCACGCTTACCGGTCTATAATTCGCTCTCTCTTCCTCCTTTTCTATATATTCGTATTACATTAGCTATTTCCAATCCATAGGAACTGATCTACAGTCGATAGATTGTTGGAACATGATCACCAATGGATCCACTATTTCGAGGGCAACTTAATTAAGTACTTTGGTGTTGAGTATGGAGAAGGAGTCAATCTGAACAGTGTGAGCTCAATATAAAGTGTGACCTAAGTTATTCATTGCAGGCCTCCTCATTTCATCTCGAACCTTTGAAGCCTCCTTAAATAACTTTGCGCCAAAGGCATTACTGTATCACTTGGGACTCCAGGGGTGAGCCTTCCAGTGGCTTTGCACTGTAAATACAAGTTTACATTATAACAACTAACCCTCCACTCGCGCCAACGTCAATCGTGTAACTATTTACAACGTGAGTCGATCTGGGACCCTTCTTGCCCTGGTTAATCGTCTCATTCTGCAAGCTGGTGTTTTTGAATCATTTGTTGGGCGCTCGCTGGGCTGTGCAGCTAGCCTTGCTCGGCTGCCTGCTGTGTTGGGCCCTGCGGGCCTGCTGTGTATGATGGGTTATGCTTCATCGTCAACCCTGGTGCCGGTTTCTACTGATGTGTGTGCTGTCAGATCAAAGATTTTATTATCTGAGGCGGGTTGCTCAGGATTGTCCGTGAAACTGAGTTTGATTTGGACCAAGTGTTCTCGGTGAATGAGTCCATTTGAATGTTTGACCCGAAGCACCCTGTTCCCCACTTTTGCCATGACAGTGCCGCAAAGCCACTTGGGACATTGTCCTTTATTTAATACAAATACAGTACCATAGATTTCAATCTCGCATGACACATTCGCGCTATCATTGTTGAAGCCGGCTGTTCTCCACCTGTTCATGTAAATCAGGGTGAACTAACTAGAGCCTTGTCTGAAGTGCTCTTTTCATGAACAGATAAGCAGTTGGGATTCCAGTGGGTGGGTGCGGTCTTGTGCGGTAGCTAAGCTGGACTCGGGAGAGGCGAGTCTGCAGTGAAACTTCAGTTACGCTTTTCAAGCCTTGCTTGATGGATTGCACTGCCCTCTCTGCCTTACCATTAGACACTGGTTTAAACAGGGCTGATGTGACATGTTTGATCCCATTATGGGACATGAAATCTCTGAAATCAGCAGTGGTAAAACATGACCCGTTGTCGCTCACAAGACATCGGGTATGCCGTGTGTGGCAAGCGTAGCCCGGAGGCTTTCAGTAATGGCAGCGGACATGCCTGCCGAAATGTTCTCAGATTCAATCCACTTGATGTACGGGTCTACAAACGCGAGGAATATTTTTCCCATGAGCCGGCCTGCATTGTCGACGTGTACCCGAGACCAAGGTTTGGACGGCTAAGACCCTAATCTTCGCGGTGCCTCCCTGGGTACATTGCTTAACTGCGAGCATGTAGTATATGTGTAAACGCAGGACTCGAAGTATGCAAGGATACCCGGCCACATCACGTGGGATGAAGGTGTCTCTGCCCTTCTTGTTGATCACTACTCGATTGCCCCACAGAAGGCAGTCTGCCTGCATAGACATTCCATGTTTTTGCCGCTGTTTCGGCTTTATATCTTCCTGCATTTCCACTGGGACACTGGACCAATTCCGTGAAGCACACAGTTGTTGACGAGAGGTAATAACGTCTCCTCGCTTCTCCAGGTGTTGAACTGCCGGGCAGTGACAGGTCATTGCTCACTCTTAAAAGCTTCCAAAACCATTTCTAGATATTCGGCTTGACCCATTTCCACCCACGTGGTGGGCAATGGCAGCCTACTGCGAGCATCGGCACAGTTGTCTGTGCCTGGTCTGTGGCGGATGGTATAGTTGTATGCGGACAACGTGAGCGCCCATTTCTCGATGCCGGCCGATGCGTTGGTGTTTATCCCTTTACTGTGGGAAAACAGGGATATAAGTGGCCTTTGGTCAGTATACAATTAGAATTTTATCCCAAACATGTATTGATGAATTTTCATTACCCCATAAACACACGCTAAAGCTTGTTTCTCAATCATGCTGTAGGCTGTTTCAGCCTTAGACCGGCTAGTGGTTGCATAGGCAAAGGTTTGCAGTTTCGCAAAATCATTAGCTTATTGCAATACACACCTGACGCCATATGACGACGCATCATATGCTAGTAGCAAACGCTTACAAGGGACATACAACACAAGCAATTTGTTGAGCATAACAATTTTGTCGCTTTTACAAAGGCATTTTCTTGGCTTTTGCCCTAAACCCATTCGTTCCCTTTTCGTAGTAAGACATGCAATCGTTCGAACAATGTGCTGAGACACCGTAAGAAGTTATCAAAGTTGTTGAGGTGTCCCTACACAACCGCAGCTCTGCCACATTCTGTGGCCTCAGTGCATTCTCGATTGCCTCTGTCTTCACGTGGGTGGATCTGATGCCATCCGCCGCAACACTCCTTCCCAGGAACTCCACTTCAGGCGCCTGGAAAACGCACTTCGATTGTTTTAAACTGAGCTCCACGCGGTTGAGTCGACTTAAAAATTCGTCCAGGTTCTGCAGATGCTCGACTGTTTTCCGACATATGATTAAGATGTCGTCCTCGAAGACCACGATATGCGGGACCGACTTCAGTAGGCTCTCCATGTTCCTCTGGAATATCGTGCCACAGATCGGATTCCAAACAGGCATCTCTAATAAAAAAAAACACATTTGTGCTTGTTAATTAAGGTGAGGGCCTTCGATGATTTCTCCAGTTCCTGCTTCATGTCGGCTGAAGTCAGATCGAGCTTCGTGAACGTCTTTCCTCCCGCCAGCGTTGCAAAGTGGTCGTCGGCATTTGGTAGATTGTATTGGTCCTTCAGGGAGAAACGATTGATAGTTCTGAGTCATCGCCACAGATTCTGATGGTGCCGTCTCCCTTGAAGACTGGGAAGATAGGACTGGCCTACTGGTTGAAATCGATCGGGGAAATGATTCCCATTCTTTGCAGCCGATCTTGCTCGATCTCTACCATTTCTCTCATCCTGTATGGTACTGCTCTCGCCTTGAGATGAATGGTTCACGGCCCCGGAATTAGGTGGATCTGCACTTTTGCTGCTTGGAATTCCCCGATGCCCGGTTCGAACAGCGAAGGAAATTTGTTAAAGACCTGGGCACATGAAGTGTCATCAGTGGGCAATAACGCTCGGAGTTCATCGCAGTTGCAACGTATCTTTCCCATTCAGCTCCTGCCGAGCAGCGTGGCACCATCGCCCGTTGCCACCCAGAGTGGTAACTTGTGCAGTGCTCCATCGTAGGAGAACTTTACGGTAGCACTGAAGATTACACGTATCAGTTCACTCAAGTAAGTTCTTAGTTTCATGCGAACTGGTGTTACGACTAGCCTAGAGACATTGTTGCACGACAAACTTTCGAAATTCTTTTTGCCCATGATAGTCTGGCTCGCGCCGTGTCCAGCTCCATTGAAACAGGGAGTCTATTTATTTCAATAGTCAGCACTATCGGGGACAATTCGTACTGAATGTATGCACCCATGGACATCTGCCTCATCGATCTTAGGCTCTGGTTCGTCGTGATCCTCAGTGGATCTGTCCTCCTCTGCAACATGGTGGTTTGTAGTTTTAACAGGCTTTGCAGCTTACCTGCACACTCGCTGCAGGTGTCCCATTGTTCCACAGCCCCCGCAAACTAACTCTTACAATCGGCATGAATGGAAGCGATGATCACCCCCGCTGCGCCAACAAGGTCTTAATGGACTTCCATTCATCACCCTTGAAGGTGGACTCTGAGACACCTGCGGACGTGTAGCTGCAAGTATGTGTCACCTGCCCTATACGTTACGATTTGAAAACAACATCGCTTTCTTCACAGTAATTGTAGCAGCACTTTTGTGCTGAAAGATTTGCTTCGTCTTTTCACTGGTGGCAATAAACGCCTGGGCTATCGCTATGGCCTACTCAAGGGAGCGGTCTCTAGAGTCAAAAGTTTGCGAAGTGTGATTTCATGGCCAATTCCAGGTCCTGAAAAGTCTCTGAGCATGTGCTCCAAATTCACAATGTCCTACAAGGCATCTTAGATCGCCGAAATATCTCGCCATTTTTAGCTGTAGAACCGGTCCCTCGCCATAAGAACACTTTCCTTCAGGTTCAAATCTCTCGGACCAGTGTGCACAAATGATAGAGCGATTTCTCCGTGGGTTTTGCTGGAGTGAGCAGATTCTTCATGTACTTTGGTTCCCCACAGACTGCGAGGAGGATAGCCCTTTGTTTGGCCAAACTCTCTTCCCCTTCGAATTCGTTGGCCACGATCTGTTGTTACAGTCGCTCCAGAAAAGTTTCCCTTTCATCTCCCTACGAAAATTTCTACAGGATGCCCACTGTTCTCTGCATCTTTGGGTTCGCTATCTGTACCTCGTCGCCAGTTGCTGAGCATCGAGAAAGTGTCAGACTGAACACTGTGAGCTCAAAGTAAAGTAAAGTGTGACTTAATCTTTTATAGCAGATCTCCAGAGTGCATCTCCAACCTGTGAGGCCTTCTTAAATCCTCTGCCCCAAAATGATTATGCGCCCCATTGGGACTCCAGGGGATGTCCCTTCTGGTGGCTGTACAATGTAAATACAAGTTTACATATATAACATCTTTTATGCAGTCTATCAGACCGTGGTGATTTGTCGGTCTTCAATCCGATCAATTTGCTTAACACAATTTCCTGAATAATAAGGATTTCCTTCAGTTCCTCCTTCTCGCTAGACCCTCCGTCCCCTAGTATTTCCGCAATGTTTTCTGTGTCTTCCTTCGTGAAGACAGAGCCAAAGTATTTTTTCAATTGGCCTGCATTTCTTTGTTCTCCATTATAAATTCGCCTGATTCTCACGACAAGGGACCTACGTTTGTCTTCACTAATCTTTTTATCTTCGCCTATCTATAGAAGCTTTTGCAATCATTTTTTATGTTCTGAGCAAGCTTCCCCTAATAATCTGTTTTCCCACTCCGAATGAACTCCTTTGTCCTCTTCGGATTGCTAAATTTCTCCCAGTCCTCAGGTTTGCAGCTTGTTCTGGCCAATTTGTATGCCTCTTCCTTGGATTTAACATTATCCCTACTTTCCCTTGTTAGCCACCGAACAGCATTTACATCAATATATTCGCCAAGTGATCCTGCACTCAACATATACACCCGTTACCTCCTCTTAAAGCCAAGTGATCGAAAGTTGTCCGCACAACGGATAATTAAATGGCCACTTGATTTATTGCAGCGAGATTTAATATCACCCGCGTGAACAAAGTTTTTGCCTCCTAAGCTCGTTTATGAGCGAAGTGCACAACAGTTCCCCTAACCTATGCTGGAGATGGACTTAATACCAGTAAAAGCCAATGTTACTTCAGAAGCTCGAATGTGTATGTGGATTGTTTGTCTTAGTAAGTTGACGACCACGCGAAAGAGAGTAGTGCCATGGCTAATACAGATGCTCCCAATTGTTCCATGGGATTCCAAATTGCCTTCCAATCATATCAGGAAGCAGAGCTGATAGCGGTTAGTCTCGGTGCTCAATTTACATCACAGCAAGCAAGCAAGTAATATTTGGTCAGACAGCAGTTACGTCTGCAATGTAGCGATGGCCTTGCCACTGTACCACAAAAATGAATGTTGTTTATCAGATCGTAAACCATAACTACATTCTGGTCTCCTCCATACATAATGGCAAGGATTCCAGGAGCGATTCGCACACTCTCATGTAGTAAAGATATTAGAACAACAGAAAGAATCTGCACCCACACCTGATATGACAATGCAGCCGACTGGCTTGCAACGGAATCCGCAAAGAAGAATTGCAAGTCCCCAGGAGGGCAGTGGTAATAAAGTAAAAACTATGAAGTTCAGAGATGTACAACTTCGTGCACCCCATGTGATCAATTTGTTGCATGGCAATATCAGGTTTGCCCCCTACCATATCCCACCCCATGGGCAAATTCCAAAGTGTTTCAGTGTAGCGATGGAATCAGCTCCTCCCTGCTTGGTAGATGCTGAGTAATGTCCAGTCGCTTGGTGGAAGTGAAAGAGGGTTAACATGGTGTCTTTAAGTTGGGGAGTAATGCACTCAACTAAACTACCATCCTTATTGTTAATACGCTTCTGCTGGTGGCCCGAAAAGTAACAACATTTACCACAATATGTTGAACGATGCCTACCATGCATACAAATTAAAAAATCTTCTTGTTCTATTCGTGCCCTATTCAGATCGCAGCGTTCACCTGATAGCCGCCGGACACATTTACAGATCGATGTTCTTGACTTGTAGGGGTTCACAAATTTACAATTGGAGAGAGAACTTTCCAATCAGCGACAATAAGGCATATACTGCAGCACGAATCGATTTAAATGTGGTGTTCTGCAGATGGGGAAAACCTGTACAGGCGAATATCGATCGCTTTCCACACTTTACTGGATAAATTTGTTCTATATTAAAGGAAATACTCCAGATAAGGCATAAATTGCATAATGCTGTTCACCCACAATCACGAGGAACTGTGAAAAGGGTTAGTCGGATATTCAAAAGCATGTTTTGCAAATTATGTACTCAATGTGCTAACACGATGCCTCTTTCTTTAATGGCAATAGGTTCGACCTACTTACGATCTCCGACAATACAACTGGAGTAAGTTTCTATGAGGCTCTGACTGGGAGATAACTGTAGATGGCGGGACAGTTAGCCTTGGGGAATAACTCGCCAGTAATATTGTAGTCTCGCAGTAGGAACTAATTTTCGACACTGACAGACAATGTGAACAAAGCAAACAGACTCGTGGCAAACAACATGGGCAGGTCAGGAAATCAGGTCAAATAATATTTTGATAAGAAAGTTAGACCATACCTATATGAGGTTGGGGAATCAACGACATTACAAAATATTTCAGCTAAGAAACAATCCTTTGATCTCAAATGGATAGCCGCCCCCACCGCCTCCGCGACCCAAACACATACACACAAGCCATAATTGAAAAACGAAACGAATTACAGTCAAAAGCGTGACGCTAAATTGAAATGGTTGCATATAAACCTGATCTAAACTGGTAAGAAGTAAGATGTTACGTTTGGTCTTTATAAAGGAGAAGGATGCATGCCTACTTCGTTTTGTTGATACATGGTGGTGCGGCGAGCACAGCCAACTACGCACAAACATT
Source organism: Pristiophorus japonicus (assembly GCF_044704955.1). NCBI lineage: Eukaryota > Metazoa > Chordata > Chondrichthyes > Pristiophoridae > Pristiophorus > Pristiophorus japonicus. Next base: position 7,824,050 of record NC_092004.1, on the reverse strand, counting down.
TGTAATAAGGATTACCAGCTGTACACTGGGTGAACGAAGTGAATGTGCTTCTCTCCCAATCTTCGGAACAGAAACTCAGATTCTTGGTGGACACAGAAAATCAAGTGACTACAATAACTCATACTAAACACATAATGGGGAACTTTTGATTTGATTAAGTAATCGTACAAGGGATAATATAACATCATGAATGGGACGGGGTGTGTTACTTTCCAGGGAAGCGTCTCCACGGAAAAATACAAATGGTATTGAATATGTATTCGTGGCATGGTAAAGGATGGAAAAGTCCTAAAGTTTTGGATATTGCTGAAAAAGAATAATGTGATATGGGAAAAGGTAAACGAATAAAATCCAGACTCAATAGCATACATTTCAAGGGGTTCATTCTACTGTGTTGGTCTCGATGGTGGGAGAAACCTGAAGGCCAGTATTCTTGCATAAGGTCTCATGTCACGCCCAATAACAGTTGTCAGGATGGGGATAAAAATGCATCCTTTGCTGCAATCTGTAAACATTGGGGATATTATAGTTACACTAAAATAGATCTTAATGGGGCAGGTAGCGTCATAATACAATTTGATGATGCAGTTATCGGATGCATGAAGTACGATGAGCGTCATGCTCACACCATATGAGAAAAAATCTAGCTCAGATCCTCTGGATCAGGTAAAAAAAAGGGACAATATCCAAACCTAGAATCAGGACGCAGAATGGTCTCATTGTTACCCCTACTCATAAAGTGGTTGACCATCGTTTATCCACAATTGGTCCCTGTATTACTAAACTTAACGGGCTTAATATTGCCAGAATGGCGTCCCACGAAACCAACACAGTTAGCTCAGGAAATGACCAGCAAGTTTTTAATTAATATTGTGAAAAGGCCAACTTTCGCAGAAGAGAAGAACAAGCAGAGTATGCTTTTCATGATATAATAGTACTCACAATGAAACAATGAAAAAAGGTGCAGAAAGAAATGGAAATAATTTTAACTCATAATGCACTCATCGCTTTAAACACAACCACCTCAGACATTAATTATGTGGATTTAGCAGCTGTACAGTTACAGTTACGAAAATTATGACGAGAATTGAAAGATATACTCATTAACGAAAACAATATAGAATGTGAGAAGCTAAACGCATATCAAATAATGTCCACACAGGTAAAGGATATTATAAATCCGATAGAAATTCATGCCAATAGACTTAATGATCTTATCAGAGAGGACAGAAGTGCCTCTGACCAAGCAGTTCATAATGAAGTGGAGGAATTGGTATGTCGAACAATCCCCGGAAAATTTATAAATTATTACAAAGGGAAGTATCTCCACTTGGGAAACGAATACACATTTCTCAGGACTATCTCGTTATTTTGATGATACAGAACTATGTAACTTCGGAAATTGATTGAGGTCCATCCAGTTCATCACGAAGGTCAACGAAGCGGGGAACCAGAATCTATTGGGAGTAACAGACCGAATTAACAGTCTTTTGTATCAAACCTTGCCTAATCCTCTGATCAGAGTACAAAATATAGGGGTCATGAAAAGATATATTACTAGTCGAATCCTGACAGCACCCAAATGGTTGATCCCATGAGAAGAACTAACGTGGGTAGAACCAAACATGAAGCGATGGAATAAATTTGAAATTGCCCACATTTGCCACTTTGAATTACATGACCAAAAGAAACAGATGATTTCAATTGGAACAGAACGGGTCCAAACTGCAGTGTGGAAGTGACGTAATCGTCAGATCGGTCAATGTACGGGAAGTAGGGTATTGTTATACCACGTTTGAATATCATTATCATGACGGGCGGCTTAAATCTGCAAATATCCTGGAACTTACTATATAAGCCTAACGAAACCAAAGTCATCGAGAGAACCCACCCACCCACTTGCATTGGCCACACATGAAAAACATAACTTACAAGTAAAACTGAACTTGAAAGTAAAACTGGAAGATTATGTTACTGATTTTGTGTATGGCATCACTGAACTACACGTTTTATTAAAAGAGGAAATGCAAAAATAAAATTTTCCCAATGGCATTACAAGTTAGAACAATGTAATAATGCTAGAATTAAAAACATTTCAAATGCAGAAGATTCGATGGATTGGTGGTAAATAGCGACAGCATGGAGACCCCTCCCTGGATCAGAATAATTTCACAATTGTTTTTTATAACACGAACTGATAAATAAAACTCATAGATCAATTGTCATGGCTTTAGTGATAATATATTAGCATGGATAGACGATTGACTAACTAACAGAAAACGCAGAGGCTAGGTAAATGGGTCATTTAATGGTTGTCAAATAGTGACCAGTGGTGTGCTGCAGAGATCAGTGCTCGGTCCTCAATTACTAACAATCTTTATTAATGACTTGGATGAAGAGACTGAATGTAATGAATCTTCATTTGCTAACGATAAAATGTGGGTGGGAAATCACATTTTGAGGAGGACACATACAAATCTGCAAAGGGCTAGTGACTGGCTAAGTTATTGGGAGAAAAATTAGAAGTTGAGTTAAATGTGGGAAATGTGAGGTTAGCCACGTTCCCAGAAAAATAGAAAAACAAACTAAATAGAGGAACATTACTGAGTGCCGCAATACAAAGAGAAATGGGGTCCTTGTGCATGAATAAATAAAAAACGTTAGCATACAGGTGCAGCAACTAATCAGGAAGGCAAATGGAATGTTGGCCGTTATTGCAAGGGGGATCAAGTGTAAGGCAGAGACGTCCTGCTACAACTCTATAGGTTATTTGTGAGGCCACACCTGGAGTACTGCACGCGGTTTTGTTTTATTTATTTAAGGAAGGGCATACTTGCAGTGGAGTCTGTTCAGAGAAGTTTCAGTAGATTGATTCCGGAGATGAGGAGGTTGACGAATGTGGATAGGTTGGGCCTATACGCTTTGGATTTTATAAGATTGAGACGTGACCATATTCACAATTATTAGATAATGACGGGGATCGTCAAGGTGGATACAGAGATGATATTGCCATTTATATGGGAAAAAAAACAAGGGAACATCGTCTTAGTATAAGGGGCGGCCCACTAAAAATCGAGATGAGGCGAAATTGTTTCTCTCAGATAGTTGTAAATATGTGCAATTCACTGCCCCAGAGAGCTGTAGAGGCTGGGTCATTGAATATATTTAAATCGGAGATAGACATATTTTTGAGCGATAAGGTAGTAAACGGTTAGAGGGAGTGGGCAGGGAAATGGAACTAAGACCATGATCACATCAGCCATGATATTATTGAACGAGGGAGCAGACCTGAGGGTACAAATGTCCTGCACCTGCTCCTATTTCTTATGTTCTTAGCAAAATTAACTTTTCCAACATGAATTACATTTATTCCTGGCCTATCGTTGACCTTTTCCAGAACTATCTTAATCTAACTGAATTATGTTCACTGGCACGGAAATGCTCTCCCACTGATACCCCTTCCACTTTATTGCTTAAAAGTAAATAGAAAAACGTCCATTCCCGTGCTGGGTTTGCTACATATTGGCTAACAACGTTTTCCTGAATGCATTTTAGGAATTTCACACTCTCTATAACATAACACTATATTTATCACAGTTAATAATAGGGTAATTGAAATGCCCTACTATTACTGATCAATAGATTTGCATTTCTCAGAAATGTGCGTACATATTTCCTCTTCTATCTCCCTCTCACTGTCTGAGGGTCGATCGTATACTCCCAGCAGTGTGATTGCCAAATTTTGTTTCGCAATTCGACCCCTTTGGCTACGTTTGATGATCACTCTTACGTATCATCTCTCCTTGCAGCTGTACTAGTTTACTTAATCAATAAGCTGCCAGCCCCCGGCTCCATTTTTACCCCTCTCTCTACCCCGTAAGAAAAACCTGTAACACGGATTGTTGAGCTGCCATTCTTTCCCCGCTTTCATCAATGTCTCTGCAATAGCTATAATATCATTGTCCCAAGTGTCTACCTGTGATTTCAGCAGAACTGCCTAATTTTTTATTAACTGCATTGAAGTATATGCCTTTTGGTAGAGCCAAACTCCTTTATTAACTATTTTCTACCAATTTATTCTCTCGTCTTCAAAATCATATTCTACATTGTTTGCTTTCCAATTCCATGCTTATTTCAGTCCCTACTGAATTTAAGCTCAGTTTCCGATCACCCTGCGAAGTAAGATTAAATGCTCCCCAACAGCACTAACATGCATCCGCCCAACGCCCCATCGCTCCCCGCGACGATATAGGGCCCATCTCTGTTGAGGTGCAAATATTCGGTTATACAGGCCCCACCTCCCCCAATAACGGTCCCAATGCCTCAGGAAGCTAAGGACCTCCATTTTCGCCATCTCTCCAGCCAAGTATTCATCTGCTCGATCCACCAAGTTGTGTAGCCACTAGCTCTCACGAGCTCTAAAATCTCTCAATCCTCCTCCGCTGCCATGAAAAGCAATGTTTCAGATCTCGCCCCCGCTCCCCCACCATTAGCATCCACTTTCTCCAAGTGGGACCCCACAGACTCCTACCATCTCCCTCCAATCTGCGAACTCATAGAGTTTGTAAGATTAAATCTGGAACACGTTTCGTTCAAACTGTGGGAGAAGCAACAGAGACAGTAAATTTGGCTTGTAACAAAAGATATTGGCGTTTATTCATGGCGATTAAAGCAATTACTAAAGGTCTCAAAGACCTCAATTATTTTGATGCGATGAACTGATTGAGAAGCGAAATCGAGTTAGTGACCTCGATATTAAGCACTGGCCCACCAGTGTGTAGCTACGATAATTGTGTATATTTAAATGTATATTCATATATGAACCTGAATATAAATGACCAAGGTCATGGCTCAACGGCAGTGCTCTAAATTTGAGTGTGAGAAACTGTTCCACAGTGATGTCCGTTTGATATTTTGTTCACTTTTAAATATTAGAAACTGAGACGGGCAAAAATATTGAAATATAAGCACAGGGATGTAGAGAACAGGAAGAGGAAAAGGGGAAAATACTGTTTCTGCCCATAACTAATGCAGGAACTCCTCTGCCGTGTTCGGGGTGACCACACGCAGCCTGGATACACTACCGTCCGAAAAGCACATTCAACATCGGAGTGGGACTCTGTTCCGCTTCAGAAGACAGGCCTAAAAGGCAAAGTCACTTAATCGGTCTGAAGAGTTCCTCCAGTCATGAATATCAAAACTAACAAAAATGTTTTTCTCATGGTTAGCCCTTACTCCACATTTTCCCAGCAACAGGATCGTTGGTCCAGTCTTCTGATTCTCGCTTCAGTTTTGTTGGTTGAATTTTTCTCGAGGTCTCAGGTTCAAATTCCTTACAAACCCTCATTTTGGCCGCGAATTTTGAACATTCAATTGAAACTTTCACAAAGAAAGACGCGCATTTCTGTAGCACATTTCCGCAAATGCAGCATGAACCAAAGCGCGTTAGACCTTTTTGAATTACCTTTCAACTTTTGTCAGGTGGTGAAAGATGTGCCCAAATCACCCCGCACTCACCTCAACTCTTTGCGAAGGAGTTTGGTGCAAATAATCATGCACCTCAGTGACTTGGACTTTCCTTTATTGAGTTCTGCATGTACCTGATTTCAAACTTGAAACAGCAACTGGGCTTCCATCTCACGGACACTGAGTGCAGTCGCGGTGTAGCAGTTACTGAGTCGGTGACGAGTTGTGTGGTTGATGTGCGTCACTGTCAATCATTGGAATTTCACTAAGGGCCAGAGAAATAAACAGTGAATCGAACTGTCCCAGTGACCCATGGGTTGAAGCGAACGGTGCTCCAAGCAGAGCTGAAAAGCATGCACTGCCGTAATCTGGTCCTTAATGTTAAATATCGGAGTTACTATGCATACAACAATAAACATACACTTAACAACAGTACGTACAGCGAAGTCTTGAGAGTTTTAGCTGGAGAACTCAAACAAGTTCTGGACTATGGTGAGAGGCTGGGTATTCTGCTGCGAGTATCTCACCTCCTGACTCCCAAAGACTTTCCAGCATCTACAAGGCACAAATCATGAATTGATGGAATAATTTCCACTTGCCTATATGAGTGCAACTCCGACAACACACAAGAATCTTAACACCATCCAGAACAATGCAGCCCGCTTGTTTGGCACCTATCAGCACCTTAACCATGCACTCCCTCAATCACTGGTACACCATGCTACAAGATGCATTGCAACAACTCGCCAATGTTCAGCACCTCACTAACCTGCGAGCACGACAACGTAGAAAGACAAGGGCAGCAGGCGAATGGGAACAACACAATCTTGTTGTTCCAGTCCAAGTCACACAACATCCTGACATAGAAATATAAATATAGAAACTTAGAAAAATAGCTGCAGGAATAGGCCATTCGGCCCTTCGAGCCAGCATCTCCATTCAATAAGATCAAGGCTGATAATTTCTTCATTACCCCTTTCCTGCTTTCTCTCCATACCCTTGATCCCCTTAAACGTCAGAGCCATATCTAACTCCCTCTTGAATATATCCAGTGAACTGGCATCAACAACTCTCTGCGGCAGGGATTTCCACAGGTTAACAACTCTCTGAGTGAAGAAATTTATCCTCATCTCAGTCCTAAATGGCCTACACCTTATCTTAATACTATTCCCCTGGTCTGGATTTGCCCAACATCAGCAACGTTGTTCCCGCATCTAACCTGTCCAGTCCCGTCAGAATCTTTGTTTCTATGAGAACCACTTTCATCCTTAAACTCCACTGATTAAACGCCCAGTTGATTCAGTCTCTCCTCATATGACAGACCAGCCATTCCGCGAATCAGTCTGGTGAACCTTCGCTGCACTCCCTCAATAGCAAAAACGTTCTTCCACAGACTAGGAGACCAAAACTGAACACAATATTCCAGGTGAGGTCTCACCAAGGCCCTGATAAACTGATGCAATACCTCCCTGCTTCTACATTCAAATTCCCTAGCTATGAAGGAAAACATACAATTTCCCTTCTTTACCGCCTGCTGTACCTGCGTGCCCACTTTCAGTGACTGATGAACCATGACTCGCATGTCTCGTTGCACCTTCCATTTTCCTAGTCTGCCACCATGCAGATAACATTCTGCCTTCGTGTTTTTGCCCCCAAAATGGATAACTTCACATTTATCCACATTATGCTGCATCTGCTATGCTTTCTCCCAGTCATCTAACCTGACCAAGTCACCCTGCTGCCTATTAGCGTCCTCCTCACAGCTCACACCGCCACCCACTTTAGCATCATCTGCAAATTTGGAGATGTTATACATTATGCCATCATCCAAATAGTTAATGTATATTTTAAGGAGCTGGGGTCCCAGTGCTGAGTTCTGCGGCACCCCACTAGTCACTGCCTGCCATTCTGAAAAGATCCCGTTTATCACAATTCTCTGCTTCCTGTCTGCCAACCAGTTCCGTATCTACGTCATTATATTACCCCAATTCCATGTGGTTTGATTTTGCACGACAATCTCTTGTGCGGGACCTTGTCAAAAGCCATCTGAAAGTCCAAATACACCACATCCACTGATTTCCCTTGCCCACTCTGCGAGTTGCATCCTAAGAAATTCCAGAAGATTTGTCAAGCATGATTTCCCTTTCATAATTCCATGCTGGCTTGATCCGATCCTCTCAGAGCATTCCAAATGCGCTGTTATTTCGTCCTTCATGATCGATTGCAACATTTTCCCCACTATCGATGTTAAGCTAACCGGTCTATAATTACTCTCTCTCCCTCCCTATTTAAAAAGTGGTGTAACATTAGCTACCCTTCAGTCCATGGCAACTCATCCAGATTCGATAGACTGTTGGAAAATGATCACCAATGCATCCACTCTTTCTAGGGTCACTTCCTTGAGAACTCTGGGATGCAGACTATCAGACCCCAGGGATTTATCGGCCTTCAATCCCATCAATTTCCCTAACACAACTTCCCACCTAATAAGGATATCCTTCAGTTTCTCCATCTCAACAAACCCACTGTCCCTTAATACCTTCGGAAGGTTATTTATATCTTCCTTCGTGAAGACAGAACCGAAGTGTTGGTTCAATTGATCTGCTATTTCTCTATTCCCTATTATAATTTCACCTGAATTCGAATCAAGGGACCTACGTTTGTCTTTACTAATCTTTTTCTCTTCGCATATTTACTGAAGCTTTTGCAGTCAGTTTTTATATTCCTTGCAAGCTTCCGCTAGTACTCTACTTTCCCCCGCTTAGTTAAACCCTTATCCTTCTTTGTTGAATTCTAAATTTCTCTCATTCCTCAAGTTTGTTGCTTTTTCTAGCCAATTTATATGCCTCTTCCTCAGCTTTAACATTATCCTCAATTTCCTTTGTTTGCCATGTTTGATCTACCTTCCCAGTTTTATTTTTACTCCAGACAGGGATGTAAATTTGCTGAAGTGCATCCATGTGATCTTTAAATGTTTGCTATTGCTTATCCACTGTCAATGATTTAACATCGTTTAACGGTCTATTCTAGCCAATTCACGTCTCATACCGTCGAAGTTACCTTTCCTTAAGTTCAGGACCCTAGTTTCCGAAAGAACTTTGTCACTCTCCATCTTAATAAGTAATTCGACCATATGATGGTCACTTTTCCCCAAGGAACATCGCACAACAAGATTGCGAATTAGTCCCTTCTCATTTTACAATACACAATCTAGGATGGCCAGCTCGCTGGTTGGTTCCTAGACATATTGCTCGAGAAAACCATCCCTAATACACTTCAGGAAATCCTCCTCCACCGCATTGCTATCAGTTACGTTAACCCAATCAATGTGTAGATAAAAGTCGCTCATGATTACTGCTGTACCTTTATTGCACACATCCCTTATTTCTTGCTTGATGCTGTCCCCAAACTAACTTCTAATATTTGGCCGTCTATCACACCACCCACTAGCGTTTTCTGCACTTTCAAATTCCACAGCTCCACCCAAACCGATTCCACATCATCCACGCTAATGTCTTTCCTTGCGATTGCATTGATTTCATCTTTAACCAGCAACGCCACACAGCCTCCTTTTCGTTTCTGTCTCTCCTCCCTAAATGCTGAATACCCTTGGATCTAAAGTTCCCAGCCTTGGTCCCCGAGAGCCATGTCTCCGTGCTGCAAATCACATCGTATCTGTTAACTGCTTCTGCGAAGTTAATTCATCCACCTTATTCCGAATAGTCCTCGCTTGAGGCACAGAGCCTTCAGGTGTTTTTTTTTTAAACACACTTTGCCCTTTTAGAATTTTGCTGCAATATGGCCATTTTTGTTTTTTGCCTTGGGTTTGTCTGCCCTCCACTTTTAGTATTCTCCATTCAATCTTTTGCTTCTGCCTAATTTGCATTTCCCTCTTTCTCCCTGCATAGGTTCCCATTCCCCTGCCACATCAATTTAACTCCTCCCCAACAGGACTAGCAAACATTCCCCCTAGGTATTTGGCTCTAGTCCTGCCCAGCTGCATACCGTCCGTGTGTACTGGTCCCACCTCCCCCAGAACCGGTTCCAATGTCCCACGAATTCGAATCCCTCCCTTCTGCACCACACCTCAAGCCATGTATTCATGTGAGCAATCCTGCGATTCCTACTCTTACTCGCACGTGGCACTGGTAGCAATCCTGAGATTACTACTTTTGAATACTTCTTTTGAATTCAGCTCCGAGCTCCCTCAATTAGCCTCGTTGGACCTCATCCCGTGTTCTACCAATGTCATTGTTACCTATATGCACCGCGACATCTCGCTGTTCACCTTCCTTTTTCAGAATGTCCTGCACCTGCTTCGAGACATCCTTTGCCCTTGAACTAGAGATGTAACATACCATCCTCGAATATCGGTTGCAGCCGCAGAAACGATATCTATTACCCTTACAATTAAAGCCCCTATCAGTATCGATCTCCCACACTTTATCCTGCCCTCCTGTGCAGCAGAGCCAGCCATGGTGCAATGAACTTGGCTGCTGCTGCTCACCCGTGATGTGTCACCCCCTCAACAGTACTCAATGCGGTGCATCTATTTTGCAGGGGGATGATCGCAGGGGATCGCTGCACTACCTTCCTTGCACTGCACTTCCTGTAGGTTTTTCATTCCCTATCTGGCTGTGTACTCTTTACCTGTACTAAGACCAACTCACTAAACGTGCTATTCACGTCATTCTCAGCATCGTGCATGCTCCAGATTGAATCCACCCGTAGCTCAAGTTCTGCAAAGCCATACGTCATAAGCTGGAGTTGGATACAATTCCTGCACACGTCGTGGTCAGGGACACTGGAGGCGTCCCTGATTTACCAGATAGTACAGGAGAAGCATATCACGTGTCCGAGCTCTCCTGCCATGAATTAACCCTTAGATACACTTAAATTGGCAACAATAATGCTAAATGTTAATTACTGATATAGAAAAGAAAAAAGAAAAACGACTTACCCACCATCAGCGAATGACTTACCACCATAGCTAATACGTCACCTATCTATTTCTTTCTACTTCTTTTTGCCTTCTCCCTGCAGCTGCACCGGCTGGCCTCTCGCCGACCCTGGACTCACGCCTCTCCACGCACCTCGCGACGGTTGAACTCGCGGCCTTTATAGGCCTCTCGCTGACCTCAGACTCACGCCTCTCCACGCACCTCCCGACTGCCGAACCCGCGGCTTTTCTGGGCATCACGCCGAACCCGGACACACGCCTCTCCACGCAACTCCCCACTACTGAACACGTTAAATTTATAGGCCTCTCGCCAACTCCGGACTCACGCCTGCCCATGCACCTCCCGACTGCTGAACTCACGTCCTTTATATAGCGCCATTCCCTCATTTTCACTGGGCTAAAATCTTGGACCCTTCTCGCTATCAGCACTGTGCGAGCACGTTCACCACATGAATGCAGCAGTTCAAGAAGGCGGCTCCCCACCATCTTCTCAAGGGCATTTGGGGATGCTCAGTTAAAGCAGGAATTGCCAGCGATGCCCAGTTCCCATGAAATAAAATTGAAAAATACACTATATGATAGGTGTCTGGTTGAAAATGTTCATTGTTGATGAACCCAGGACTCTGGGGCAAGTTTTGTCAAAGTTAAATGTACCGGTCATTTATGCCATGCACGGAAAATATAATCAGAGTTCAGAGAACCATCCCATGGTGCTCATTTTCAGATTAAGCGCAGAAGATTTCAAATAAAGCGAAATAATTTTACAGCGAAAAGATTTGAAAGAACGTGTTACTTATATTTGTGCCTTTAATTAAACTTTCTGGCATGTGACACTCTTTCAATTCTCTTCTTCCGATTTTGAATAAGAAATCAGTGATTTGAGCAGACTGCACAGCCCGTGTTACCTCTGAGCTGACAAATTATATTGAGTTGTTTCTCGCACTTTGAATGCTGCCAGCTATTGCTCAGCGGTTACTTCACAGCACCAAATGTATAAGAAGCTTAACTCTATCTCACTGCGGCCGCTGCCTGGCGTTTTCATTGTATTTTCAATCCCCTTCTTTTGCAACGAAACAAATTGTAAACTGGTTTGTAAATTAGCAGTGCGAGATTTTTATGGGCATTTTTAATGAATGAGAATGCCTTTCCCATCTCTATACCAAAGCGGATTTGATTAAACGTTAGGGACATGATTTTGATTCCACCATTTTTAATGTAAGCGAAGTAACTTTATTAATTACATGGATATCCCAAAGTACTTAACAGATGTGCCGCAACACATGAGGTAATAAGTAAGCACAAGGAATAACAGACGTGGGATTTGGCCCCACAGCTCCAGAGGAGATTGCAACCTGATCGCAGTACCTTCGGCCTCTCAGATTCAGACCGGGTGATTGTCCAATGTTGCTGGTGGACACGTTACCGGGATATCATCTCCCCCGAGGTTTTCCTGTGCCTTTGCTCGGTGCATGGGGAGGTTTGATCCGGCTCCGTGGTAATTTGGACCCTAGGGATGGACATGCAACCCAGTGAGCTCTGATGCTAGGGAAGCATGACTACATAATGAGTTGCTGCGGGTTAGATCTGCTGTTATTGTATTATTTCACCTTTAATCACAGGAATATCCACAGACAGGAGCTGAAAAGGACGAAAAGCTGAACAAACTCAAGAAAAATGATAAGAAATATAAGCAATTGTGATAAATTCTTTCAGGTTTTTACTCGTCATTTATTTGTTCGGTGCACACACAGGGATTCCGGGTTTGGAAGGAAACTTTACAATTCAAAATTGTAAAAATAGTTGAGATCTGCGGGGGAAAGGTAGAATCAGCATAAATTAACCAACTGCGTTGGGTAGCAGAATGAACAAAATGCTGACATGGTCATTTAGTGACAGTCGAAACATCAACAACTGAAATTTATTTAATTGGTAAACTTTAAACAAATTTTCAAAAATTAATCTTAGAACATAAAAACATCTAAACATGGACATTTACAGCGTAGAAAGAGGCCATTTAGTTCCACCGTGTATGCGCTGGCCGAAAAGTGTACTTGGCCTGCAGTCCTAAATGTTACAAATAAACCTGTGAACAATGCCGGAAAGGAAAAGAATTCCCAGCCCAACCAGTCGGCCTCACACAACTGCAACATCACTGATACTGAAACATTCTATACTCCACCTCAACTGGAGCCATGAGATTTCCTGGGAGAGGCAAAAAACAGATGCAAACACAGGACAAATTAGGGGAAAAAAATCTGGGAAATTTCCTCTCCGACCCATCCAGGCGTTCGGAACTCCTCCAGGAGATATCCCTGGCCTTATTCAATTCCCTGCACTACATATCATTTTATTTGCGCCGTCCAACAAAAGGACATCCTTTCTAATCCCAAGTACCATCTCCAGATCCGTAAACCTGCAATTTACTACATTTCAAGTGACCGTCCAAACATTCTTAGAAGAGGTGAGTGTTCATGCATCCAGCGCTCTTCCAGGCAGCGATTTCCAAATCACCACAACTCTCTGCATGAATGATAGCCCCGCCCACTGCAACCCACTCTAAATCTTTCATCAACCACCTTAACACTGTGACCCCTCGTAATCGACCCCTCCACAAATGGAAGTAGTCCCTTACTATACACTCTCTTCTATCTGATTTTGCTCACTCTGTATTTCATGAGACTGGTTTAAATGTTCATTGATCATGTGACATGGATTCTGGGGCTAATCTTGTTAAATTTATTTTGCAGCAATTATATTCTCTAAAATAATATTTCCGCCAGGCTCGGAGCAGTGAGTAATTTTCCCAGCACCCAGAGAGAAGTCAGCGTCAGAAGGTGACATTTTCAATCCCTTTCTGTAAAAGTATCTTTTCACATATGTTTCTCTGACGGAAACTGTACGAGTGCAAAATGTTGATTTCAATGTTATTCAAATCTCATATTTCCGTGTCCGCCAAATGTGATTCAGATGCCTCCACTTTTTCTAATCAATCAATGTCCCTTTGAAATTTTCCGCTCAATCCACACTATTAAATGTGCCACTACCATATATAATCACAGAATCATGGAATAGTGACTGCACGGAAGAAGGCCATTCGGGACATCGAGCCCGTGCCGACTCTCAGCTATTTCCTCTCCCCCGCCATACTGCTGCAGATATTTTACTTCAGATAAATATCCAACTCCATTTTGAAAATAATACTGAGTCTGTCTCCACTATCCTTTCAGGCTTGCTTTCCAGATCCTAAACATTCACTGCCACAGGGCACTCACCTGTTCCGATGATCCTATCTCTAAAGCCTGGGAATCACTTGATCAATTCCTGCCATTCTCACGTTCCAAAAATAGCACGATCATTCTATTGTAGTAAAACATGCTCTGGAGGGAGAGAACGACTCTGTCGTTTTGAGCTCTGAGTAGGTTCTTAAGTCAACTTCTGCTGTAATGTTTCCATAGTGTACTGGTTATCGCATTTGATTAATATGCAGAATGTCCTGGGCTCGAAAGTGGGTGGACAAACTTTAAGTACTTAAAAATGTGCCGGTGTTCGAATTCTTACATTATATCCTTTAACAGGAGAAAAAATTCTTCACCAAACATGCATGAGGAGAAAGTTCCAACAAAATATTTATGCCCGAGGATCTTTCTTCATGAGAGGCGAATATGGTAACCTTAGCTCGTTTGGAAGCAAGAGATTCTGTAACCTTGTTTTATAACATAAAGTAAAGGGGTCATAACGATTAAAGCCCATTATTAATCGTCTCATATACCTCAATTATGTTTATGCAATGAATTGAACGAATCTTCAATAACTGAATTATAATGATTTAAGGATATTTAATCATGGAAAAAGTATTATCCCCAAACTGATTTTATAAACAATGTATTTTAGAAGAATGAATTAAATTGTTCTTCGTTCATGAGACAAAGGACCTGGGGTTAATTGTTTTGCATTTATTTCATGGAAAAATGTTTTCCTAAATAATTTTTCTCTCCATGCTCCAACCAGGAAACGCCTGCATTTGGCGAATGAGACAATCGCTACATTACGAAAGTCTCTACGTAAGGCAGCTTCTAGAAAAAATATATTCCGCAGTGTTGCCTCCATTCACAAGAGCAGATCAAAGCAACAAACAAACCTAACGATTATTCTCACTTCTCGAGCTTCACAGATTCTGCCTGGCCTGCTGAGCGTTGACAGGATCATCGGTTTTACTGAAGACTCAAACACAGGTATTCTTTCAAAATCAACTGGAGATCAACACACACAGATTGACCAGAGCCAGAGAGATAGACAGAATCGCGAAAGAGCTGGAAATGGGGCCAAACGAACAGGCGCATGGCTGCAATTAACGACACGTACATGCAATTTGCATTGTTATGGCTAGCTCAACTGAAGCAACATGCGGCTTTTAATCTCTGTAATCGATGGGTCGAGCCGCACGTTCGGTGAGTTATTTTCCTTATATTTATGTTGCTTTCTCGGGCAAACATCAGTAATTAACAGATCACTTATTTTGCAAAGTGAAAGTAATGCTAACTGAGAAAATCCCGATAATTGACTAATTTGTTCTGTGCTTTGCATGTTAACTGTTAAACCATATTCCATTTTACGCACTGTTCGTCAGACATCTGATTCAGAATGTTCATTGAAACATGTACATGCCACTGTGGAAACAATGAGTGAGTTTTCAGAGCAAGTGCCTGGTTAATGTAAAACAGCAAACATAAAATTAATACCGGAAGAACAACAGCTAAATTAAGTGTGACCCAAACATGATTTGATCAAGCAGCCTTCTGATCTGGAGTCACACGCGTAACCATTGCACCACAAGTTCCAGATTGTACAATAGTCCCAGCGGATAGGAAGGTAGCAAACGTAACACCGCTATTCAAGAACGGAGGGTGAGAGAAAACCGAGAACGACAGAACAGTCAGCCTTACATCAGTCATCGGTAAAATGCTGGAATCCCTTGGTAAGGAATTGGTATAAGGGCACTTAAAAATTATAACACGATTAGGCAGAGTCAACATATTTTTATGTAAATGTCCTGGGCGGGTAAAAAAAAGTAATCAAATAAGACAAATGTAATGCTGCTTTTTTATCGAGGGAACTAGAACAGAAGGGGCAGATGTTATGTGCAGCTACACAAAGCCGGGGTTAGATCTCACTTGGAGTATGGTGTTCAGTTCTAGGCAGCACACAGGAAGCATCTGCATATTTGCCGGGAGACGAAGCTCGCCTCCGATTGTTCATACACAGTAACTTTAAGCAAAATGTTCCCGTCTGGCATCGGAGCGGGGACTTTTTGCTTGTTAAATGAACATGAAAACCGCTACACTACAGAAACCGTATCAAACAAAAGGGTTTTGCTGAATAATTAAGGATAAAAGGTGTCAGACTTAGATTTGTACTCACGCCACCAGAACAGACTGCAATTTGAAGAAAGCATCTCAGACTGCGCATTCATTCTGACGATTCATTACGATTACTGGCCGACTGCAGGTTAATTTTTATCGTTTGTGTCATGTCACGGTAAATAAATGACGGCATTGGGCGTTTCTCTGCGTGGGCTGTGGAAATAGTGAGACAGACTTTGGAGCAAGGGTGTGGTTATTGTGAAAAATGAATAAATATATGAATTCATCCAAAAGTGAAATGACCTCACCGACATGACTTGAACACACGGCCTTTTGATTGGCAGTCAGACGCGGTACCTTTGGGCTATAAGGACTACACAGTGACTCTGTGATATTTGGCTATATGAAGGTTCTGCAATAAAAGGGCTTTAAACCCTTGCCCGCTCCCACTGCGTGTCAGAAGCAGTGCTCAGCTGCCAGTCACAATATGTTTTTGCATGAAACGTTTGTGTTGCTGTCACGGAAAAATATTACTTAATTCATCACCTTCATTTTCACGATTAAAGAAATGACAGTTGAGGAGTGTATACTTCAATCAAATCTTCCGTGCATTGCATGTTAATTGTTAAACCATATGATACATTACTCACAGAAACAGGAATGTTGAGTTAACATAGCTGCCCTTTCAGCCCTGTAATAGCAGTAATAGCATACTCCGCACTGGCACGTGGCACCGGGCGTCATCCAAAATTGATAAATCTGAGGTCCTACTTTTTAATCTCTCTCCTCGCTCCCGAAAATCTGCACGCAGGGCCTCATCTATTTTTCTACCTGTGTCATTGATCGCAATAATGGCCACGACCTCTTGCTATTCACCCTCTCCCTCCAGAATGTCCTGCAGCCGCTAGATGACATCATTGTCCTTGGCACCGGGGCGGGGGGGGGCAACATACCATCCAGGAGTAATGTCTGCGGCCGCTCTGCTCCAATAACTGTCGAATACATTACCACGATTGCTCGTCCACTCTACTTCCTCCGCCCTGTGCAGCTGAGCCAGCCGTGGCGCCCGAGACTTGGGTCTGGCTGCACTTCACAGAAAAACCATTGCCTCCACCAGTACTCAGAATAGAATACTGGTCGGAGAGCGAGATGCACTCACGAGAATCCGAGCTGTTTCTCCTCTTCTCTCTAGCTGCAACACATTCATTCTCTGCCTGCACACTCTTAAGCTGTGGGGTGACGACCTCAAGAAACATGCTATCCTCGATTTTCTCGGGTTATCGGGTGCACTGCAGTGACTCCCTCATTGACACCTCTTCCACCTGCCCAGCTAACGTCCCTAAAACTAATTAGCCTCACTTGTTGGGCTTGCTACATATTTGCTAAACAAATTCTCCTGAATAAAGTTGAATATTCTGTGCAGGCTATAAATTTTACGCTAATTATATCCCAGTTAATAGTAGAGCAATTGAAATCCCCCAATATTACAACCCAATGTTTCAGCATTCGTCAACATTTGTCAACAAATGTCTTCTTCCATCCCCCTCGGAGTGTTTTGGCGGCCTATGGTACACTCCTATGGGTGTAATTGCTTATGTTTTCCAATTGTTGAACCGATTTAACCTCATTTGAAGATCCCTCGAACATATCATTCCTTCTCACAGCTGTAATTGCTTCTTTGACCAACATTGCCAGCCCCTCTTTTTAAAGCTGAACTATATCTTCTTCGAAAGCTTGTAACCAGGAATGTTGTGATGCCTATCCTGCCCTTCTTTATGCCATGTTTTTGTAATCGCTAAGATAACATACTTCAACATGTCGATTTGTGCCTTCAGCTTCGCTGCCTTATTCTCCATATCGCTTGCATTTAGGATTATGGCATTATGCACAGCGAAAGTCATGTTTTGTCTATTTTCCATTCCTTTTTTGGTCTTTCTTCCGAACTCGCATAGCACACCTCTACCTTCAATCTCTAGTTCTGGTTTCCTTCCTTCTGATTTTATGCTCAGCTTTCCATGAAGGCGTGGCTGGAAGGATGTTTGCAGTGGTGTTCCGAAGGGCTCAGTACTAGGTCCATTGCTTTTTCTGACATATATCAATGAGCTAGACTTTAAAGTATGTTGTATGAGGAAGAAGCTTTCAGATTATGCTAAAAGCAGCTCTGTGGTTGATAATGAATAGAAAAGACGCAGACTGGTGGGCAGAACACTGGAAAATGGAACTCAATCCAGAGATGAATGAGGTAATGTGTTTGGGCAGGGCTGACAAGGCAAGGTAACACACAATCAATGGAAGGACACTGAGATTTATAAAGGAAAAGAGAATCCTTGGAGTGCATGTCCACAGAGCCACGAAGATAGAACGACAGGTGGATAAGAAGCCATATGGAATACACAAAATTATCAGGCGACTCATCGATTATAAGAGAAGGGAGGCTTTGCTTGAACTGTATAGAAAAGTAGTTGGGCCACAGCTCGTGCACAGCATAGAGTTCTGGTCACCAGAATACAATAAGATGTGATTGTATTGATAGTACTGCGCAGGTTTATGAGTAGACCTGCATTCTATCGTTGAACCACCAATGCTCCGAATTATACTTAATTTCACTTTCCAAATCTATTTTGGAACAATTTTATTACATAATTCAAACTGGTACAGAGCAAAAAACAAAAAAGCAAACAGCAGCAGATGCTGCATATGGAATTGTTCATAAATGCTTGAAACACTAGAAAGGTCAAGGAACATCTGTGGCCAGAGGAACACAGGGTTAACATCACAGGTACATGAGCTCTCGACAGAACTAACCTTTTGTAGCATTACTTCAAAGTATTATAGATCTTGTGTGAGTTTCCTTCCAAACTTTTTAAGCTGCTTTAAAGTAACAAAAATAAAATATTTCCTACCACACAAAAAATACTTCGTCAAAGTCGTTCAAACTCGCGGCCTTGGTTTTATCAGAAACTCTCTCTAACTAAATGAGCTAACTGTCAGTATTCAAATTCACAATACTTTTGCATCCTAGGCTTATATTTTCGAGATGTCTGCAAATCCTGCAATTATTCGTCATCAACCTGCAAGAATCTCTCCGCATGCAGCCTGCAATTATCAATCATTCAATATCCTATAGGCAACTACTGTGCATATGGTATTGTATGCCACAAAAAACATATCAAACAGATTATGACATTCGCATCAAATGAGTGCCATGCAATGACGATCTCCAGCAAGCGAGAGTCAAACCAGCGCCATTTGAATGCAATGTCATGACTATCACATAATCACCGACCAATAGCATTCCGGGTTTCACAAGTTACTACAAACAAAACTGGACCATCCAGTTAAAGGTAATTATTCACAGTGGCAGTTGGTGATTTGTGGTGTTCCACGAGGATTAGTGCTGGGGCGACTGTCGTTCAAAACATATATTAATGATTTAGACACATTTAAAATTTGTGCATGATGCACAATAGTGGATGGGGATAGTGAATACTGAGGAGGACTGGAAGAAATGACAGAAGGATATTACTAAACTTGCAGAATGGGCATATAATTGGAAAATGATGTTCAACACAGAAACATATGAGGTGTCACATTTTGGTAGAAAAATGGGACGGCCACATATTATTTGAGGATGCGAGCAAAGGGAATGTAGAAAAAAAAAGGGACGACATAGAAAAAATATACAAATCCAGAAAAGTTGTGACATAGGTTAATTAGGCCAAAGAAAGAAAATAAATCATGAGGGTATAATTTTCGAGCGATTGAATTGATAAGAAGTGAAGGTATGCTGGGTCTCCGTTCTCTTGAAAAATGAATGCGGCAGAGTAACCTAATTGACATCCAGCAAATTATCAACGGTTTTGATAGTGCTTAAAGGGAGCATGTTTCCATATGTTGGGAGCAGCATAAGTAGTGGCCATGAATGTAAAACAGTCAGCAAGAAATCCAACAGGGACTTGAAAAGCCATTTCTTTACCCAAAGATTGGTGGGAATGTGGAACTCGCTACCTTAGAGAGTGTAAGGAGCAAATAATATAGATGCATTAAAGGGGAGTCGAGACACGCATAAGATGAAGAAGTGAATAGGCGTTTATTCAGATAGAGTTAGATGAGGAAAGACTGGAGGAAGCTGAAGTGGCCATAAATGCGGCATGGTCTAGATGGGGCGAATGACCTGTTTCTCTGCCATTGATAATGAAGTCGAAAGCTGCAGACTGCAGCAACATATCAATGTAATGATCAGGTGTGCAGAACAGTGGAAAATGCAGTTCAATCAGCATAAGTGTGAGATTTGAAATTGTGGAGATCTAACGAGGCTTGTGAATAAATATTAAACAGTACAAAACTGAAATGTAAGGGGCAATATAGGGACCTTAGACTGCAGGTCCACAAATCCCTGAACGTAGGAGGCCAGTTACAAAAGGTGGTTCAGAAGGCATGTAGAATTCATGCCTTTATTTGTTCAGGAATATAATGCAAGAGCAAGGAAATTTTAAATGTAGAACACAGTGGTTAGGCCGGAGTTGGAGTACTGTTTGTAGTTGAGGTCATCACATTTCAGGGAAAAGTTGATTGCACTGGAAAGGGTGCAGAGGAGATTTCAAGAATGTTAACTGGACTGGAGAATTTTTGCTATGAGTAAATAATTGGAGATATTGCGTCTCTTTTCTTTGGAACAGGAGGCATAGGGGAGACATTAATGATCTGTATAAAATTGTGATAGGCCTGGATAGAGTGGATAGATAGGACCTTCTTTCATGGAATAGTGGTCAACCATCAGGGGGCATAGATTTATAATAATTGGGGGAAGGTTCAGTCAAGTTATAAGGGCAGAACGCTTCACTCAATGGATGGTGGGAGGCCGGAAGTCACTGCCTGAAACGATGGTGAAGGCGAAACGCGCAACATGTTAAAACAATACTTTTATGTGCAATGAAAGTGCTGTAACATACAGGGCTAAGGACTTATAGCTGGAATGTGGGAATAGGCTAGAAAGCTCTTGGTGGACCGGCGGGATAATGTGCCGAAATGATGTAGATCCAAGCTGTCAATTTCCATGACTCTATATTCTAAGTAATCCTAAGTAATCCAATGTAATCATTTGTAGGAGCAGGACAGGTGTGGATAGTCTGTTGAAAGTGTCTCACCCCCTGACTCCAAAAAGACTATCCATCATCTATAATTCACAAGTCTGGAGATGATGGAATACATTCCACTTCCTTGATGAGTGCAGCTCCAACAACACTGAAGATGCTCTATGATATCGAGCACAAAGCAACCTGCTTGATTGGAATCCCATCTACCAGCTTGACCATTCATTTCCACCAACGTTGCACGGCGGCTGCAGTGTGTACCATCTACAATTTGCACCGCTGCTATTCGCCAATGTTTCTTCAACGGTATCTCCCAATCCCGCTACATCTGCCACCTAGAAGGACAAGGGCAGCAGGCGCATGGGTGCATCATCACCTCCAAGTTTCCTTACAATTTACACACCATTCGAACATGAAAATATATCACTGTTCCTTCATCATCACTGGGTCAAAAGCCTGGAAGTCCCTCCTTAACAGGACCTTCAGCACATGGACTGCAGTGGTTCAAATAGGCGGCTCACAATCACTTTCTCAATTGGTGATGAGGAATAAATAATGGCCTTGCCAGCGATGCCGAAATCCCAGGAATTAATTAAAATAAATAAAACAAATAATGAATATATTTGGCAAGATTGCAGAACTTTGATCTGTTCCGTGGGTTATCAGATCGCTTGCAATTGTCCATTGCATGTTACCACCACTGGTTAGTGTGCATGTAGTCCTGACTGTTATCGTCACGAGGTTTCCACCTCATTTTAAGTATGGATGCTGCAGATTCGTGCATATTCTTCGACACGTCTCACTGCACCACGTTTGGTAATTGGTTGAGAAGATAATAGTAGAGTGAAGGAAATGCTGGGCAATAATGTTAAATATTCTGTGGAATACAATTATGCTGCTGCTGACGTCCGACAGCACCTCATGGATGCACAGATTTGAGTTGTTAGATCTGTTCGGAAATGACACATTTAGTTCAGTGGTAGTGTGAGACAACAAGATGCAGAATGTAATCCATATGAAGGCAGGAATTGATCTCCACAAGGATTGGGTAGTGTTCACTGCTTCACAGACTGTCATGTATAGATGCATCTGCGACAGACAGATTGGTGTGGAGGAGGTCAAGAAGTATTTTATTTATGGGAAAGCCAGTATTGAAGGAGCTCTGCACTGTCGGAGTTGCTGTCTTTTGGATGCGAACTTAAAGCGAGACCCGATCTTCCCTCCCAGTTGTACATAAAAGATACCACGGCCGCTACTTGCAAGAGGAGAAGGCGAGTTCACCAAATAAACTGGGGCCAATACTTCTATCCCCACCAACATCTGGACATTATCACATGTTGCTTCTTGTTATTGCAAATCTGCTTTTGCATTTCAGACAGTGACCAGAAGTTAAACGTATATGGTGGCCAAGGTTAGTGGCCAAGTTTAGTGGGAAACTAGAAGATTGGTAAAATTTTAAACGACAGCAAATTATGACTAAGAAAGCAATAAAGAAAGGAAAGATAGGTTACAAAAGTTAACTTGCGCAAAACATAAAAACAGATAGTAAAAGCTTTTACCGATATATAAAAAGGAAAAGAGTGACTAAAGTAAATGTTGGTCCTTTAGAAGATGAAAAGGGGGATTTAGTAATGGGAAATGTGGAAATGGCTTGACATTAAACAATTATTTTGCTTCGGTCTTCACAGTGGAAGATACAAAAACCATGTCAAAAATTGAGGTCATAGGAATTTGGGAAGGGAGGACCTTGAGACAATCACTATCACTAGGGAGGTAGTGCTGGACAGGCTAATGGGACTCAAGGTAGAAAAGTCCCCTGGTCCGGAAGAAATGCATCCCAGGGTATTAAAAGAGATGGCGGAAGTTATAGCTGATGCATTGGTTATAATCTACCAAAATTATCTGCACTCTGGGAAGGTACCAGTGGATTGGAAAGCAGCAAATGTAACGCCTCTGTTTAAAAAGGGGGCAGACAAAAGGCAGGTAATTTTAGGCCGGTTAGTTTAACATCTGTCGTGGGGAAAATGCTTGAAAATATCATTAAGGAAGAAATAGCGGGACATCTAGATAGGAATAGTGCAATCAAGCAGACACTACATGTATTCATGAAGGGGAAATCATGTTTAACTAATTTACTGGAATTCTTTGAGGATATAACGAGCATGGTGGATAGAGGTGTACCGATTGATGCGGTGTATTTAGATTTTCAAAAGGCATTCGATAAGGTGCCACTCAAAAGGTTACTACAGAAGATATTGGTACGCAGAGTCAGCGGAAATGTATTAGCATGGATCGAGAATTGGCTGGCTAATAGAAAGCAGAGAATTGGGATAAATGGGTTATTTTCAGATTGGAAATCGGTGGTTAGTGGTGTGCCACAGGGATCGGTGCTGGGAACACAACTGGTTACAATTTATATAGATGATCTGGAGGAGGGGACAGAGTGTAGTGTAACAAAATTTGCAGATGACACAAAGATTACATAGAAACATAGAAAATAGGTGCAGGAGTAGGCCATTCGGCCCTTCTAGCCTGCACCGCCATTCAATGAGTTCATGGCTGATCATGCAACTTTAATATCCTATTCCAGCTTTCTCGCCATACACCTTGATCGCTCTAGTAGTAAGAACTTCATCGAACTCCTTTTTGAATAGTGGGGAAGCGGGTTGTGTCGACAACACAGAGAGGCTGCAAAAAGATTTAGTTAGGTTAAGCGAATGGGCTAAGGTTTGGCAGATGGAATACAATGTCAGAAAAGGTGAGGTCATCCACCTTGGAAAAAAAACAGTAAAACCGAATATTATTTGAATGGGGAGAAATGCTGTGGTGCAGAGGGACTGGGAGTCCTTGAGCATGAATCCCAAAAATGTTGTTTGCAGGTACAGCAGGTATTCAGGAAGGCGAAAGGAATGTTGCCCTTCATTGCAAGAGGGATGGAGTTTCAAAGCAGGGAGGTCCTGCTGCAACTGTATAGGATATTGGTGAGGCCGCACCTGGAGTACTGCGTGCAGTGTTGGTCACCTTACTTAAGGAAGGATATACTAGCTTTGGAAGGGGTACAGAGACGATTCACTAGGCTGATTTCGGAGATGAGAGGGTTACCTTATGAGGCTAGATTGAGTAGACTGGGTCTTTACTCGTTGGAGTTCAGAAGGTTGAGGGGTGATCTTATAGAATCATTTTAAATAATAAAAGGGATAGACAAGATAGAGGCAGAGAGGTTCTTTCCACTAGTCAGGGAGACTAGAACTAGAGAGCACAACTTCAAAATACCGGGGAGCCAATTTAATACCGAGTTGAGAAGGAATTTCTTCTCCCAGAGGGTTGTGAATCTGTTGAATTTTCTGCCCAAGGAAGCAGTTGTGGCTAGCTCATTGCTTGTATTCAAATCACTGATAGATACATTTTTCACCAATAAGGGAATTAAGGGTTATGGGGACCGGGCGGGAAAGTGGAGCTGAGTCCACGGCCAGATCAGCCATTATCTTTTTGAATGTCGGAGGAGGCTCGAGGCGCTAGATGTTCTACTCCTGTTCCTAATTCTTATGTTCTTCTGTACTTGGTTGTGACGCACTTTTGGAAATCCTGAAATGAAAGGCACTGTGGAAAGCAAAGTACTTTCTTTTGCAGCATCCAAAAAAATGTCACTGCAACAAAGACGGGTTGTTCAATTGTTGAAAGCATGGTGCTAATTACGCCAATGTTGCTGGCTTTATCGACGTCGTGGCTATTTATTCAATATTTTTGATTGGACTGGGGTGCATGTATCTAAGTTGTTACTTTCGAGCAGCTTAAACAAAAAGAACAAAACTCCCACCTGATCTGCAAAACATTGAAGCATTGCTGCAAAACCTTAGATTCGCTGAGAGCCCGAGAGTCGGTGATGGAGTATTGTGCCCTAATGTGTAAGGAGTGTAACTTTGATTCTAACTCTGATGTTGTCAGGAAATTGCTGTTTCGAGTCCTACCACCATTGTTATGTCAAATTCAGTTCAACTTTATAAAACCTGATTACGTTCCCACTCTTCAGCTGAAGGTGAATTCCTCCCAAACATGGAACTGCGAGGTGTTTCTAGCATTAAATGAACAATTCCCTATGCACTGGGATTTTGTCACTTCTCTTATTTCATTCAGTGAAAGGCTCACTGCCGCTGATTGGTTTGCAGTGCAAAATATGGAACTGAAATAAATACAGTTCGGGTGTGCAAATGCTAATTCTCTTCAATAGTTGGTAATGGAATGTTGTGCCCGAATGGGTAAGGAGTCTGATTTTGAATCTAAACCTGATGTTGTCAGGAAATTGCAGGTTCGAGTCCTACCGCCGTCGTTCTGTCAAATCCCGTTCCACTTTATAAAACATGAAAACGTTCTCACTCATCAGCTGAAGTGATTTCCTCACAAACATTGCAGCGCCCCGGTGGCTCAGCTGCACAGGGCGGAGGGAAGGGGTATAGTGGTAGGGAATTCAACAATTTTGGGAGCAGACAGGCGTTTCTGCAGCAGCATACATGACTCCAGGAGAGTATGTTACCTGCCTGGTGACAGGGTCAAGGATGTCATTGAGCAGATGCTGCCATTCTGGGCGGAGAGGGTGAAGAGAAATACGTCGTGTTCCAATTCGGGCCAATGACATAGGAAGAAAGAGGCATGAGATCATGCAGGCAGTATTTAGGGAGCTAGGAGGGAGATTATAAAGCAAGACCTCAAAGGTAAAATCTATATTAACGATTTGCATGAAATGACCGAGTGTAATGTATCCACATTTACGGATGATTCAAAGATGGTTGGGAAAGCAAATTGTGAGGCGGACTTAAAACATCTGCAAATGTATATAGAGGGGCTACGTGACTAGGCAAAAATATTGCACATGGAGTATAAGGTGGTAAAACGTGCAGGTATCTACTTTGGCAGAAAGAATAGAAAAACAAATTATTTTAAAATTGGAAAACCATTGCAAAATGCTGCAGAACGGAGGGACGTGGTTGTCCTTGTGCATGAAGCACATAAATTTAGCATGCAGCTACAGCACGTAATCGGGAAACAACTGAAATGTTGGCCTTTATTGCAAGAGGGATGGATTTTAAAAGCAGATAAGTCCTTCTGCAAATTTACATGGTATTGGTGTGGCCAAAGCTATAGTACTGTGCAATGTTTTTGTCCCCGTATTTAAGAAAGGATGTACTTTCATTGGAAGCATTTCAGAGAATGTTCATTAAGTTAATACCGGAGATGCGGGGGTTGAATTATGATAGGTTGAGGAGGTTCGGCCTGTAGACATTGGAGTTCAGAAGGATGGGAGATGGTATTTTCGAAATATATGAGGGGGATCCAAAAGGTGGATGCAGTGAGGATATTTCCACTCATAGGAGAAACTAATCGAATGGGACTTTGTCTCAGAGTAAAGGGCCGTAAACTTAAAACTGAGTTCAGAAGAATTACTTCACTCAGATTGTTGTAAGGCTGTGGAATTCTCTGTCCCAGAGAACTATGGAGGCTGTGTCATTGAATGTATTTAAGGCAGCGATAGACAGATTTTTAAGTGATAAGGACATAAAGGGTAATGGGGAGCTGGCAGCTACGTGAAGCTGAATCCATGATCAGATCAGCCATGATTTTATAAAATAGTGGAGCAGGCTTGAGAGGCCAATAGGCCTACTTCTGCTCCTATTTCTTGTTTTCTTATATTATTGCATGTGATTAAAGGAATTGTGGTAACCTGTGCACTTGATTGACTAAGTAATATTCGGCAGTGATTAGTAGTCAATGTTTGATTTTCTAACTGGAGAATAATGCAATAAGATCCCTCAGGGGTCAGTCTCCGGAAAATTACATTTCTTTTTATATATAAACGACCTGGACATTTGCATAGTTAGTGCAGTTTGGAAGTTTGCTAATGATACAGAAATTGGCCAAGAAATAAATAATGAGCAGTTAAAAATAGGGTTTAGAAGGGCATAGGGAGACTGGTCAAAAGGGGATAAACAGTGCACGTGCTTTATAAAGCGAGTGATTATGCAGTGATGCATTTTGGGAGAAACAAACATGGAACATTTGAAATTTGCAGGACAATTTGTTGAGTTGGATAATAATGTGTATAGGCTGCTTGGCTTTTTAAAATTTGATTTAAAATAAAAACTAGCCATTCTAAACTTTTACAAATTTCTGCTTTGGCATTACACGGAATATGGTTTACCATTCCTGGTACCGCATATTAGGAAGGAGATCATCGGATGAGAGGTGGGGAACTTTGACAATCTATTAATGTTCTGCTTTGTGAAGCAAAAATTAAGGGAATAATAGAGGCATTCTAAATAGAGATGGGATTGGTTAGGTAACCAGAATTCATGCATTTTAAAATAATTGACTTAAGAACAAGAGGAGAAGGAGGAGACATTTCTTCCCACAGAGATGTTGTTAACATGGTGAACTCGCTGCCTGACAGGAAGGTAAAATCAGTACCCATCCCAAATTTGAAAAGTCAATTGGAAATGTACTTGAAGAGGAGACATTTGCAGGAGTTGCGGCTAAGCTGGGTTGTGCTACTTATTTAAAAGAACCAGCAGAGGCACGACTGGCCGTATAGTCCCATTCTGTACTGTGAGATTCTATGATTCTGCGTTTTAATGTTTCACGTTGACTGGAAGATGCAAAGGGGGAATTGTTTTCTATTTTGCACCGTCCATTCCTGTATTAAAACAAAAGCTATGCATAGCTGAGATGGCCGAGGGGTTAAGACGTTGAACTTAAAATCTAATGGGATTTCCCTTGGCTGGTTCCATATCAGCTCGTGGCGAATTTACAGCAATGATTTATTTCCTTTAATCGGCTCCCTGTGGATATCACTGGAACCGAAACTTAACGCAATTTCCATCACTGCCTTTTATTACACTGATTGACGAAAAGCTGTTATTCCATTTGGAATTACGAATAATTTATATGCAATAATTAGATATTTTGGGTTTGTTGGAAACTCTTTGCAAAGATCTGTGAGAAATATACAGAGAAACCATCATGCAAAAAATACATTTTATTAAAGTACCCTGCAATGTTTGTAAATAAAAAAATAATATTCAGCTAATGATTGGACATGAGGTTTGATTTTATGAAGTTGAACAATAATTAAGAAGTATATAAAGCGACCAGGGCAAGACTCGAACCTCCAACCGCCTGATAACATTTTGATTTACACAAACGTCAGGCGCTTTATAATTTAAGGGACATGGCCGCTGCTATTAACATTGGAATAATGACGATAATGATGGATTAAAGCCTGAGATTATATTTATTTACATTCCATTATTTGCACTCCAACAACGGCAATGAACCATTCACAGCTTGAAATACGAGAAGTTCAGAAGTCGATCCCCATTCCCAGCGTTTCCTTCGTCCTCACTTCCAGCTTTTCCGCTGGCTTCAGGAAGCCTCTTTGCTTCTTGTCCTCCATCCAAAAGCTGATTATTCAAGTGAATTAAACCGCAGCTGAGGCTCTTAATCTATACCGCTGACTGAATTTCACCAAATCATTCCCTCCTCGGTGCCAAACATTTGTTACTGTGCTGTGTCCTTTAGGAGTGTCCCCCATCAGAAAAATCGTCTGTCACCGCCACCACCTCCACCCATCTGCTGCTGGAACCCTGACCATGCCGTCATTATGCTAGACTTGACTACTCCAACGAACTTGTTACTGGCCTCCCATGATCTAACCTACATAAGCTTGAGGTCATTCAAAACTCTCTGCTCTTATGCTAACTCGCATCAATCCCGTTCACCCATCAACCCTATGCTATCTGACCGATGCTGGCTCGCGGTGAAGCAACGCCTCCATTTCAAAATTCTTCTGCTTGTTTTCAAATCCCTTCATTGCCTCGCCCCACCCTTTCACATTAATGTCCTCCAGCCCCAGAATCCCCAGAGATATCTGCACTCTTCGAATTCTGCCATCTTGAGCATCCCTGATTATAATCGCTCCACTATCGCTGGACGTGCCTTCTGCTGCCGGGGCCCGAACCTCTGGAATTACTCGCTAACATTCTCCACCTCTCTACTCTACCTTAGGACGCTTTGAAACAAAGATCTGCGTCAAAGCTTTTGGTCATCTATCCTCATTTCTCCGTATGTGGCTCGGTGTCAAAATATCTACTTATACCATAAAATCATAAAAACATAAGAAATAGGAGCAGGGCTAGTTCATTTGTCCACTCGAGCCCGCTGCGTCATTGAAGACGATCATGGCTGACCTGATCATCGACTGATCGCTACTTCACTGTCTGCAGCACATAACCGTTATCGCTCAAAAATATGGCTATATCCGCCTTAAATATATTCAATGATCCAGCTCTCTGTGATAAAAAATTCCATAGATTTTTACACTCTTCGAGAAGTAATTTCTCATCTCAGCTTCAAGTGGGCGGCCCCTAATTCTGTGAAAATGTCATCAAGTTTTAGTTTCCTATATGAGTGGAAATATTCTCTCTGCACCCAACATATCGAGCCCCCTCATGATCTTACATGTTGCAGTCCGATCACCTCTCTTTCTTCTGAACTCAAATTAGTATAGGGCCAATCTGCACAACCTATCTTCATAAGTCAACACCCTCATCACCGAATTCAAACGGGTGAACTTTCTCTGAAACGCCTCCAATGCAGAACTTCAGTTGTTGCTTCACCAATAACCTGCAAATTTTCTAAATTCAATTATAATTTGCTTTTCTAATATTTCTGCCAAAGTGGAAAACCTCACAATATCCCACATGATTCGCCTTTGCCAAATGTTTGCCCAGTCACTAAGCCAGACTATATCCTTTTGCAGATTTTTTGTAACATCATAGCAATTTATCTAGGGACTTAGAGAGCAGGTTAAAGAAAAAAATGACGCATACAGCTGAATACTATAGAATATTTAGAGGAGCATAGAAAGTTAAGATACAGAATAAAAAGGATATTTGGAATGCTAAGAGAAAGCGTGAACAATTTTCGGCCAATATAATTAAGGCAAACACATAAGATATCCTATCAATACCTTAAGTTTCAGAGGGTGACTAAAGAAATGGTAGGGTATATTAGAGACCATGTGGGTAATCTTTGTGTTGAGGTGAAAACTGTTGGGAAGGTTCTGAATGAAAGCTTTACAACAATTCTCACAAAGCAAAGGAGCAATCCAGATACTGCAATCGAGGAGGGGTTTGATATTCTGAATGAAATAAATATAATGCGAGAGGCAATATTAAGGTTGTTACAAGTTTTGAAAGTAGATAATTCCCCAGTCCCATGAGAAATGTATCCTAGGCTGTTGAGCAAAGTCAAAAAGGAAACAACAGAGGCCTTGACCATCATTTTCCAGTTCTCTTTGGACTTGAGCATGCTGCCGAAAGATTGGAGGACTGCTAATGTAGTACCCTTGTTTAAGAATTGCAAAAGGGATAGGCTGAGGAATTACAGGTAAGGCAGCCGAAACACAGTGGTGTGGAATTAATTGTAAATGATTCTGAAAGAGTGGATAAATCAACATTTGGAAAGACAAGGCTTAATTAGGGACAGTCAGCAAGCATTTTTAAGGGAAGATCATGTTTGAATAACATGATTGAATTTTTTGAGGAGTTAACCAATAGGCGGCGATGAAGGTAGTGCATACGATGTTGTATATATAGAATTTAGCAAACCTTTTTATAAGGTCCCACATGGTAGACTAGTCACGAAGGTTAAATCCCATGAGATCCAGGGCAAAGTGGCAAGTTGAATCCAAAATCGGCTTGGAGGTAGGAAACAAAGTGTAATGGATGATGGATGATTTTGTGACTGGACAAAAGTTTCAGTGGGATCTGCATGGCTCAGCACTAGGTCACTTGCTTCTTTTGATGTATATAAACGATTTAGATTTGAATATAGGGAGTATGATTAAGAAATTTGCAGACGATGCTAATATTTGCTGTGTTAATGATAATGAAGAGCAAAATCATGGTCTGCAGGAGGATGTTAATCAAGTGGTCAGGTAGGCAGAACTGTGGCAAATGGAATTTAATTCAGAGAAGTGAGTTTTTGGAGGGCTAACATGGAAAGGTATACATGTTATCGGCTAGGCGACTTAATAGAGTAGATGAACAAAGGGATCTCGGAGTGCTTGTCCACAGAACTCTTTTTGGGAGTAAACTAAAACTTTAAATCATGCCCCCCCCCCGATCTGGGGGCACACCAAACATTTTCAAGGCCTTTTTTTTTAGTTTTTCTTTGTTGTTTTTTTTGTGTTTTTGTTTTTTTTTTAGGTTTTTTTTGGGCAATAAAATCATTTTTTTTTTCTCCAAGTGTCCCCTATAAAAGGGGAGGGGGACACTAAAAACTCCGGGAATTAAAACAAATTAAACTTTAAAACATAAAAGCAAATTAAAATTTGGTTGCCGGGCGTGTTGATGCACTCCAGTCTCTCCGGTGCCCTTCTCTCGCGGAAGGCCGCGAGCGTACCAGTGGACACCGTATGCTCCATCTCCAAGGACACCCTGCCGCGGATGACGCACGGAAGAGCGGCAGGCAGTCAGGCTGAACGACCCCCTCGACCGCCCGCTGCCTGTACCGGCTGATGGCACTCTTGGCCGTGCCCAGGAGCGGTCCTACGAGGAGGCCCTCGGATCTACCCGCTCCCCTCCGCACAGGGTGCCCAATGATCAGGATTGTGGGACTAAAGTGCAGCCAGAATTTCAGGAGCAGCCCCTTTAAATAATAAAACAGGGGCTGCAACCTCGTGCATTCGATAAAAACATGGAACACGGACTCTTCCAGACCACAGAATTTGAAGGCGTCCTGGGAGCCCGTGAACCGGCTTAAAAATTTATTGCACGGCACTGCCCCGTGCACCACCATCCAGGCCACGTTCCCGATAAATAGTGGGAGGACTCCCGCGTAGAGTGCCCTCTATTGGGGACACCTGCCTCCTCCGGACGGCAAGATGGTACGCCATGGCATGTCCGGATGGCAGGCGAGGATGGCAAAGTTGAGATTGTGCAGAAGCAGCCCATACAGGAAACCCCTCCGTGCGGAACTGAAAAGCACGGTGGGGATTGCCCCGAGGCGGCTCAAGTTGTGAGGCGTCGGCTCCCGAGGGAGGTTCTGGGGTTTGGCGCCGATGAGGAATTCCGTCCCGACGCGGTTCAGTTCGGACGGGATCTCCCCACGTGCTTAAGCCTCCTCGATGCACCTAACGGAGTCAGGGCCCAGAGCTGTTTTTAGCGACTCGATGTCATCGGCCGCGCGGCGGACGCCGGCCGAATTTAGGCGCCGTGCCTACATGTCTGGCGCCATCCAGCCCGCTCCTCCGCCATCGAGCAGGTCCCTGAACCTGGTCACCTCACCAGCCACAGCCCTCACGTCCGACTGCCAACTAAAACCTCGATCGTGGAGGTACGGAGTCACGATCAGCGTCTTCTGCAGGACGGTCGCCACTCCAGTCGGTGGAGAGCTGCGCTTGGTGGAGACTTTTTTCCAGACCCTGGTGAGTTCCTTTTAAAAGACAGGCAGATCCTGGACGGCGGTCCTGACGCCCCCCATTCTCACATACAGGAGCTGCGGGTCGTTGTTGAGGCCATGATGCTGGAGGAAAAAATACGTCGCCAGAGCATGCCAGCTAGGAGGGGGCTCATCATAAAGGTATCTCTTCAGGGGTGAAGACGGAAAGACGCGAGCTGGGTGCTGACGCACACCAATGACAGACCGCCCTCCCCAAGCGGGAGACTCAACACCGCAGCAGAGACCCAGTGCTTCCTGTTGTTCCAGAAGTCCACCAGCTTCTTCTTTATCTTGGTGACAAACGCAGGGAGAGGGTTCAAAGTGAGCAGCCGGTACCACAGCATGGCGGCCAACAGCTGGTTTATGACCAGCGCTCGACCGCTGAAGGACAGCACTCAGAGCAGTCCTGTCGAGCGCCCCAGGCGAGCGTCGACCGTGGCCTCTAGCTTTTGCCAGTTCGCCGGCCAGGCTTCCTCGTCGGGGCTAAGGTAGGCCCCCAGATAGAAGAGATGGGTCGTTTCCCAGGCTAAAGGCCTGAGCTCCTCCGGCAGGGAGGCCACCCGCCACTGACCCACCAGGACTCCGGAACATTTCTCCAGTTGATCCTGGCGGAGGATGCGGCCGAGTAAATCTCCTGGCGCTCATGCTTCCTTCGCAGGTCAGCGGGATCCTCTACCGCGAGGAGCAAGTCGTCGGCGTAAGCCGAGAGGACGACCTCAACGCCCGGTCCTTGCAGAGCCAGTCCCGTCAACTTCGTCCGCAGGAGGCGCAGGAAAGGCTCCACGCAGATGGCTATAACTGGCCGGACATGGGGCTTCCCTTGCGCACCCCTCTCCCAAAGCGAAGGGGCGCCATCAAGGACCCGTTAACTTTAATCAGACACTCCGCGGCGGCGTACAAAAGTCGGATCCGGATGACGAAATGCATCCCGAACCCGAAGGCGCGCAGAGTCCCGGACAGATATTCATGATCTAACCTGTCGAACGCCTTCCCTTGGTCGAGAGATAGGAAGGCGACCGACTGAACAGCCTCCTGGGAATGATGGATGAGGTCACGGAGCAGATGGATGTTATCGTGGATTGTCTGGCCCGGGACCGTGTCGGAATGGTCGGGGTGGATCATATGGTCCAGCACGGTGCCAATGCGAGCAGACATCGCCCTGGCGAAGATTTTCTACTCCATGCTGAGGAGGGAGACCGGGCGCCAGTTCTTAAGGAGGCGGAGATCGCCCCTCTTCGGCAGCAGGACAATGACTGCCCTGCGCTAAGAGAGTGGCATCTCCCCGGTCGCCAGACTTTCCCCCAGGACCCGCGCGTAGTCGCCCCCCAGGACGTCCCAGAATGCCCTGTGGAACTCCATGGTCAGCCCGTCCTGCCACGGGGCTTTTCCCATCGAAGCCGGTCGAGGGCGCCGGTCTGCTCCGCCAGGCTTACCGTAGCTTCTAGATTTCCGGCTTCCTCTGGGCTGATCTTCGGCAGGTCCTCCCACAAAACTCTACGGACTTCCTCGCTGGACGGCTCCGTAGAGAACAGAGCCCCGTAATATTCTCGGGCCCTGTTGTTGACGCCCTCCGGATCCGAGACGAGAGATAAGTCGTCGGCCAGCAGCGTCAAGAGCTGCTTACGGACATTCTGTCTTTTTTCAACGAGTTGAAGAAGGGGGAGACGCTGTCCAGATCCCGCAGGAACCGGACTGGCGACCTCACGAACGCGCTTCGAGATCCGACGAGCTGCAGATCCTTCAGCGCTGCTTTCTTCGCTTCATACACCGTCCGCAGGGCCGGGTCCTCGACGACTTGACCGAGACGGGACTCCAGGTCAAGCACCTCTTTTTCTTGGCGCCCGACCCTGGCCGCCCGCCTCTTGGTCGACCCCCTCGCGTACTGTTGACAGAACATGCGGACGTGAGCCTTGCCCACGTCCCACCATAGCTTCAAGGAGGGGAAGCCCCCCTGCTTCCTTCTCCAGTCGGCCCAGAATCGACGGAACGAGTCCTGCAATCGCACGTTCTCCAGCAGCTGGTTGTTAAAATGCCAGTACACCGACCCCGTCCTCGCACGGAGCGAAGCGAGATCCGCCCACACCAGGTGTTGGTCCGAACATGGCACCGGCCGCATGGAGGCCGCCGTGACGCAGGAAACGTACGCCCGAGACACGTGAAGGCGGTCGATTCTGGACCATCCTACTCCAGGCCTCACCCAAGTAAAGACCCTGGAGTCGTGGTGAAAATATCGCCAGACGTCCACCAAGTCGAAGGACCCGACCAGGTCCCTCAACTTCTCGATCGCCAACATGCTCTGTGGGGCACTGGAGCGCTCCCTCGCCTCGAGTGTGCAGTTAAAATCCCCCCCGAGGACTATGCAGTCGCCGACGTCGACGGAGCCAAGAAGAGCGGACAGTTCGAAGAAGAAGCGCGCTTGCTGCGGGCCGGGCTGAGGGGCGTACACGTTCACGAGATGGAGCAGCACGTCCCCCAGGCAAACCGTGACGTGCAGCAAGCTGCCTGGCACGGTCGCCTCGAACCCCAAGATTTCTGGCTGAAAATGCGGGGCCAGCAATATGGCCACCCCACACGATGTGGTAGTGAGGTGGCTCATGCGGACCTCTCCTTGCCATTCCAGGAGCCACGTGGCCTCGTCACCCGGAACGGTGTGGGTTTCTTGCAGGAAGCACACCGCATATTTCCCGTCCCGCAGAAGCAAAACATTGCAAAATCTATGGCATGCCTCTCTGCCGCCGTTGATGGTGAGGCTGGCTATGGTTATCTTCATGACAAAAGCATAGTGCAACATCTACCTAACCTATTGTGGTGGGGAGAGTGGAGTCGTTTTTTGACCTCTACTCCTTCAGCAGCCCAGCAAGGAACCTTTTGAGCACAAGGCTTTGTGTCTTTGGTAAGGGACCGCCCGCGGCCATGGCTTTAGCGGCGGCGCGGACATATGCAATGAGCAGCCCCGGCTCGGTTCATTTTTCCCGGGCCAGATGGGCTCGGTTGCGGCGACTCTGGCTCTGGGCCAAAAAGTCCCGGAGTTCCTTTGCTGTAATGAGGGGGACTCAGCGGCGGCACGAGGAGATCCACCGCCTCACTGGCGATGGACTCGAGTTCTTCTCCCTCGTCCCCCACCGAGTCCACGTCCCCCTCAGGGGTGTTGCCGCCAGCAGCCGGCCCGACGACCGCACGAGGTACGGCAAACGGCCCGGCGCTCCATCAGGCCCTGGCTCTGCCCCGATCCCACGCCCAGGATCGTCGGCAGAGGATTCCCCACTGGGCTGTTTTAAAAGTGGTGCTGTGTGAGGAAGCGACAATGGAAGGGGTTCCTCCTCCGCCCCAGGAAACGGGGAACACGGAGAGACCAGGCCAAAGAAAATTTCCAGGTCCTCCAAGTTTCCCAACTCCAAAGTAAGGGGCGAGGGTTGTTGTTCTTCCCCCTCCCCGCCACCACCCCCCGGCCCAGCGTGTACAGAATCATTAAAATGGTTAACATTTTGTGTTTCTTCCAGGTCGAGCGACTCTCGGAGGAAGTTGGTTAATTGCTGAGCAGGCTCAGGTTCGGCCTTTTCGGCCCCGCCCGCCTCAGTCCCCGGGATGTTCGACCCGGAGGCAACGTTTTCCTCCGCTGGCCCCGCGCACCCCACGACAGGCAGATCTTCCACGCCATCCCCTGGAGGCAGAGGCTGGGCAGCCTCGACTGCCTCACTCTCCCTGGGGACAGATTCCTCTCGCCTACGGCGCAGTTTGGGGGCACTGGTGGGGGACGCGGGACATGCAGCAGGCACGGACTCCTCTGCGGAGTGATGTTGTTCCACCTCCGCCTCATTGAAGCGTCGCCTCCTTTTGTTCCTGGGGGTGTGCGGAGGCAGTGAGACATCTATTTCTGCCGAGGCCTCCCGCTCAACTCCGCACTTTATCTTATCTTGCCCGCGCCCGAGCCCCTCTGCGATAATGGTCAAGGGCTCGGTCACGGGCACAGGGCACCCCGCGCTCGCCGATAACTGGGTTGGGCTGAGCGCGGTGATCAAACTGTCTGGCTCACTGAGGGGACCCGCCTACAGATGGTTCGGCATCCTCCACGCCTTCATTCCGATCATACGCTCTCCCTCCCCCGCGCCGGAGGCCGAGAAAACAAATGCCCCCAACTATGCCCGCGCACCAACAGCTCCCGGCTCGAGGACGCTACTGGAGGTGGGGTGGCGGCGACGTCAGCCTAGGCGGCCCTCGGTGGTTTGGCGGCCTTGGAGGCTGGGCAGTTCTTACGAACATGCCCGACCTCCCTACAGGCATGGCACCGCACGCCGTCCGACGTCCAGAAGACACGATAGGCAGTCCCCTCGTGCACCATTTTAAAACTACCCTCTGTCGTCTCCTCCCGTGCCAGCCGGACAAAGCTCGCGGCGGAAGGAGGAGACGTGGCGCAGGCTTTTCTCCCTGAGGCCGAGCGGTATGGGTTTGATCCTGACCTTACCTCTCCCAGATGGTGTAGGTGGGGGAGGAGGAGCCCAGCGGGAAAAAAGTGTGACGTTAGAAGTGATGACCCTCTGTGCGATGGCCTCGAGAGGGTCCACCGGCAGGAACGTCCTGCCCACCGTGAGCCCCTTTTCAAGGTCCAGGGACACCGCCTGCTCCGATCCCAGGAAGAATACAGCCTTCCCAGACATCTTGGAGTCTGCGACAATGGCCGAGGGGCCGACTACCCCAGCCATCGCCCGCACGCACTCCTCGATGCTCATTGTGGGGTGAGTGTAGCACTTGACCCCGTGTTTTTTTGTTATAAGTCTGAACGGTGGCTGGGCAGCAGGAGGCGCAGGAGGCGCCGTGGATGTGGACGCCGCCTGCGCGTACGTCTTAGCTGGCCCTGCCACCGGCGTTGAAGGGGTCGCCATCACGGGGTCCCTTTAAGGTCTATACCCACCCCAAAGTCACAGGCCTTAATGTTCTTAAATTGGCCTCGTTTAAGTGTATGAGCAGAGGAGCTCACAATGAGGCACACCTCTCCCCTAGTTGTCAATTGGGGAGGGGCCTTGCTCCCTCTGCTCAGTTGTCTTAATTGATTAGGAGGAAAGGGCTCTCAGAGAGAGAGGGGAGAGACAGAGTGAGAGAGAAAGAGTGTGAGGGGTGGGAAAGAGTGAAGCTGTGAGGGCAGGTCTCCCCTCACAGCGTTGGGTGGGTGTTTCTTGGGCTGCGCTGCCCAGATGGCAAAAAACACAGTCTATGTAGATGGTCTTCGGGTTGGGGAAGAAGTTGTCTTCACCTGGGGTTGCTGGAGCCACCCAGGCACACACTCCAAATGATGTTAAATAGGGTAATTAATCAGTCTTCAGCCAAGTTGCTCCAGCTATCCAAGGCTAAGCAATGTGGGAGGGGTGCTTCAGTGGTGTGTGGGGCCTAGTTATTTAGCAAGACCCCCACACACACTTCCACACACACACACTCCCCGCCATGTTCCGGCCCTCGAAATGGTCTTCTTTCCTCCCCCCACCGATACAACAAAGTCTTTTGGGGAGTGCACCACAATACACCCACCTTTTGATGATGAAGTCTTTCCCTCCTTCCACACTTTTTGTTGTTGTTCTTTTTCCCCCTCTCTCCTACTCTCTGTAGAAGTAATAAAGTTGTTTTAAATGTGATGCTCTCCTCCTCTCCCTCTGGATGAATTGGAATTGTAGTAAGCCCCTTCCTCCTCTTCCTTGGCTGTTTCACAGGTCTCACAAAGGCCTTCCAATCAGGAGCAACAGCAGCAAGCACCTTCTCTCACTGCTCCAGGCTCCAAGTGAACAGGCCACGCCTCCAAAGCTCCACCATTGGTCCACAGATTCCCTGAAAGTAGCAGGCCAGGTGGATAAGATGATGAAGAAAGCACACGGAATTATTACCTTTATTGGCAGAGGCATAGGCTGTAAGAGAAGGGAGGTTATGTTTAAATTGTATAATAGAAAATCTGTGCAATATGAGAACAAATTTAATAATTTACATTAGTGGTTTAATATTAACAAAGTGCAATGTATCACAATCTTGTTGAATTTGCCGATTTTTCTACACATTTCATACAGTCACAACCTAGTCCCAGTGTCTCTCGCTCCATCCCGATTCAACTCCTGGCGGTGCAGAAAGTTCCTCCCAAACTTGCACATTCCGGTTGCATTCATTTGAGTTGTGAGAGAATATAAAAGGATCCTGCAAGCGCCGCCTCGCTTCATAAGAACATAAGAACATAACAACATAAGAACATAAGAATTAGGAACCGGAGTAGGCCATCTAGACCCTCGAGCCAGCTCCGCCATTCAAAAATGTCATGGCTGATCTGGCCGTGGACTCAGCTCCACGAACCAGCCGACTCCCCGTAACCCTTAATTGCCTTATTGGTTAACAATCTATCAAACTGTGATTTGAATTCAATCAATGAGCTAGCCTCAACTGCTTCCTTGGACAGCGAATTCCACGGATTGACAACCCTCTGGGAGAAGAAATTCCTTCTCAACTCGTTGTAAATTGGCTCCCCTGTATTTTGATGCTGTGCCCCCTAGTTATAGTCTCCCCGACCAGTGGAAACAACCTCTCTGCCTCTTTCTTGTCTATCCCTTTCATTAGTTTAAATGTTTCTATAAGATCACCCCTTATCCTTCTGACATCCAACGATTAAAGACCCAGTCTGGTAAATCTAGTATCATAAGGTAACCCTCTCATCTCCGGAATCAGCCTAGTGAATCGTCTCTGTACACCCTCCAAAGCTAGTATATCCTTCCTTAAGTAAGGTGACCAAAACTGCACGCAGTACTCCAGGTCTGGCCTCACCAATACCCTATACAGTTGCAGGAGGACTTCCCTGCTTTTGTACTCCATCCCTGTCGCAATGAAGGCCAACAATACATTCGCCTTCCTCTTACGTTTGCAGTCCCTCTGCTTTGCAGCATGTTGTAATTTCTCCCCTTCATGTAATATTGCCTTTTACTTATGTTTTCCAAAGGTGGCTGACCTCACATTTTTCGACATTGTATTCCATCTGCCAAAGCTTATCCGATTTGCTTAACGTATCTAAATCTCTTTGCAGCCTCTCTGTGTCCTCGACGCAACCCGTTTTCCCACGAATCTTTGTCTCATCTGCAAATTTTGTTGCACTACACTCTGTAACCTCTTCCAGGTCATCTATGTATATTGTTAAGAGTTGGTGTCCCAGCACCGATCTCTGTGGCACACCACTAACCACCGATTTCCAACCCGAAAAGGACCCATTTATCCCGAATCTCTGCTTTCTGTTATCAAGCCAATTTTCGATCCATGCTAATACATTTCCTCTAACTCCGCGTACATTTATCTTCCGCAGTAACCATTTGTGTGGCACCTTATCGAATGCCTTTTGGCAATCTAAATACACCACATCCATCGGTACACCTCTATCCACCATGCTCGTTAAACCCTCAAAAAATTGCAGTAAATTATTTAAACATGATTTCCCCTTCATGAATTTATGTTGCGTCTGCTTGATTGCACTAAACCTATCTAAATGTCCCGCTATTTCTTCCTTAATGATAACTTCAAGCATTTCCCCCACCACAGATATAAACTAACCGGCCGATAGTTACCTGCCTTTTGTCTGCCCTCCTTTTTTAAACAGAGGCGTTACATTAGCTGCTTTCCAATCCGCTGGTACCTCCCCAGATTCCAGATAACTTTGGTAGATTATTACGAATGCATCTGCTATAACTTCTGCCATCTCTTTAAATACACTGGGATGCATTTTATCCGGACCAGGGGACTTGTCTACATTGAGTCCCATTAGCCTGTCCAGCACACCCCCCTAGTAATAGGAATTATCTCAAGGTCCTCCCTTCCCACATTCCCTTGACCAGCAATTTTTGACATGCTTCTTGTGTCTTCCACTGTGAAGACCAAAGCAAAATAATTGTTTAAGGTCTCAGCCATTTCCAAATTTCCCATTATTAAATCCCTCTTCTCATCATCTAAGGGACCAACATTTCTTTAGTCACTCTTTTCCGGATATATATCGATAATAGCTTTTACTATCTGTTTTTATGTTTTGCGCAAGTTTACTTTCGTACTCTATCTTTCATTTCTTTATTGCTTTCTTAGTCATTCTTTGCTGTCGTTTAAATTGTCCCAATCTTCTAGTTTCCCACTAACCTTGGCCACCTTATACGCATTGGATATAATTTGATACTCTGCTTTATTTCCTTTTTATCCACGGCTGATTGTCCCTTCTCTTACCACCCTTCTTTTTCACTGGAATATATTGTTGTTGAGCACTCTGAAAGAGCTCCTTAAAAGTCCTCCACTGTTCCTCAATTGTGCCACCGTTTATTCTTTGTTTCCAGTCCAATTTAGCCAACTCTGCCCTCATCCCACTGTAGTCACCTTTGTTTTAGCATAATATGCTCGTTTGAAACACTACTTCCTCACGCTCAATTTTTATTACAAATTCAACCATACTGTGATCACTCATTCTGAGTCAATCTTTTACTGGGAGATCGTTTATTATTCCTGTCACATTACATAGGACCAGATCTAAGATAGCTTGCTCACTTTTAGGTTCTTTAACATATCGTTCTAAGAAACAGTCCCGTATGCATTCTATTAATTCCTCCACAAGGCGACCCCGTGCGATTTGATTTGACCAATCGATATGTATGTTAAAATCCCCCATGATTACTGCCATTCATTTTTCACAAGCCTCCATTATTCCCTTGATTATTGCCCGCCCCACCGTGAAGTTATAATTTGGGGCCTATAAACTACGCCCACCAGTGACTTTTTCACCTTATTACCTTTAATCTCCACCCTCAATGTTTCAACATTTTGTCCATTAGAGCCAATATCGTCTCACACAACTGCTCTTATATAATATTTTATTAATAGAGCTACCACACCTCCTTTCCCTTCTTGTCTATCTTTACGAATTGTCAGATACCCCTGTATGTTTAATTCCCAGTATTGGCCCCTCTGCAACCAAGTGTCTGTGATGGCCACCAAATCATACCCATTTGTAACGATTCAAGCCTTCATTTCGAATGCTGCGTGCGTTTAGCTAGATATTTTAATACTTGTTCTTCAACCATGATTTTTAGTTTTGTCCCCTCCTGCAGCCCTTTTATATTCATACATATTGTCCCTTCCTATCACCTTGTGGTTTACACTTACCCCAGTGCTACTCTGCCCTGTTGCCTCCTGCCTTTTGCATTCTTTCTTGGGGTCCTGTTCATCTGAGGTCTCACCCACTCTAACTAGCTTAGTGCCCTCTCTTGGGCTCCGAATACTCCTTGAATTGAGGCACCGGGCTTTCATGCTTGGCTTTGTATTCCACTTTGACCCTGTAGAATATTGCTGTATACTGGCCCTTTTTGTTTTTTGCCTTGGTTTTGTGTGCACTCCACTTTTACTCATCTCTTTTCTGTCTTTTACTTTTGTCTCCGTTATGTTCACCTCTGTGTCCCTGCATTGGTTCTCATCCCCCTGTCATATTAGTTGAACTAAAATCAACAGCAAATCAAAGCAACAAACAACCGCTTCAACTAATCGCTCTTCCGAAGGTCATAAGTGAGAGAAGCCGGGACAAGGCGCAACATTCCGCACCCGCACTCTCCAATCAGGCGCTGCCAGCGGAAAGTGGCGAATGCAGACTCAATCAGTGGGATACTGCCTTTCCCTGGAATAGAAGATGCCTCGTCCAGGACAAAGTGCATCACACACCAAACACAAGCTGGTTAAACACTGAATCTCAGGATCGTGGAACAATTCACTGAACGGCTTAGTTTGCACGAGAAACGTTATGCTCACTGAGGGTGAACAGCTACTTCAATAATTTGTTCTGTGCTTTGCACGTTATCTGATAAACCATATCCCATTTTACACATTGCATCTTCGGAGTGTGGTTATAAATCGTCATTGCTGTTCACACAAGCGATCTGTGGCAAGTGCGGGAGCAGACTGCTTCCAGGCATCAAAAATGAACTACGCTTTATTTTGAAGAGCAAAACTGATAATGTAAAATTTCCCTCCAGGTCGGACCAACCTGAAGCTTTCATTCACTCACACCCGAGTTAAAGATATCTTGTAACATCTGACTGCATCACTCTCTGTGGCATAATCGGTTTGTGAGTTCTACTGTTTACAAAAGGTTGCAGGTTGGAGTCCATCCTGCGCCGAACACTTTAACAGTTCATTTTACTCCTGAGGTTTCAGTGTCCTTCCGTTATCGATGTGCGTTTTGGCTGCATGAATATATTCTGCACACATTGCCAGCTGTGCTGTTATCCAGTAAGTTCCGACACAAAAACTTTTATGAGCATTCCGTTCAAGTAAAAGGACTAATAATGTAGACGGATCACGTTCCTGTCACAAACTCATTGGAACTAAATTAAATCATTGGTTTTGAAGAAACTGGTGGAACTTGATTCTTTGGATACCTATATAGAATTGGAAGATGCGATCGCTCCATGCGATGCTATATATAACTTCTGGCAATTCTACATATGGTATTACGGAAAACAATTCTGAACATGCTGGAAATGTTTATGATATTTTACCTGCAACTAATAATTATTGGTTGAAGAGAAATGTATCATCATCCGTTTTGTCATTTGATCTCTCCTGCCTTCCACCCAGCCCTTCAAATCTCTGCCTCTACACTTGCTTAAAACCTGTTGCAAATCTAACATTTCCCAATTCTGGAAGAAAACTCTGGACCATCGTCGGGAGTTTAAGGACTTTGCAGTGGATATTTAGCTCCGTGTGACTTCTGCCGTTTCGAGCGGTGAAATATTTGTTAAATGAGTCAATGCAGAAGATTCAACATTTCACCCTATTCCTGAACACTGCCTTCTTACCCGAGGCCAAAAACTTTCAAACATTGTATTTGAGATTGCAATACCTGGCTAAGTAAAAATATATCTCGTCTCCCCACATCTCCTCCCGAGATTTTTCTTTTTACCAATTACCTTATGTCTGTGTCCTCTGTTCATCGACACTCCTGCCAGAGGAAACAGTTTCCCCATGATTTTCAAAACCTCTATTAATTCACCCCTTTATGTGCTTAATGGGGCTCAATATGGTAGCGTCAGTACATCGATTTGCAACGAAAATTTTCGGCCAGTGCATGATCTAAAAACATTAATTTGGAGAATATCTTTTCATTCAATTAGCGGATCCTACATATTTTAATAAACGTTGTACCGGATTCCTGGAGTCATAAGGACTTACAATTTAAACGATTATGCTAAAATACTGTGTGTAAATGAGATAGCGATAAAAGTTCAACATGTGCAAATAGACAAAAAACTACTGAAGCATTTCACCGTCCGTCAATAATCATATTATCATTTTTCAATTCTGCAGATAAAGTCATCGATTATTTAATGGAAATTAAATGAATTCTTATTTTTCACATAAGCTGAATATCGTCAATTTGAAATAGTGGCGAATCTGGGGACTGGGAGAAATTTATAACTCGACAGAAAAGGACAAAGAGTTTGATTACGGCAGGAAAAATAGAGTACGAGAGGAAGCTTGCAGGGAACATTAAAACGAACTGCAAAGCATATATACTATGTAAAGAGTAAAAAGGTTAGTAAAGTCAAACGTAGGTCCCCTGCAGTCAGAATCAGGGGAAGTCATAAAGGGGAACAATGAAATGGCAGACTAATTGAACAAGTACTCTGGTTCGGTATTCAATAAGGAGAACACAAACAACCTTCCGGATATAAAAGAGGTCAGAGGGTCGAGTAAGAAGGAGGAACTGAGGGCAATCCTTATTAGTCGGGAAATTGTTATAGGGAAATTGATGTGATTGAAGGCCGAGAAAAACTCAGGGCCTGATGGCCTGCATCCCAAAGTAATTAAGGAGTGGCCTTGGAAAAAGCGAATGCATTGATAAATAATTTTCGAACATTCCATAGATTCTGGTTCAGTTCCTATGGAGGAGAGGGTATCCAATTTAACCCCACTTTTTAACAAAAGATGGGAAAGAGAAAACAAGCTATTGTAGACTGGTCAGCCTGACATCGGTTGTGGGTAAAATGATGGAAACAACTATTAAAGATGTCATAGCAGCGCATTTGGAAAGAACTGACATGATAGGTCGAAGTCAGCATGGATTTGTGAAAGGGGAATCATGCTTGACAAATCTTCTGGAATTTTTTGAGGATGTTTCCAGTAGAGCGGACAAGGGAGAAACAGTTGGTGTGGTGCATTTGGACTTTTGGAAGGCTTTCGACAAAGTCCCACACAAGAGACCAATCTTCAAAGGAAAAGAACATGGGATTGGGGGGAGTGTGCTGACGTGGATTGAGAACTGGTTGGCAGACAGGAACCAAAGAGTAGGAGTAAATGGGGACTGTTCACAATGGTAGGCAGTGACTAGTGGGGTAGTGCAAGGTTCTGTGCTGGGGCCCCAGTTGTTTAGATTGTAAATTAATGATTTCGACGTGGGGATTTAATGTAGTATCTTCAAATTTGCGGATGTCACTAAGTTGGGTAGCAGTGTGAGCTGCGAGGATGATGCTGTGAGGCTGCAGAGTGACGTGGATACG
This sequence comes from Pristiophorus japonicus, assembly GCF_044704955.1. NCBI lineage: Eukaryota > Metazoa > Chordata > Chondrichthyes > Pristiophoridae > Pristiophorus > Pristiophorus japonicus. The sequence continues at coordinate 7,779,142 of NC_092004.1, read as the reverse complement.
TTAGATGAATGGGCAAATGCATGGCAGATGAAGTATAATGTGGATAATGTGAGGTTATGCACTTTGGTGGTAAAAACAGAGAGTGAGACTATTATCTGAATAGTGACAGATTAGGAAATGGGGAGGTGCAACGGGACCTGGGTGTCATGGTACATCAGTCATTGAAAGTAGGTATGCAGGTACAGCAGGCGGTTAAGAAAGCAAATGGCATGTCGGATTTCATAGCGAGCGTTTTAACGACAGGGGCAAGGAGGTGCTACTGCAGTTGTACAGGGCCTTGGTGAGGCGACACCTGAAGTATTGTGTCCAGTTTTGGTCTGCTACCTTGAAAAAGGAAATTCTTGCTATTGAGGCAGTGCAGCGAAGGTTCACCAGACTGATTCCAGTGATGGCGGGACTGACATATTAAGAAAGACTGGATTAACTTGAGTTCAGAAGAATGAGAGGGGATTTCGTAGGAACATGTAAAGTTCTGCCCAGTTTGGACAAGTTATTTGCAGGAATAATGTTCCCAATGTTGGGTAGGTCCAGAACCAGGGGTCACAGTCTAAGGATCAGGAGTAAACCATTTAGGACCGAGATGAGGAGGAATTTCTTCAGCCAGAGAGTGGTGAACCTGTGGAATTCTCTAACACAGAATGTTGTTGAGGCCAATTCACTAAATATATTCAAAAAGGAGTTAGATGTAGTCCTTGCTACTCGGGGGATCAAAGGGTATGACGATAAAGCAGGAATAGGGTTTTGAAGTTGCATGTTGAGCCATGAGCACATTGAATTGTGGTGCAAGCTCGAAGGGCCGAATGGCCTACTCCTGCACCTATTTATTATGCTTCAATATTTAAATATGGAATTTGGAATGGAATATGCAATATGTAACGGAAGTGAATATGGAATGGAATGGAAAATGGAATAGAATATGGAATGGGAGCTGGAAGATGGAATGGAAAATGTAATATGAAATGGAATTTGGAATATGGAATGGAATGGAATGTGGAATGGAATAGGGAAAGGTATAGGAAATACAGACTGGAACGCAATCGAATGGAATAGAATGGAATGCAATGGAATATGGAATGCGGAATGGAATGGAATGGGCAATGGAATGGGGAATGGGGAATGAAATGGGCAACGGAATGGGGAATGGAGAATGGAATGGAATATGGAATGTGGAATGGAAGGGAACATGAAATATTGACGGAATATGGAATATAGAATGGAATATTAAATGTGGAATGGAATATTGAACATGGCACAGAATGGAATATGGCATGGAATATAGAATGGGGAACGTAATGTAAAGGAATAGGAATGGAATGGGGAACAGAGCATCGAATGTAGAATGAAAAATGGAATGGAATGGGAAAAGAAATGTGAATGGTACGTGAAATTGAATGGAAAATAGAATACGGGATATGAAAGGGAAAATTAAATATGGGATATGGAATTTGGAATGGAATATGCAATATGTAACGGAAGTGAATATGGAATGGAATGGAAAATGGAATAGAATATGGAATGGGAGCTGGAAGATGGAATGGAAAATGTAATGTGAAACGTGGAATGGAATTTGGAATATGGAATGGAATATAATATGTAATGTAATATGCAATGTAATGGAGCATGGAATATAGAATGAAATGGAATTGGGAATGGAATGGAATGGAATGTGTTATGGAAAGGAATGAAAAATTAAATGGAAAATGAAATATGGACCGGCGAATGGAATGGGAAATAAAATGTGGAATGGAAAATCGAGTGGAACATGGAAAATGGAATATAGAACAAGGAATGGAATGGTACGTGGAATATAGAATGGAATGGAATATTGAAAGTGGAATGGAATATTGAACATGGTTTGGAATGGAATATGGAATTGTACAAGAATTATGAATGTAATAGGGATGGAATGAGGATATGAATGGAATATGGAATTGGGAATGGAATGGAATAGAATGGAATGGAATATGGAATGGTGAATTGAATGAAATGGGCAATGGGATGGAATAGGTTGGGAAATGGAATATAGAATAGCTAATTTAAAATGGAATATGGAATATTGAACATGGAATGGAATAAGGACGAAGCAATTGAATGGAATATTGAATATGAGTGCAATATTAAATCTGGATTGTAATGGAACATGGAATGAAACAAGGAACATAATTGTAATATGGAATGGAATAATGAAAATGGAATTGGATGGAATACGGAATGAATATGGAATGGAATATGGAAAGGGGAATGCAATATGGAATGGAATGGGGAATGGTATTTCACCGAATGAGGAATGGAGTGAAATGTAATATGGAATATAAAATGTAATATTGAATGAGGAATGAAATGGACTATGTAATGGTGAATAGAATGGAAGAAGGAATGGAATGGTAAAGGAAAATGGTTTATGTAATCGGGAATATGTATTCGAATGGAAAATGGAAGGTAATCTGGAATATGGAATGGAATCTGGAATGGAACATCTAAAATGGAATACAGAACATGGAACTTAATATGGAATATGGAGTGGAATGTAATATTTAATATGGAATGAAACATTGAACCTGGATTGGAATCAAATAGGTAATGGAATACGGAATGAAATACGGAATGAAATGAAATGCGTAATGGAGAATGGAATGGTTAATGGAATATAGTGAGGAATGTTAATTGATATGGACTGGAATGGAATATGGAATTTGGAATGGAATATGGAACAAGGAAAGCTATGGAATATGGAATGGAATGGAATATGGAAAGGGATTTGGATTGGTAAAGAGAACATGGAATGTAAAATATAATAGGTAATATCGAGCATGGAATGGAATATGGAATGGAATGGAATATTGAAGGTGGATTGGAATATTGAATAAAGAATGGAATGGAATGTAATATGGTTTGGAATATGGAATGGAATATGGAAATGAATGGAATATGGAATGGAAATGAAATATGGAATGAAATATGGAAAATAGAATCGAATGCAATTTGGAACATGGAGTAGAATGGGAAATGGAATGGAATGGGGAATGGAATGGAATTGAATATGGAACATGGAATGGAATGGGGAATGGAATGGAATGGAATATTGAATGGAAACGTGAATGGAAAAACACATGGAGAATGTAAAAAGGAATGGCAAGGGGAATGTAATGGGAGAGAAATGGCAATTCGAAAGGAAAATGCAATGGAATAGAATATGGAATGGAAAATGGAATGAAAAATGGAACATGGGTTATGGAATGTGGAATGGAATGGAAAACGGAATGGAATGGAATATGGAATGGAATGGAATGCGGAATGGAATATGAAACATAAAATGAAATATGGAACAAGGAATGGAACGGAATATGCAATGGAATGGAAAACGGAAAGGAAAATGGAATGGAATAGTAACATGGAATGGAACATGGAATATGGAATGTGAAATGGAATGGAATGGAACAGTGAATATGGATTGGAATATGGAATGGAATATCGAATGGAATATGGAGTAGGGAATGGAATATTGAATGGATTGGATGGGGAATGTTATGGAATGGGGAACGGAATGCAATATGCAATTGAATGGATTGGAAAACGGAATGGAAAATGGAATATAGAATCTGAAATATGGCGGGCAGTTGATAATGGGGATCCACAGGGATCGGTGCTTGAGCCGCAGCTATTCACAATGTACACACGTTTTTTGGATGAGGGAACCGAAAGTAATATTTCCATGTTTGCTTTCGACACATAAGTCGATGAGATTTCCCAATCCTCTCTGGCTACAGGTTTGGTACCAGTGGACTGGAGGACTGCTAATGTAGCTTTGTTAAAAAATGGAGGAAGGGAACGACCGAGCCAGTCAGTCTCACTTACAGCCCAATCTGTCTCACATCAGTGGCAGCAATATTATGGAAAAACTCCTGAGGGACAGGGTAAATCTTCATTTGGAAAGTCATGGATTAATGAAGGACAGTCAGCACGGATTTGTTAAGGGAAGGTCGTGTCTGAATAAAGTGATCGAATGCATCCAGGAACTCACCAGGAGGGTTGATGAGGGCAGTCGGTACGGTATAGTGTATTCGATTTTAGTCATGCTTTTGATAACGTACCACAAGGCAGATTGGTTAAGATAGGAGAACTCATGCCATCCAAGGAAAAGTGGCCAGTTGGATACAAAATTGATACAGAGGCAGGAATCAAATGGCCATGTTCTATGAAAATTGTTGTGATTGGAATGCTCTATCCAGTGGATCGCACAATACTGGGCCCCTTGTTTTTTGTGATATATATCAATGACCTTAACTTGAAAGTTGCGAGTATGAATAAGAAGTTTACAGTTTACACTAAAATAGGCTGTGTGGTTGATAATGAAGAAGAATGCTGTGGACAGAAGGAAGACATCAATGTACTGGTCACATGGGCAGAACACTGTCAAATGGGACTGAATTCAGAAAAGTGAGAGGTAATGCATTTCGAGAGGTATAACAAGGCAAGGGCATACGCATTAAATGGCACGACACTGAAAAGTGTAGAGGAACTAAGCGGCCTTGGGGTGCAGATCCACAGATCCCTGAATGTAGCAGGCCAGGTGGATAAGGTGGTTAAGAAGACATGTGGAATATTTAATAGTCGAGGCATGAAATACAAATTAAAGAGTTTATGCTTGAAATGTATTGAACAGTTATTAGGGTGCACCTGGAGTACGGCATGCAGTTCTGGTCACTACTTTACTGGGAATATGTGATTGCACTAGAAACGGTGCAGAGGAGATCAACACAATTGTTGCCTGCATGGATAATTTTTGCTATGAGGAAAGATTGGAGATGCTGGATCTATTTTCTTTGGAACAGAGGTGGCTGAGAGGAGGCCTGATTGGGGTGTACTAAATTATGAGTATCCTGGATAGATTGGATTGGAAGGACCTGTTTCCGTTTTCTGGTGGGGCGGGGTGGGGGGGAGGGGTGGTGGGGCTGTCAACAACCAGATGTATAGATTTAAATTAATTGGGGGGCGGTTTAATTGTGATTTAAAGTTAAATATTTTCACCCAGTGGGTGGTGGCTATCTGGAGCTCACTGTCTGAAATGATGGTGGAGACAAAAATCCTTACACATTTAAAAAATTCTTGGTTGTGGACTTAAAGTGCCGTAATCTACAGGGCTACAGACCAAAAGCGCGAAAGAGGGATTAGGCTGGATAGCGCTTGGTCGCCTGGCGCAGACACGATTGGCCAAAATAGCCTCATTCTGCACTGAAAATTTCTATGATTGTATAAATATATCTGGAATATTGCATGCTGTTGTAGGATCCTTATTTAAAGAGTGAAATACGTTCATTGGAGGCAAGTCAGAAAAGGTACACGAGGTTGTCTTATGAAGAAAGGTTGAGCTGATTGGGGCTATACTTATTGTACTTTAGAAGAATGAGAAATGATCTTTTGGAAATATCTAAGAATCTGACGGGGCTTAACAGGGTAGATGCCTTTCGTGATAGTATCGACAAATAGGGGACATAGTTTCAGAATAAGTGGTCGCCCTTTTAAAACGGAAATGTCTCAGAGCGTCGTGCATTGTTGGAATTATCTACCCCAGATACTAGTGGAGGCTGGGTCATTGAATATATTCAAGTTGGAGATAGACAGATTTTTCAACGATAAATGAGTCAAGCATTATCGGGAGCCAATGTGAAGTGGATTTGAGGCCAAGATCTAATCAGTCATGAAGTCATTGAATGGCGGAGCAGGATCGATGGGCTTAATGGCCGCCTCCAGCAATTATTTCATACGTTCTTCTGTTATGTGAAATTTCAAATAATTTCCAATTGCACGGACTTTACTTGAGGGGTCTGATTCAGAATGTTCATTGTAACATGAATATGCCATTGGGGAAACAGTGAGACGGATTTTAAAGCAAGGGTCGGGTTCCGGTGAAACAGCAAAGAAAATATCAATTCTGGAAGAACAATCTCGAAAAGAAGTGTGAACAGTATGTGATTTAAACACACAGCTTCTGATCTGGAGTCAGACACGCTACCGTTGCATCAGAAGGTCTACAGTGCCGGCAGCGAATATTTGCATTATGAATGTTCTTCAAACACAGTTTTATTTAACCTGCTTTGGTGCAACAAAATAGTAAAAATCCGCAGCCACTCCAACCGGAATCACACAGCATCAGAAATAGAGCCCACCTGTCAGTCGCCCTCTCACGCTTAATCCATCAAGTTAGAGAGGCGGAGAGCTTTATCGAGGTAATTCCTTAGCTTCGGGCCCGGGCAGCTGAAGGCATGTCCACTAATGGTTGAGCAGTTATAATCAGGGATGCTCAAGAAGGCAGAATTTGAGGAGCGCAGACATCCCGGGGGTTTTGAGGCTGAAGCAGTCGTCGAATGTATTCGAAGCAAGGAAAGACGATCAAAATTAAATCAATGGAAATCGGCGGGGGGCACTTTCCACTGACTGGAGACATACCTCGCAGAGAGGAAGATGGTTCTGGCTGTTTGAATTCAATCATCCTAGCCCCAGTACATCGCTGCAGATGTTCCTCAGGGCATTGATCTCGGCCCAACAATTTTCATCCGTTTCTTCGCATATATACCCTCCCTCATAAGGCCATAAGTGGGGATATTCGCTGATGATTGCATAGTGCTCTGTTCCACTCACACCTCCGAAGATAATGAAGCAACGCATGCCCAAATGCAGCAAGACCTGAACGATATTTAGGCTTGGTCAGATAACCATCACTTTATCCCCTTCATCTTCCTTTGAGTCAGCATTGTCCAGCAACTTAACTGGCCCAATCACATAACTATTGTGGCCACAAGAGCAGGTCAGAGGCTGTGCATTCTGAGGTGAGTGTCTCGCCTCCTGACTCCAAAATATTTCCACCATCTACAATGCAAAAGTCAGGAGCCCGGCGGAAAATGTCCACTTGCCTAGATGAGTGCAGCTCCAATTACACTCAAGAAGCTCGACAACATTTACAGCAAAGCAGCCACGTGATTTGTAAATCATTCACCACTTTAAACGTTCACTCGCTGCATCACAGGCATAACTTCGCTGCGGTGTTTGCCAGCTAAAAGTTGCACTACGGTATTTGACGAAGCTTTATTCGGCTGCACATCCCTAAACCGCGACATCTACCCTGTAGAAGAACAGGCTCACAGGGTGTATTATATCACCATGAGCAAGAGTTCCCGCCCCCGCCCTCACGTAACATGCCATCATGACTAGGAAGTTTTTCGCCGTTCCTCATCTGAATGGATCATAAATCCTGATACTCCGTCCCTAACAACACCGTAGGAGCAGCTTCATTGCACGAACTGCAGCGGTTCAAGAAGGGGGCTCACCACCATCTTCTCAAAGCAATTAGCGATGGACAGAAAATACTGGCTTTGCGAGCATCGCCCACATACCACGACCTAATTTTTAAAAATACTGTTTTTTAGGAGTATGGCTCAGAATGTTCATTGCTGATGACACCAGGAACCTGGGAAGTTTTTTCAAATTGAACAGGACAAGTTATTGCTACCATGCACATAAATTATAATCAGTAATGAAGACAAAATCCCATGGTGCTCATTTTCAGATTCAACGCAGTAATGTTTGTAATAATGTGGAAACATTTTACAGTGAAATGGTTTGGAAATTAAGTGTGACTTGTATTTGTGCCTTTAAGTAAATATCTGGCGTCTGACTCCTGACCATGTCTCTTCTTCCTCTGTTGAATAAGAAAGGATGGGATGTATGTAGACTGGACAGCACTGCTCCTGATTTGTGTGAACTCATTGATTATAATAAGTTCTTTCTCACCCATTGATCGGCGCCAGCTTTAGCTCAGCGATTCCTTCGCAGCACCAACTTGATGAGAAGTTGACTCTGTCTCATTGCGGGTGCTGACTTGCGTTTTTGTTGTCATTTCCAATCCCCTTCTTTGTCATCGATACAAATTGTTTTTAAAATAGCAGTGCGAGATTTTTAAAGGGCAGCTTTAAATGATTCACAAAACCTATCCTGTCACTACAGCTATTCGGGCTCGATTTCCGATTTGGAAAATGACCGAGATATCACCGCTTTAATTAGAGTGAATTAATTTTATTAAATTACATGGAATAACGCAGCACTTCACAGTCGTCTCACAACAATTGTTTTCCAAATTAAAAATAATGAATTTCAGACGTGCGATTCGCACGAAAGCCTCGGGAGGTGACTGCGACCTGAATACAGCACGTTAGAACGCTCGGCAATGCTGACTCTTGCATATGCAGTTGCAAGTTATTATGTTAGAAATGTGCACTGAAGGCGCTTGTTTAGTGCTGGTGCAAGGCCCAATGAATGTGATATCTTCTCCTTGGGGGATTCCTGAACCTGTAATCCGTGCATAGGGAGCTTTGAACCCGGTTCCGTGGTATCTTGCCTCCCAGGGATGGTCACTAACTCTCTGAGCTCTGGAATTGGGGAAGAGAGTATAATTAATGAGTTGCTTCCTTGTTTGAAATGTGGCTTAGATCTGCTGGTATTAGCAGAGAGAATTGTTTGGCAGAATGAATGAAATGCTAAAATTGTCACTGAGAGACAGTCGAAACTACAGAAACTGAACTTTAATAAGTCGTGGAAATATATTAATTGAAGACGTTGTATCCCCTATCTGACTTTACACATTCTGTGTTTCAAGAGTCTTGTTTAAATTGTTAATTGCTCATGCAACTTAGATCAGCACCAGGAGAGAAGTGTTCAGCGAGCAGCTCAAATGCTTAATCCCCATTTCTTAAAAAACCTATCATAAACATGTCTCGTACTGTGCACAACAAAAATGTTCCTTAACATGTCATTAATCTCTATAATTCCTACGACCTCTCATAATCTTCTGAATCAGATGCCTCAAAATGTTATCTTAGATCTGGTCCTGTGTAATGAGCAGATTTAATAAACAAGCTCCAATAAAGGATCCTCTTGGCATGAGTGAACATAGCATGGGTGAAATTCAAATTCAGATGGTGGGCAAGACATTTCGATCTCAAACCAACATACTAATCTTACATAAAGGAGATTACAAAGGTATTTCAGAGTTGGCTAAAGAGGACTGTTAAAATAGATTAAAGTGTAGGATGGTTGATGAAGAGTGGCATATATTTAAGGAGAAATTTCAGAACTCACGACGAAAATATATTGAAGTGCGGAGGGAAGGGTGTAAAAGTAAGCAAAGCCATCCGTGGCTAACAAAAGAAATAAAGAGCCACTGTTTTCCCTCGTCCGATTCCCATAACTGCCTGGTATACACCTCAACCGGGCCGGAAGATTTATCCACTTTCTAAGCTGTTGAACCCCTTAATACTTGTTAGTTCACTGTGTACATATCGTCGAATATTTCACATTCCTTCTCCCTCATTGCACCGTCTGCATTGATCCTCTCTTTTGTGAAAAAAGGCCAAGTCCCCATGAAGATGCTTACCCATGTCTTCTGCCTCCACTCCACAAACAGTTTGAAAAGATTATCGTTGATGTGGGGGTCGAACGCAAGACTAAGGGACTTCTGCCATCCGATCTATGCAGGGCTGCTAAAGACTATGTCCCAGTCCTTAATATGAGCGAGGCGCATATTGACTGCACCCCGTGTGGTTTCCTTGAACTTCAAAGCATGAACAAGTTTTTCCTGAATTCCACGATGTGGAAGGTAATCAACTTTCATACGCAATTTCATTAAACAAAGTGAGTCCACAAATGTTCTTTTCCTAATGCGCTTTCAGTACTTGTCCATGTCCAGAAAATTGCAAAGTGAGAAATTTGGTAATTTAATGACTTTTAAAGGAACATTTTTGTTTTGTGCAGTTTCGATGAGAGAAATGTTTGTGATAGGATTTGTTTCCAAAAAGAGGGAATCAATATTTCAGCTCCTTGTGTGACACTTCTCTCTCGGTGCTGACTGATGCGGAGTTTCCTTTACTATATCGTTCATCAGGGTTGCCTTGCACGCGAAAATTCCACGGTTCGATTCTGTGTGGAAACATTATTTTTGAAACAGAACTTGTGTACAATATAACTAAACAAAAGCAGTTCAGGGTATATTGTCGCATGATCAATACATATTTAATTCAGTCTGCTAAAATGCAGAGTGTGTACATTCAGATAAGGGATAAAACTTCATCAATGATTAAAGTTTCTCAAACTATAAAATTAAGATATCGAACGTTTAACCCTCCCGTAGAGACCATTTTAGCATTTTTTTTATTCTGCAAAACAACGCTATCGGCTAATCCCAGCAGAACTAAGCCGCATTTAAAAGCCGCAAACAACTCTTTAATTATTCGCCCTTCCCAGTGAGCAACTGGACTTGCTGCAGCCTGCGGGTAACTTCTGATGAAAGCGTGCGTGAGAAGGTGACTGACAGATGAATGCTGTTTCTGATGCTCTCTGGCACCCGGTGGGAATGGGCGGGGGTTTCAAAGACCTTTCATTTAACCAATGCAGGATAAATGAAACTGTGTTGAGGAATCTTTATACATGCAAGAATTCGTGACATCTTATTGCTATGGTAGTGCGTCTGACACCAAATCAGAATGGTGCGTGTACAAATCATGTTGGGGTAAAGTTCCTTTTCGTTATTGCTCTTCCCGAAATGATATTTTATTTGCTGTATCACAATAACCAGACCCTAGCTCGAAAGTCTGGTTCACTTTGTCTGATTTAACAGAGCCAGAGAGATATGCAGAATTGGGAAATAGCTGGACATGGACAAGAGATACTGACTAGGAATAAAATCGATTTGCGATAAAGATTGGAATGGGGAATGGAATGTAACGGAATATGGAATGGAGTCTGGAATGGGGAATGGAATATAGAATGGAAAATGCAATCCAATTGCATAGGAAAAGAAATGGGTAATGGGATGCGAAATGGCATGGAAATTGGAATACGGGATATGAAATGGAAAATTGAATATGGCATGTGGAATATGAAACGGAATGGAATATAGAATGAAACGGAATATGAAATGGAATATGGAATATGGAATGGAATATGGAACAAGGAATGAATTGTAACATAGAATGAAATGGAAAATGGATGGAATATGAAATGGAATATGGAATATGGAATGGAATATGGAACAAGGTATGAATTGTAACATGGAATGGAATGGAAAATGAAATGGAAAATGGAAGATGGAATGGGAAATGTAATGTGGCACATGGAATGGAATATGGAATGGAATGCAATATGGAATGAAATTGAGAATGGAATATGGAATGGAATGGAATGGGGAATGGAATGTAATGGAAAATCAAATGGAATAGGGAACGGAAATGAATAGAATGGAAAGGATCTGAAAGTATTGGTAAGTGGAATGGAATAGGTTGGGAACTAGATTTTAGAATAGCTAATGTATAATAAATATGGAATATTGAACATGGAATGTAATATGGAATAGAGTGGAATATTGAAAATGTAATTTAATAGAATAAGGAATGGAATAGGAATGGAAAATGGAAAGTGGAATGGAAATGAAATGGAATGGGGAATGGAATGGAATATAAAATGGCAAATACAATTTTACATTGAATGGCGAATTGAATGGAGAATGGAATGGACTAGAATGCGGACTGGAATAGGGAATGGAATGGAATATGTAATTATGAATGGAATGGAATAGGAATGGAATGAGGAATGGCAAATGATATATGGAAAAAGTAATATGGACTCAAATGGAAAATGGAATGTAATATGGAATACTGAATATGGAATGGAATGGAACATAGAATGGAATGCAAATTGGAATATGGAATGGAAAATGGAATGGAACAGCGAAAATGGAATATGGAACATGGAGTGGAATATGGAATATGGAATGGAATGCAACATTCAATGTGGAATATAAAATTGAGCATGGAATTGAATAGAATATGGACGGGAATAGGGAATGAAATGCGGAATGGAACGAAATGTGTAATGGAAAATGGAATGGATAATGGATTAGAGTGGGGAATGTAATGGAATATGGAATAGAAAATGGAACAATGAAAGGCATGGTATATGGAATGGAATGGAACGAGGAATAGGATATGGCATGGAAAATGGTATATGGAATGGAAAATATAATAAGTAACATGAAGCATGGAATGGCATATGGAATGGAATATTGAATGTGGATTTGAAAATTGAATACGGAATGGAATGGAATGGAATATCGTTTGTAACATGGAATGTGTTATGGAATCGATTGGAATATGTCAAATAGGAAATCGAATATAGAATGGAATATGTAAAATAGAATGGCATGAATAGAATAGAGTGGGGAATGGAGAAATAACTGTAGAATAGACAATGCAATGGAATGTGGATTTACATGGGGAATGAAATGGGGAACGAAATGGCAATTAGAATGGAAAATGCAGTGGAATTGAATATGGAATGGAAATGTAATGGAAAATGGAATCTGTGATATGGAATGGAAAATGGAACATGGGTTATGAAATATGAAATGTATTCGAAAACGGAATGGAATATGGAGTGGAAAATGGAATATGGAATATGTAACATGGAATGGAATATGGATTATGGAATGAAACATGGTATTGGAAATATAATGGAATGGAATATTGATTATTGAATGGAGTATGGCATGGTGAATGGAATATTGAATGGAATGGATTCGATGGGAAATGGTATGTAATGGGAAATTGAATGGAATATGGAATGCAACGTAAGATGATATGGGGAATAGAATGGCATGTGGAATGGAATATGGAATGGAATGGAATCGAAAATGGAATGGAAATTGGAATAGGAATAGGGAATATATCGGGCAATGGATAATGGTGTACCACAGGGTTCGATGCTTGGGCCCCAGCTATTTTCAATGTATAGAAATGATTTGGACAAGGGAACCAAAAGTAACATTTCCATGTTTGCTGATGACACATAACTCGGTGAGATTTTTCAATCCTCTCTGGCAATAGGTTTAGTGCCAGTTGACTGGTGGACTGCTAATGTTGTACTTTTGTTAAAAAAGGGAGAAAGGGTAGACCGAGTAATTAAAGGCCAGTCAGCCTCACGTCAGTGGTGGGAGTATTAATGGAAAATGTCCTAAGGGACAGGATCATTCTGCTTTTGGAAATGCATGAATTAATAAAGTAGTCAGCACAGATTTCTTAAGGGAAGGTCGTGTCTGAATCAATTGATCTAATTTTTCCAGGAGGTAACCAGGAGGCCAGAGCGTATGGTGTAGTGTAGTGATCTTAGCAATGGTTTTAATAAGCTAGCAAGTGGCAGATTAATTACAAAAGGAAAGTCCATGCTATTCAAGGAAAAGAGGCAAGTTGGATCCAAAATTCACTCAGACTTAGGAATCAAATGGTAATGGTCGATGAGAAATGTTGTGATTTGATAGCTCTATCGAGTGGGTCACGCAGAACTGGGTTTATTCTTTTTGAGCTCGACTTGAAAGTTGCGGTTATCATTAAAAAGTTTGCAGATTACACTATATTAGGCTGTTTGGTTGATAACGAAGAAGAAAGCTGAGACTGCAGGAAGATATCAATGTACTGGTCAGCTGGGCAGAACACTGTCAAATGGAATTGAATTCGAAAACGTGTGAGCTAATGCATTTTGGGAGGTCAAACAAAGTAAGGGAATGCGCGTTAAATGTTACAACACTGAGGTGTAGAGGAAGTAAGGGACCTTTGGTTTCAGTTCCTCAGATCCCTGAAGATAGTGGGCCAGGTCGATAAGATGTTTAAGAAGGCATATGCAATATTTGCCTTTATTATTCGAGGCATGAAATATAATTCAAGGAGTTTATGCTTGAACTGTATAGAGCAGTGATTAGGCCGCAGCTGGAGTACTGCTTGCATTTCTGGTCACCACATTACTGGAAATATTTTAGTGCATTAGAAAGAGTGTAGAGGAGATCCACAAAATTGTTGCCTGCAAGGGAGAATTTTTGCTATGAGAAAAGCTTGGAGATGCTGGTTCTGTTTTCTTTGGAACAGAGTTGGATGAGGGTAGACCTGATTCGCGTATATAATATTATTCGTGTCATGGATAGATTGGATTGGAAGGAGCTGTTTCCATTTGCAGGGGGTGGCAATAAGCAGGGACATCGATTTAAAGTAAATGGGGGGCGGTTTTGTTGAGATTTGAGGTTAAACATCTTCACACAGTAGGTGGTGGTTATCTGGAGCACACTGTCTGAAAGGATGGTAGAGGCAGAATTCCTCAACACATTTCAAAAAAATACTTGGATGCTCATTTAAAGTGCAGTAACCTACAGGCTACAGACCAAGAGCTGGAAAGAGGGAAACGGCTTGGTGCGGACACGATTGGCCAGAATTGCCTCCTTCTGTGCTGTAAATGTATATGATTGTATAACCACCCCTGGAATAATGCATGCAGTTTTGCGGTCCTTATTTAAGGAGTGATATACCTGCATTGGAGGCAAGTCAGAGAAGGTACACGAGGTTGTCTTATGAAGAAAGGTTGAGCAGATTGAGGCTATACTTATTGGAATTTAGAAGAATGAGAGGTGATCTTTTGTAAACAACTAAGAATCTGAGGGTGCTTGACAGTGTAGATGGAAACAGGATGTTTCCTCTCGTGATGAGAACTAGAACTAGTGGGCATAGTTTCAGAATAAGGCTTCGCCCATTTAAAACGGAAGTGAGGAGGAATTTCTTCTCACAGAGGGTCGTGCTGTGTTACAATTCTCCGCCCCAGATAGCTGTGGAAGCTGGGTGATTAAATATATTTATGGTGGAGATAGAGAGATGTGTCACGATAAAAGTGTCAAGTGTTATGAGGAGCCAGCAGAGAAGTGGAGTTAAGGACAAGATCTGACCAATCATGATCTCATTGAATGTCGGAGCAGGCTCCACGGGCCAAATGGCCGACACCTGCTACTTGTTCCGAAGTTCTTCTGTTAAGTTAACTTTCAAATAATTTCAAATTGCACGCACTTTACTTGAAGCGTCTGATTCAGAATGTTCAATTTAAAATGAACATGCCATTGCGGAAACAGTGAAATGGACTTTAGAGCAAGGGTCGGGTTCCTGTGAAGCAGCAAAGAAATATCAATTCTGTTAAAACAAAATCGAAAATAAACTTGAAACGAACGTGATTTAAACTAGCAGCCTTCTGATCTGGATTCCGACATACTCCAGATGCATTATGAGGTCTACAGCGCCGGCAGCGGAAGTTTCTATATATGAATGTTCCACAGACACATTTTTAATTGCCCTGCATGGGTGTTAGAAAAGACGTTAAAATCCCCGCCCACTCCCACCGGATGTCACACAGCATCAGAAGTAGATCACACCTGTCCGCCGCCCTCTCACGCCCACTTACCTCACCTGCTGACAGCGGACTGCAGCAAATCCAGAAAGTTAGAGATGCGGAGAGCTTTAGCGAGGTAATTCCAGAGCTTCGGTCCCAGGCAGCTGATGGCATGTCCACTAATTGTTGAGCAGTTATAATCAGGGATGTTCAAGAGGGCAGAATTTAAGGAGCGCTGAATTCCCTGGCGTTGTGAGGCTGAAGCAGTCGTCGAATTAGTTTAGCGGTTATGGCGTACGCCATGCAAGCAAAGTATCCCCGGTTCGATCGCCGATGGAAACGTTATTTTTGAAATTAAAATTTGTGTGCAACATAACTAAATAAATGCAGAGCAGGCTACTTTGTCGCATGAGCAGTAACCATTTAAAAACCGTCTCCTAAAATATAGATTGTCTAAGTTAGATAGCGGATAAAAAATCTTCAATGATTAAAGTTGCTGAAGTTATTAAAATTAAGTTATCAAAGTATAAGCCGTCACACAGAGAGACCATGTGAGCATTTATTTCACTCTGCAAAAGGCTATCGGCTAATCCCAGCAGATCTAAGCCGTATTTCAAACAAGGAAGCAAATCATTAATTATTCACCCTTCCTGGCGAGCAACTGGATTTGCTGCATTACGCTGGAAAGTTCTGATGAAAACGGGTGTGAGAAGGTGACTGACAGCTGAATGCTGTTTCTGATGCTGTCTGACACCCGTTGGGATTGGGCAGACATTTCAATGCCTTTTCAATGCACCTATACCCGATAAATGAAAATGTGTTTGAGAAAACTTCAAATCTGCCAGCATTTGCAACCTCATGGCTCAACGATAGCACGTCTGATTTTATCTCGAAAAGCTGCGTGTTCGTATCACCATGAGATCAAATTACTTTTCGATATTGCTCCTCCCGAATTGACATTTTATTTGCTGCATCACAAGCACAGACACTTGCTCTAAAGTCGTGCTCAATGTTTCCCGAGTATCTGATTGAACTGAGCCAGAGAGACACGCAGAATGGGCAAACAGCTGGAAATGGACAAGAGACACTGACAAGGAACAAAAGCGGTTTGCGATAAGGAAATTGCCGGATCGTTTGTGGTTAATGAAAGGGATTTTAATGGTTGATTTTCTTGCACACCTTGGAATTCAAGAGGAACTGGGTCGTGCTCTGTAGAAAAGTAAAACCCCGGAACCAGAGCCAACGGGTACCTGGTTTCATTAGCGACAGCGCTGGGCGACTTAAGCGTGCCTGGTTAGCTCAGTCAGGAAAGCATGAAAATATAATTTGAGGTTCGAGGCCTTTTTTCGGCGATTATCTTTTGATGAACATTTAAAGGCCTCTGATTCAGAAGATTTGGAATGGCCGTGGAAATTTGGAGTTTAATGACTCGGCAAATAACATTTGTATTTTGGACAGCTCCAGTCAGAGAAATGTTTGACAAAGGAATGTTTTGCAGAAAATGGGATTCAGCATTTCAGCTGCTCGCTGAACATTTCTCTCTGCATGCCGAGCTAATTTAAATCTGCAGTGAACATTTTAAACCCGTATTCTGAAATACAGAATGTGTAAAGTCAGATAGACGATAAAACTTCCTCCATGAGTGATGATTCACAAATTATTAAGTTTCAGTTGTTGATCTTTTGACCGTACTCAGTGACCATTTTAGCATTTCTTTCGTTCTAGTAAACAACGCTATTGGCTTATACCAGCAGAATTAAGCCACATTTCAAACCCGGAAACAATTCATTAATAATGTGTTCTTCTCCCGTTCCAGAGCTCAGAGGGTTATTGTCCATCCATGGGATGCAAGATACCACGTTTCCGCGTCAAACCTCCCCACACACCGATCAAAGGCTCAGGAAAACCTACGATGGTCACTGGGCCTTGCAACTGCATTAAACACGCGCCTGGATTGAAAAGTTCTGAAGCAGATATCTTTCAATTGGGGCATTCAACAGTGAGGATTGCCCAACGGTCTTCTTTGAAGACGTGTGTTTGAAACCCATTTCAAGCTACGAACTAGTTCCTTTTGACATCACTCTGAAGTGTTTTGGGTAATAGATGTCATTTGAATAAAGTTACCTCAATTTAATTAAAAACGGAACTATCACTGAGCGACATTCAAATCTTTACTAACCAGTAATTGATGTCGGTTCGCAGCAGCGATAGAATGTGCATTGTGGATCATTTGAAGGTGCCCTCTAAAAATCGCACACTCTAACATATAAACACGGTAATAAAAAGAAGCAGATTTAAAATGCAATAAAATCACATGGTTCGTTTGGGGGAGCCTGGTTGTTGCCGTGTTTCAGGGGAGAGAGCCTGGTTGTTCGGCGAGGGGTGGCTGGAGAGAGAGATTTGATGTTTGTCGTGTGAGAGAGAGTCTTGTTGTTGGAGGGTGGGGAAGAGGAAGCCTGGATGTGGCCCGAAAACGACGAAGGTTGAACATTTCCCACTGATGCTGTAGCTAATTCCACTCCAGCAGGGAGCATTTTGAACGTGAGATGGAGCATGGCAGCGAGGATGATCGATGAGATTTTTGGCGTGATGACGCAACACTGCTTGACATCGGTCCGGACATGGAATGGGATGGTGATGGATCCGGTAGTCAGGATCACGTCTAAAATGTCATCGTGGAGCACGCGGAGGATGGTGACAAACTTTTCGGGGCAACCGAAACAGAAGGGGACGCTCCATATTCTCTCGCGATTCTTGGGCGGAATCCTTGTTGTTGCGGGGTGGGAAGGAGAGGGAGCCTTGTTGGGGTGGGTGTTGAGAGAGTGAGCCAGTTTTCCGGTGGGGGAGAGAGGGAGAGCCTCGGTTTGAGGAGTTTTTGGAGGAAGCCTGATTGAATAGGGCAGGGAGAGAATGGTTGTTGTTGGGGTGGCGCTGAGTGCTTGTTTGTTGGCGGGGGAGAGAGAGAGCGCCTGGTATCGGGGGGAGTGATAGAACTTTGTTGTTGGCGGAGGTGGGGAGAGAGAGACCATTGTTGGGTGTGAGAGAGAGAGCGAGTTTGCTGGGTAGAGAGAATCTGGTTGCGGGGTGCGAAAGAAAAAATGCGACAAGTTCGACAGTGGTAATTACTATGAAATCTCCCTGTTAACAGCCACTGGGAAGGGCATCATAAAGTTCTCCTCAACCGTCCTCTCCCTGTGGCTGAGGAGCACCTCCCGGAGTCACTTTGCGAATACCGTCCGCGACGGGTTACAATGGACATTATCTGTATGGCACGCCAACTGGAAGACAACTACAGGGAACAGCACCGACCCTTGTTCTTGGCCTTTTTTGACATAACAAAGGCATTTGACACTGTTAATCACGAGGGAATATGGAGCGTCCCCTTCTGTTTCGGCTGCACCGAAAAGTTTGTCACCATCCTCCGCGTGCTCCATGATGACATTTTAGATAAGATCCTGACTAACGGATCCATCACCATCCCAATCCATGTCTGGACCGGGTTCAAGCAGTGTTGCGTCAACACGCAAAAAATCTCATCCATCATCCTCGCTGCCATGCTCCATCTCACATTCAAAATGCTCCCTGCTGGAGTGGAATTAGCTACAGCATCAGTGGGAAATGTTCAACCTTCGTCGCCTTCGGGCCAGATCCAAGACAGTCCCATCCTCTGTCGTCGAGATACAATATGTGGACGATGCTTGCGTCTTCATACATTAAGAGGCTCAATTCCAAGTCATAGTCAACGTCTCCACTGAGGTATACGAAAGTATGGGCCTTAAGTTAAAGATCTGTAAGGCAAAATTCCTCCACCAACCTGACCCCGACACACAGCACTCATCATCAAGATGCAAGATATGGCCCTGGACAACGTGGACCAATTTTCACATCTCGGGAGCCTATTATCAGCAGGGGCTGACATCGACGACGAGGTCCAACACTGGCTCCAGCGCGCCAGCGCAGCCTTCGAGCGCCTGAGGAAGAGACTGTTCAAAGATCATGCCCTTAAATCTGGCACCACGCTTATACATTACAGGACTGTAATGCTACCGCTCGCCTCTATCGCTCAGAGACGTGGAACATATACCATAGACACATCAAATCACTGGAAAAATACCACCTGCGTTTGCTCCGCAAGATCCTACAAAGCACCTGGAAGTACAGACGCACCAACGTTAGTGTTCTCGTTCATGCCAATATCCCCAGCATCGAAGCACTGACCACTCTCGACCAGCTCCGTTGGACGGGCCACGTTGTTCGCATGTCTGACACAAGACTCGCAAAGCCTGTGCTCTACTCCGATATCCTACATGGCAAGTGAGTCTCAGTTGGGCAGAGGAAACGTTTCAATACACCCTCAAAGACTACATGGAATAGGCAACATCCCCACAGACACCTGGGAGACACTGGCCAAGTCCGCCTTAAGTGGAGGAAGAGCAACCACGAGGTCGCTGATTACCTCGAGGCTCGTCACCGAGAGCATGCAGATAGCAAGCGGAGGCAGAGGAAGGAGAGTGTTGAAACCCAGCCTCCACAACCATTCTTTCCTTCAACGAATCTGTCCAAACTGAGACAGAATCGGCAATTCCCGTATTACACAGTCCAGTCACATAAGAACTCACTTTTAAGTGGAAGCAATTCTTGCTCATTTTACAGTGACTGCCTCTGATGATGATGGTTGTTGGGAGGCGGGGTTATGCTCGAGAGATAGAGAGAGCCTGGTTGTTGAGGGTCGGTTGAAGTGTGAGCTTTTTTTTTTGCGGGGAGCGATCGTGCCTGGTTGTTAGCATGCGGAGAGGAGGGCGGCGGTGGGAGAGAGAGCGATTTTTTTGAGAGAGAGAGAGCGAGATTAGTTTGCGAAGCAGAGATCCTGGTTTGAGGGTGAGTTGAGAGGGAATTTCGGCGGAGAAACATCTCCTTTATCAAACCAACGTGATACCCAATCCAACATAGTTGAAATGGATGAATTCCAGTGGTCTCAACACTTGATACCAAAAAACCCGTTAACAATCTGCACACAATGCTCCAACTATTGTAGGGGGGTGGGCTCTGAGCGAGGAAGTAAGATCATGCACTTGCGCTTGGCTATGTTACTTAGGCAGGGGAGGGACGAATTTGCACTGGGGTAAGCGACTTCGATCGGGGGAGGATGCTCTTGCATTGGTGGAAAGGATGTCCACGCCTGCAGCAAGGATGCACTTGAACTCGGTTAAGGAGGAAGTTCGGCTGGGTGAGCTATGTGTCTTTTCTGACTTCAGAAGGCGAAATGGATCATGGCACTAAGCGCAAAGTTGGGCACAGCATTTCCATTTTCATATTCCAGAGAAACTCCAAGGTGTGATTTGTCCTCCAAGGCGACCTATCAGCAGGTGCGCATCTTATAATGTAGAGCCAATCAGAGAAATGGCTGCAGTTCTGTTCGCACTGTAAACGCATCCAGTTAAAATACGGAATTTCAGACGTATGTTCGCCCCCACGTCTCCAGAGAAGACTACTATTAGAAAGCAGTGCCTTGGACTGCTCGGTCATTCTGACTGAAAAGGGCGATAATTGGAACTGATCACTTGCACATGTAGAACGTTTCAGTCCGCGCATTTAATTAGTGCTGCTGGAAGGCATCGTGAGCGGGATATCCTTTCCGCCGGGGTTTTTATGAGCCTGTGCTCGGTGTGCGGGAGGTATGTGCCGGGTTCGGGTACCTTGCATCCCAGAGATAGACAATAAACCTCTGAGTTCTGGAACTAAGGATGAGTGGCTTAGATTCCTGGTATTAGCCGAGGTAGGGCTGCGAGACATTACATTTTGTGCCTTTTTAGTCAAAGGGATATTTGCAGTTATGAGCTGAAAAGACAACGAGCTGAAAAAAACACAAGAAAAAAGAAAAGAAATGTAATCAATTATGATAAACTTTTTAACGTGTGTCTCGGTCGATTCGTGGTTCGCCGCTCAAAGATTTATCCTTGCTTCGGAAAGTAAAAATTTTAAAACTAAAATCTTTTAAAATAATAATATGCAATAAATTGAACAGTGCGGAGGCGAGGAAGGGGAGATTAATCATCATTCATTAACCAATATCCTTGTTTAGCCGAAGGAAATAAATGCTAACACGTTTACAGAGGGACAGTCGAAACTTCAATGACAGGATTTGGATTTGCGATCATGTAAGCACTGATAAAGTTGTATCCCTTATCTGATACTACACATCTGTATTTGATGAAACTGGTATAAATTGCATTTGCTCAATCGACAAGGAATCTGGGGCGACTTATGTTAAATTTTAATTGAGATGAAAACTTTTCACTAAATTAATGTTTTTGCCCGGGCGAGGGGCTAAAGAGAAAAACGTTACAGGAAAGAAACCTATGCTTTTGTCAGCGCCCAGAGAGAAGTGCTCAGCGACAATCTGAAATGCTCAATCCGTCTTGCTGCTAAAAATTTCTTCCACATGCATTTCTCTGACCAAAAAGGCTCAAAACAAATATTTGATTGATCAAGTTTACAAGATGTCATTAAACTCCACTCCCAGTCTTCTGATTCAGAAGCCTTTGGTTTATCCCACTAAATCTTTGTCCCTTTGAAATAATCTGTTTCCTTTCACACTAGTTTATTTTGTGTGACAGTAACTTGGTGTAACCTTGGAAATATGGTTCTGGTTCAATATTCCTTCATCTAAATTATTTTAACGACAGTGAAAGACTGAGGCACTCATACAGATCCCTGCTGGACACCACTTTTCGCATACTGCTGATTGGAGAACATCCACCGCATCCCTCCTCTCAATTCCCTGCCCATGTTCCCACTTTGCCTCAGATTTGAAATGTTCCAACAGTCCACTGCGTGGAACCTTATCAAAAGTCTGGCGAAAAACGTCATGTTAAACGTGGTAAGAACCGTCCCTTGTATCAAGGTTCGCCTTTCCTTGTCTTTGAAGGATATTTTGGCCTTGGAGCTAGTGCTGCATAGATTATATAAAAGCAAGGCTAGGAATTATATAGCGTCTTGCACGACCAGCGTATGTCTCAAAGTGTTTTTCAGCCAATGAATTATTTTTGGAGCGTAGTCACTGTTGTAATATGGGAAAGGTTTTCCAGAGTGACGCCTGGAATCCAAGAGTTTAATTGCCAGGAGAGATTATATCAACTTGGACGTTAAAGGTTCAAGAACATAAGGAGTAGAACATTTGCCTCACGAGCCTGGTCCAGCATTCAATAAGATCATGGCTGATCTGACATTGGCCACAAGTCATCCTTCCAGCCTGTTCCCCATAGTGAACGCCTCTGTAATAATCTTTCTATCTCAGCCTTGAAGATCTTAAATTAATCAGCGTCCTCAGCATTCAGGTGCGTAGGACTCCAGAGATTCACGAATGTCTGACAGAAGGCATTAGTGCTCATGGTGTATGTATGTGAACGCAAGAAGCGTAGGAAACAGGGATTGAACAGTGAGAGAGATTTTAGGGCAACAACAAAGAAATATCAATTCCGGAAGAGCAATATCGAAACGAACTGTGATCCCGACGTGATTTGAACACAACAACTTCGCAATTTTCAGGAAAGTGCAGTTTGGTGAACGTCAGCCCGCTCCGTTCTTGTTCAAGAAAGGAAGAAGTGCCATGGATGGGAGTGAACAGCTTCAAAGTTTAATTAAATGCACAAGTGCAAGTAACAATTATCTCCCAAGTCATTTTAGGGTGACATTTCGATATTTTACTTGAAAGCAGCATGAAAGATTAACAAAAACAAATGGCCTAACGTAGGACTCCGAACTACGACCCTGAGATTAAGAGGCTCATGCACTACTGATTGAGCAGGCGGGACTTTTTTAAGATGTACGTCGCTGTCGCTGATTGCAGTCAGCCGCATGTTGTTTCTGGCCAGAGGTTAACCTTGATCTATTTCCCAGTGTTTTTCGATTAGTTCTCTCTCTCTGATTCTGTCCAATCAATGTGTGGCCACCTGCAGTTTAATTTTGAACGAATACCTAAATCTGTATCTTTTCACTTTAAATAAATGAAACATGAGGCCTCTTCTCTGCCTGACATTGGGAAAACAATGAGAAAAACGTGAGAGCAAGGGTGTTGTAATTGTGATAAAGCAAAGGAAATAGCGATTCTGAAAGATCAATAAGGAAAAGAACCGTGACGCCGACGTGATTTGTAATAGACACCTCTATTAAAAAAGCCGAAATGATCATAACGGCGTTTCCACAGTGTAGTGGGTATCACATAGTCCAAACACCGAACATGTTCCCCAGTTCGAAACTGGGAGAAAACATTTTTAAAATTGTTTTATTAAATATTAGGAGAAATCAAATAATGCACGTTTTTAGTTGAAATGTAGTTGAAAAGTACAGTGTCGCAAAATCCTGTTATATTTGATGTTTCTCTGCATAGTTCTGTATACACTCAAACTCTCTTACTTCCTCCCATTTCCATCCCAGTCGGTGCAGAAATTCCCTCTCAAAGCTGCATATTCCGGATGCTTTCTATTGCGTTGTGAGAGATTATTAAAGGACCCTGCAGCGCTGCCTCGCTTCACAAAATCAGATCAAGATCGCAAAGAACCCATCGACTAATCACACTTGGCCACTCCACAGATACTGCCTGACATGCTGAATGTGTCTAGCATTTCATGTTTTCATTGAAGATAAAAATACAGGCATTCTTTCAAAAATAACCTGCAGGAGGCCACACACGGATTAAACAGAGACAGAGAGACAGAGAGAATTTCAACCACCGAGAAATAGACAAGAGATTTTGACAAGGAGTAAACGCGCATTACGATCAGAAAATTCGCTCTGTTCAATCAGACACTGGGGAATCAATGAGACAGACATTGGACCTTGGGTCTTCTCATTGTGATACAGCAATGAAAATAACAATTCCTGAAGAACAATATCGAAAATAAATCTGAAGCAAATGTGATTTTAACATGCAGCTTTCTGATCTGGCGTCATATGCGCTTACCTTTGCGCCATGTGGTCGATAATGCTTGCAGAGATCAAGGTTCCTGCATGACCGCTTTATTATCCTGCATTGGTGCAAAGATAGGGATTTGAAATCCCCGGGGTCAGACAGCACCAGAAGCAGCGCTCACCTGTCACTCAATTTCTCACTCCCGCTTTCATCACCTGCTGCAAGTGGACTGCAGCAAATCCAGTTACACTCTGTATTACTGCACCATTATAAACTGTGATGTAAAGCAAACTATATTTAAAATTATCACAGTAGCTGTAAACAGTGTTGTACGTTAGTCGACTTGTTAGGATTCCAAACTCTTAGCGCTGTGAAATGTGTTCATTCCCTTGTCAGGGAAATCACTTTTACAGAGCAGTTGACAAAAATAACTCAACACTGTGAGTTACTTAATAATCGTTTCAATCATCATTATTCCTCACACAACATATGTTGTACACTGAATGCAATCCTAACCTATTTGACGAGCAATGGTCCAATTTTAATAACTTTACCTACAACCATCAAATCAGCAGTAACACAGGGAATTAATACCATATTAGCTAATATAGAGCCCATTGTATAAGAGTAAGGAATGCTTGCTACATTTTTGCAGGGCCTTGCTGAGACCACACCTGGAGTACTGTGCACAGTTTTTGTCCCCTTAACCAAAGGAGGATATATTAGCTTTGATCGTGTGCAAGAAGGGTCACAGGAGTGTGTCCTGGGATGAGAGGGCTGTCTTATGATGAGAGACTTGGTCGAATGTGCCCATACTCTCTGGACTTTAGAAGAATGAGAGTTGATCTCATTGAAACTAAAACATTCTGAAGGAGATTGATAGGGTGGATGCTGATATGTTGTTTTCCCTAGCTGGAGTGTCTGGAACTCGGGATCGCAATCTCAGGATATGTGGAAGGCCTTTTAAATCAGAGATAATGAGAAATTTCTTCACTCAGAGCGTTGTGATTCTCTAGAATTATGAGCCCCATAAAGCTGTGGATGTCATGTCTCTGAATATATTTAAGGCTGAGAGAGACAGATTTTTGGAGTCAAGGTTAAATTAAGGGATACGCAGATCCATTGAACTATTTTTATTAAAATTTATGTTGCTTTCACAGGAAAACACAATTAATTAACCGATAATCTTCTTTTACACAATGAAAGAAATGCTAACCGAGGAAGATTCGATACATCAATAAATTGTTCTATGCAATGCATGTTTGTAATGTAGCCAAATTTTCTGATGATAAAAAGATAGGTGTGAATGGATGTAGCGAGAAGAATGCAAACATAAGCTATTTGATGGGCAAAAATTTGGCAGATGAAAAAAAAAGGAAATCATTATTTAAATGATGATAGTTTGAAAATTACTGCTTCGCAGAGGGGACTGAGGATCCTTGTACATGAAGCGGAAAAAGTTAGCATGCAGGTACAGCAATTAATTAGGATTGCGAATGGAATGTTGACCTTCATTTCAAAGGGGGTGGACGACAAATATAAGGAACTCCACTACAATTGTACAGGCTTAGGTGAGACCACACCTGGAGAATTGCGTACAGCTTTGGTCTCCTAATTTTAGGAGATATATAATTGCATCGGGGCATTTTAGTGAAGGTTCACAAGGTTGTCTTGTGAAGAAATGTTGAGCAGGTTGCGCATCTATTTATTGGAGTTGAAAACAGTGAGAGTTCTTTGGAACGTACAATATTCTGAGGAAGCTTGACAGGATAGATAAAGAGAGGATGTTTCCCTTTGTGGGGAATCTGGATCTAGGGACAGAATAAGATGGTGCCCATTTAAAAAGGCGATGAGGAGGAATTTATTTTCTCAGAGTGTGGTGAATCTTTGAATAATACCCGAGAGAGTTGTGGAGGCTGGTTCATTGAATATAGTTAAGGTGGAGATAGATAGATTTTTGAATGATTTGGGAGTCAAGGATTATGAGTAGTGCGCAGGAATGCTGAGTTGAGGCCAAGATCTTATCGGCCAAGATCACATAGAATCTCGGAACAAGCTCGAGGGGATAATTGGCCTCTTCCTGTACCTCTATGTTCGTCTCTGTAAGATCCTGAAAATATAGATAGGTGATATAAGGACGCAATAAAAAATATATATGTTTTTTTTTCAAGGGGCTGCAGAAACTGAGGAACCAAGAGATTACACACATAAATCGCTGTAGATAGGTCGACAAGATAGTAGGGCTATTAAAAAAGAATACAACTCCCTTAGCTTTATAAATACTGAAAAAGATTACATCAGCGAGGAAGTTATGCCTTTTACCTGCTTCGGCCTCAGTTGGAGTACAGCTTCCAATTCTGGGCTCAACAATTTATGAAGGGTATCAAGGCACTGCAGAGAAGATAAGAAATATAATAGAAACATTTTCTGTTTTTATTGAAGATAGAAACACAGGCATTCGTTTAAAATCAAACTGCAGGTGGCCACACACCGAATTAACAGAGCCAGAGAGACCGACAGAATCGGGAAACATTGGGAAATATCCAATGGATATTGACAAGGACTAAAACCGCTTTTAGATCAGGAAATTCACAGAACCCCTGTGGTAAATGAAAAGGATTTGGATGGTTGATTTCCTTACACATCTTGGAATTCACAAGACACTGGTTCATTCTTTGAAGTTTAAGTTAAACCGCCTGGATGCAGTCAGCGACAAGTTTTGCGCTTTAATTCAGGTCAACCGAGCTCATTCGGTAGAACATGAGGCTTTTCATCTCAGGATCGGGAAAAGATAATTAGATAACCGAAAAACATCTTTGCTCAATAAAAGAAATGCGAACGGAGGGAGAGTTGATAATTTAATCTTTATTACTGTGCTTTGCTTAAGAACATAGGAAACCGGAGCAGGATTTGTTAATTTTTCTCTTCAGCCTGCCTTTTTTGCACTGAACCAAATTATAACCTTGTTTTTAAATTGGCAGTGCGAGATTTTTACAGGGAACCTTTGAATGCTTCACAAAACTATTCCCATTGTTACAACTAGCCGCTTTCGATTCCTGGTTTGGGAATTAATTTTGCAATACCTTTTTTAATTGAAGTGAAGTAATTTTACTGAGTTGGATGGATGTCCAAAAGCACCAGAGTGCTGTCAAAACAAATGACGTCGTAATGAGAAAAATAAAGAATATCAGCAGTAGGATTCAAACTCAAGCCTCCAGAACAGGCTGTGAATTAGAATAAAACACCTTAACCGCTCAGCCATCCTGACTATTGAATGCCCAACTTGCAAGTTCTTACTTTAGAAAGTTTCAGTCCAGGTGCTGATTGAATGCGTGCGGTAATCACAGTTACCGGGGTATCATCTCCCCCGTTTTTTTTCATGAGCCTGCGCTCGGTGTATAGGGAGGTTTGGCCCTGTTCCTTGGTATCTTGCAAACCAGGGATGGAAAATAACCGTCTGTGCTCTGGAACTGGGGAAGAGCGAATCATCAATGAGTTATTTCTGCGATTGAGGTGCGGCTTATATCTGCTGGTATCAACCGATAGTGTTGTTTCGCAGAATGAAAGAATTGTTAACATGGTCACTGATGAACAGTCCAAACTTCAACAACTGAATTTTAATAATTTGTGAAACTTTAATCATTGAGGAATTTATATCCACTGTCTGACTGCAGATTCTCTGTATTATAGCGGAGTGGTTTAAAATGTTCATTCCACGTTTTAAAAGGTACCGAGGGTTGTTGTTGTTCAATTATATTGCACACAAGCTTTTATCCAAATTAATCTTTACGCCCGGGCTCAAAGTGGGGTGTATCGCGTGTGAGCCAATCATGATAATCGCTACACTACGGAATGCTTCACATAAACAGTGCGCTCGTTCATCATTTGTCCAAAAATTAAACCCAATGTGATAGGGACAAACGTTCCTCAAATGATTAGGTAAACACATGTATTAACTTCTACAAAATAATGTTATGGATTAATTAATGGTGTTTAAACTAACGATTCTTTATTTTGCATACAAGATGCATCTGATTGTGTAAAATCGAAGCAGTACATTTTATAAGGTTTTAAATTATAAGTGCTACGTCCCTGATCCAGTCCACGGCAGTGAGCGTGCGGTATCCGAACCACGTTGAAAACTTATGTTGCGGCATTGCTGCCTCCTCAAGGTTAATGATAGTATTGTCCTTTACCATCCAATTGTTTCACATCGAAACAAATTGTAACCGTGATCACCTTTAAATGATTGGCGATATCCATTCCTTATTCCAACGTAACACAGATTCGATTTTCGGTCAGGGATTTAATATTTACAACATTGTTTTAAAATTCAAAACCATATAAAATTGACGACGTGCAGCAAACGTGAAAAATAAGATTTAATTTAATCATCATTAATTAACCGATATATTTTTGTTGAAGTTGCAGAATGAAAGAAATGATAATATGGTTACTGAGGGACGATGAGATGATTCAGTCGTTTATTTTCTCTTTGCATATGATGAACTTTTATCGCTATCTCATTTACACACTGTATTTTATAGAATGGTTTAAATTTTATGTTCTTATGACTCCAGGAATCCAGTCCTACTAATGTTAGCATTAAAAGGATCCGCAATTTCACAGAAATATATTCTCCAACTTAATATTTTTATATCGAGCACTAGCAGAGCATTTGTTTTGCAAAATGGATGAACAGACCCTTCCACACATTGAACTCCAGTAATCATAGTAAAGGGGAGAATTATTAAAAGTTTTCAAAATTATGGGGAAACTGTTTCCTCTGGCACGAGTGCCCATAACCAGAGGACACAGACATAAGATAAAAAGGCAAAAAGAAAAATCCGGGGCGGGGATGTAGGGAGACAAAATATAATTTTACTTTGAGAAGTATTACAATCTGGAATGCACTGTTTGAAAATTTTTGGCCTCGGGTAAGAAGGCAGTGTTCAGAAATAGGGTGAAATGTATAATTTTGTGCACTGACTCACTTTAACACACATTTCACCTTTCGAAACGTCAGAAGTCAATTGGAGTAAAATATCCACTGCAAAGACTTTACACTTCCGACGGAGGTCCCGAGCTCCCTTTCAAAACTGGGAAATGTTAGAGCTGCAACAGGTTTTAAGCAAGTGTAGAGGCAGAGACATGGAAGGGCTGTGTGGAACGCAGGAGAGAACAAATGACAAAGCGGATGATGGTGCATTTCTCTTCAAAAAATATTAATAATTAGATGCAGGTAATATATCGGTAAAATTATCCAACTTATTCTGAATAGTTTCCCCTAACACCATATGTAGAATGGCCAGAAATTAAATGGTGCGATGGCGTTTTCCAATTCTATATATGTTCAAGTTCTACCAGTATCTTCAATGTCAATGAATTAATTTATTTGCAATTGGTTTGCTGCAGGATCATGATGTGTCTATTTTGTTGCAACATTTAACTTGAACTGAATGCTCATAAAAGTATTTGAGTGGGAACTAACTGGTTAACAGAACAGCTGGCAATGTCTGCCTAATATATTCGTGCAGCCAAAACGCCATTGGACAAGCTGGAATTGTGTGGCACTGAACCCTCAGGGAAGAAATTAACTATTAAATGCTTCGCTGCAGGATGGACTCCATCCTCCAAAAATTTGGTCAACAGCTGACCGGACCAACCGATTGTACCACAGAGACTGATGCAGTCACAAGTTGCAAGTAATCTTTAATTGGGCTGAGTGAATTAATCTTCACATTGCTCCCACCAGGAGGGAAATTGTCCATTGTGGATGCATGGAAGCAGTCTGCTCCCGCACTGTCCCCGGATTGATGGTGTGCACAGCAATGACATTTTTGAAACTAACTCTTAAAATGCAGTTTGTAAAATGGGATATCGTTTAACAGATAACATGCAAAGCATAGCAAAAGTATTGAAGTATCTACTCTCCCTCAATAAGCATGTCTTTTCTCGTGCAAAAGGAGTCAAACGGTTAATTGATGATGTTTTCTGGAAAAATAATATTCGCTCAGTTTGAGTTTCGAACCCACGATCCTGAGATAAAGAGTTTAATAAGCTTGTGTTTCGTGTATGAGGATCTATGGCCCGGACCGTAGCATTTTACATCCCACGGAAAGGCCGTAACCTGCTGATTGATTCTGCATTCTCCACTTTCCACTGGCAGCGGCTATTCGGAGAGTGCAGGTTTGGAATGTTTGAAGGTATGAGGCGTGAATTGGCTAGGATAGAATGGCGAATGAGACTTAAGGAGTTGGCAGTGGATGAGCAATGGCAGAACTTTACAGACCGCATGGATGAACTACAACAATTGTACATCCCTGTCTGGCGTAAATATAAAAAAGGGATGGTGGCTCAACCGTGGCTATCAAGGGAAAGCAGGGATAATATTAAAGCCAAGGAAGTGGCATACAAATTGGCCAGAAATAGCAGTGAACGGCGGGCTGGGAGAAATGTATTACTCAGCAGAGGAGGACAAACGGTTTTATTAGGGCAGGGAAAATAGAGTATTGAGGAAGTTTGCAGGGAACATTAAGACGGACTACAAACGTTTCTTTAGATATGTAAAGAGAAAAAGGTTAGTAAAGACAAACGTAGTCAGAATCAGGGGAAGTCATAACAGGGAACAAAGAAATGGCGAAACAATTGAACAAGTACTTTGGTTCGGTATTCATGAAGCATGACACAAACAACCTTCCGGATATAAAAGGTGTTAGAGGGTCGAGTAAGAAGGAAGAACTGAGGGAAATCCTTAATAGTCGGGAAATTGTGTTGGGGAAATTGATGGGATTGAAGGCCGATAAATCCCCAGGGCCTGATGTACTGCATCCAAGAGTATTTAAGGAGTGGCCTTGGAAATAGCGGATGCATTCACAGTCATTTTCCAACATTTCATAGATTCTGGATCAGTTCCTCTGGAGTGGAGGGTAGCCAATGTAACCCCACTTTTTAAAAAAGGAGGGAGAGAGAAAAAAGGGAATAATAGACCGGTCAGCCTGACATCGGCAGTGGGTAAAATGATGGAATCAATTATTAAAGATGTCACAGCAGCGCATTTGGTCAGAGGTGACATGATAGGTCCAAGTCTGCATGGATTTGTGAAAGGGAAATCAAGCTTGACAAATCTTCTGGAATTTTTTGAGGATGTTTCCAGTGGAGTGGACAAGGGAGAACCAGTTGATGTGCTGTATTTTGACTTTCAGAATGCTTTAGACAAGGTCCCACACAAAAGATTAATGTGCAAAGTTAAAGCACATGGGATTGGGGGTGGGTAGTGTGCTGATGTGGATTGAGAACTGGTTGGCAGACAGGAAAAAAGAGGCGGAGTAAATGGGTACTTTTCAGAATCGTAGGCAGTGACTAGTGGGGTACCGCAAGGTTCTTTGCTGGGGCCTCTGCTGCTTACATTGTACATTAATGATTTAGACGAGGGGATTAAATGTAGTATCTCCAAATTTGCGGATGACACTAAGTTGGGTGGCAGTGTGAGCTGCGAGGAAGATGCGATGAGGTTGCAGAGTGATTTGGATAGGTTAGGTGAGTGGGCAAAGGCATGGCAGATGAAGTATAATGTGGATAAATGTGAGATTAACCACTTGGCGGTAAAAACAGAGAGACAGACTATTATCTGAATGTTGACAGATTAGGAAAAGGGGAGGTGCAACGAGACCTGGGTGTCATGGTACATCAGTCATTGAAGGTTGGCATGCAGGTACAGCAGGTGAAGAAAGCAAATGGCATGTTGGCCTTCATAGCGATGGGGTTTTGAGTACAGGCACAGGGATATGTTACCACAGTTGTACACGTCCTTGGTGAGGCCAAACCTGGTGTATTGTGTAGAGTTTTGGTCTCCTAACTTGAGGAAGGACATTCTTGCTATTGAGGGAGTGCAACGAAAGTTCACCAGACTGATTCCCGGGATGGCGGGACTGACATATCAAGAAAGACTGGATCAACTGGGCTTGTATTCACGGGAGTTCAGAAGAACGAGAGGGCATCTCATAGTGACATTTAATATTATGATGGGTTTAGACATTTTTGATGCAGGAAGAATGTTCCCAATGTTGGGGAAGTCCAGAACCAGGGCTCACAGTCTAAGCATAAGCGATAAGCCATTTCGGACCGAGATGAGGAGAAACTTCTCAGAGAGTTGTTAACCTGTGGAATTCTCTGCCACAGAAACTTGTTGAAGCCAATTCAGTAAATATATTCAAAAAGGATTTCGAAGAAGTCCTTACTACTCGGGGGATAAAGGGGTATGGCGAGAAAGCAGGAATGGGGTACTGAAGTTGCATGTTCAGCCATGAACTCATTGAATGGTGGTGCAGGCTCGAAGGGCCTAATGCACCTATTTTCTATGTTTCTATTTTTCTATGTTTCTATGTTTCTATGTTTCTATGTTTCTCTGTTTCTATGTTTCTCTGTTTCTATGTTTCTATGTATCACCCAGCCTCATTCAATCTGGATCTGGGTTAGAGCGATTAGTCGAAGGGTTAGTTTGTGGCTTTGATCTGCTGTTGTGAAGCGAGACGGTGCTGCAGGATCCTTTATAATCTCTCGCAGCTCAACGGAATGCAGCCGGAATGTGTGGCTTTGAAAGGGGATTTCAGCTCTCACACCTTGATACGGGAGTGAGTGAGATACACGGTGATTAGTTTGTGTGTGCACTGATCTATACAGATAAATCAGCAACTCAAAAAGGTGTGATACACTGCAATTTTTTAACATTGAACCACTAATGTGAATTATTCAAATTTTACTGATATTTAATTGAACAAGTTTTCAAAATGTTTCTGCCCGGTTTTCAAACGGAGAACTTTCGCATAAGGCGAACGTGATGACCACAACTTTAAGGAAACGCTGTTGAAGAAGAAATGTTAGTAACATCATCAGAGTTTTAAAATACACTGCAGACCTATACACCAGGAGTTTGTTTTATGAGAATAGAAGTACGGTGCTATATTTAGGAAGATTGTGAGTTAACAGGAATTGACCTCGTGTTTCCCAGACTTTACATATTGGAACAGAAGGTGGCCATATCGCACCGAGTGGTTATTCTCTGGAATGCGCTGCTTGAAAGGGCGGTGGAGGCAGACTCAATCTTATCTTTCAAAAGGGAGTTGGATAAGTATCTGAAGGAAAAACGATTACATAGCTTAGAGGAATGGGCGGGAGGATTGGGACCAGCAGAGAGTGGGTCGGAGATCAAGGGACCGCATGGCCTACTTCTCCACTGTAACCATTCCATGATCCCATGATTCTATAAGTTCGTGGCACAAGTAATCGGGTGGATGGAAGCAGAACATTGCAGAGCGACATTGATTTAGTCGGCAAGACTAGAGATATCTGATTCAGGAGATTCCGGGACGTGGGAATTCGGGTGTTTTATGATTTAAAAGCAACATTACTTTTTTGTGCCGTTTCGCTCAGATAAATGTACGTGAACGGAATTTTTTGCAGAATGGGATTCAGTATTTTATCTTCTGCCTTAATATTTCTTTCTGAGTGTGGCGAAAACATTTCTTTTAGATTTTATTCTTCAAATTTTATATTTCGTTAGCTGTTTCACAATAACCAGACCCTTATTCTGAAGTCTGTTTTACTGTTTCCCCAGTCACATGTAGATGTTACCAGCAATGAACATTATGAAGCAGACCACTAAAGCACAGTTTGTAAAGTGGTTTATGGTTTAAGAGTTAACTTGTAGAGCACAGAACAAATTATTCAATTGCGCACTATCCTTCATTTTGTATTTCTTTAATTGTGCAAATGAAGACCATCGGTAAATTAGTGATGTCTGCCTGTGAATGCAGGGTAACATTTAACGATTATCTAATTTCTACATTTAGAACGAGATGTAACAATCAGGAACAATCAGAACGGATGTGTTAAGAGAATATCGTGACTGGATAACTTGATTGAATTTTTTGAGGTGGTAACCAGGAGTTTGGATGACGGCAGTGCATATGATGTTGTGTCTAAGGATTTTAGCAAAGCTTTTGATAAGGTCCCACGTGACAGTCTGGTTATGAAAGTAAAAGTTGATCGGATCAAGGGAACAGTGGCAATTTGGATCCAAAATTATCCCAGAGGCAGGAAGCACAGCGGCCGACTGCATGGTATATATCAATCAATTGCTCAGGTGGGCATAACAGTCGCCAATGGGATGTATCCAAAGAAGTGTGATGTAGTACTCTTGGGGCGGACTAACACATAATGTCGTACATATTATAT
This sequence comes from Pristiophorus japonicus, assembly GCF_044704955.1. NCBI lineage: Eukaryota > Metazoa > Chordata > Chondrichthyes > Pristiophoridae > Pristiophorus > Pristiophorus japonicus. The sequence goes on along the minus strand of NC_092004.1, from coordinate 7,744,755 downwards.
GGTAGGACATTGAGACATGTAGCGGAAAACAGTGACCTGTTTTTGCATGTCCACAGATCCCTGAAGGTAGCATGCCAAGTGGAGAAGTTGGTTATCATAGGCCGTCCCTAGAATCGAGGATTACTTGCTTGCACGTCAAATATTTCACAGCTGTTTCAATGATGTGCATGGAATGCCTGGGCCGAACTAAATCTTGAAGGGTGGAACAAGCCTGTGATTGGATTTTATTAATGTGTGAAGACCGTTGCGCACCAGCCATCACTCGAGCTTGACAGAGCTAGGTCTTGGTCGAGTAGCAACGACTAAACAAGACGACTGGAGACCAGCTCTGCTGCACGGACCTACTGCACACACTTATCACAGTGTGGGCTGATCCGTGCTACCCCTGCGCCCACGACTCTTCTGGGCCGCGAAAGATGGTTAAGAAGCCATACAGCTGCATGCCTTTATTGGCCAAGGAATGAATAGAAAGACAATTGTGTTATTCTTGAAATCTATTAAACACTGGTTAGACCACAGCTGGAGTAATGAGTGCAGATCTGGGAACTGCATTACAGGGAGGACGTCATTTCACTGTCGAGGGTATAAAGGAGATTTACGAGGATGTTGCAGGGAGTGGAGAATTTTAGCTCAGAGGACAGATTGGACAGGCTGGGTTTGTTTTCCTTCGAACAAAGGTTGAGCAGAGACAACATTGCGGTGTATACCAGTATGAGTTGCATAATGATAGTTGCTATAAAGTGCCTATTTCATTAAGAAGATGCTTCAACAACCAGTGGGAATGGATTTATTGTAATTGCTTTACGGTTTAGATTGGCGTTGAATGTTTGTGAGGTACATAGGCTCATTGTCTGAAAGATGGGTAGAGGCAGAGATCATCACCACATTTAAAAGGACTTGAATGTGCACTAGAAGTGCCGTAACGTGCAGGGTTGCGGACCTGGAGATGGAAAGTAGGATTAAGCTGGATCTCCTCTTGTCGGCCGGTGAAGACATGATCGGCAAAAATGGCCTCATTCCATGCTGTCAATTTCTATGTTTCTTTAATTCAATGGAAAATAAACGCCCAACGAGGGGCTCTAAAGCGCGACCCTATGTTTGCCATGCTCTACCGACTGAGCCACCCATGGAACTGCAAAACTTAAATTTTTTCACTGATTGCAGCCAGCCGCCTGTTGGCATCGCCCCATATGTTTAAACTTGCTGTGGAAGAACTGCCAGGATCTCCATGAATGTTTGAACAGACTCGAGTTGCCGAATGGCCTATTCCTGCTCCTAATTCTTCTGTTTTAATGATTTATGGACTTACACAGGATAGCAATCTCGCCACTGAGCATGCATGAGGAGAAAGCGCCAGCAAATATTTCCGACTGGGGTGATTTCGGCTGTGAGGCAGAAATGTTAAATTCCATACTGCGGAATCATCTCCACTTTCTGCAGCAGGTCAGAGAGAAATGATAAGCGAGCAGGTGAACTGCTGAATCCTACT